>NC_056726.1:1172649027-1172976527 GCF_019279795.1 Protopterus annectens | reverse complement strand
ACATGTGCGGCTACAGAATCCACATAACCATTTGCTTATCCAGAGATATCTATTACAAATAAGTCGGTGACTTATCAGACAATGGTCCTAATACAGGAGCAGCCGCTGAACCTCATAACCATACCATTGACTTATCCAATATAATTAAAAAATATCTGTGACTCTTTAAATAATAGTCATTTCAACTTCAGTTTAGCACTGTTTGCATACATAAGGTGTCGGACACATCACAAAACCTGGTTTATGAGCATAAACATTTTACGTTATGTTATATTTCTTTTTACAGCTAGAAATATCAAGTTACAGAGTGTAAAACACTGTATCAAAACAGAGCGCAAGTCTACTTACGCAGCGAGCACACTACTGGGAGGCAGGATAGTTTCTTATGTGTGAGTTATTTTGAAAAATGGTACCATAAAATCCTGCGTGTATTTGCAAACTATGGGCAACAACCTGATAGGACAAGGACCAGAAGAACGGTCAGAGTCATCAGTGATGTCATTTGTAGAAAATTATATGTGAGTGCTGTGATATAGGATAATGGAACATGTGGCGGGGCTACAGAGTTATTGAAACAGGCTGCTAGGTATGAACCATGAAGTGGTCTGATGCAGCGTGCCAGAGTCTGTCACTTGAACTATAGGAGGCAAGGTCAGTAAAGTAATTTTGTACTTTGTGAAAAAACAGAATTCAGCTTGAAGGTACAAAAGATAGTTTACTAGCAAGCTCTGGGAGCTGTTATTGCCGGGAGTTTTCCAGGAAGGTGATTTTACCCTAGTTTAAAGTTAGATAGAGTGGGAGTTTTCCAGGGTATATTGTTTTAATAGCAATAGGTTTAATAGCCAACAGATATTGCCAATATACTGGCCGACAGATTCATTGCCAACTTTACCCCTCCCCCAAAGGACCCATCACAATACCAGTAGATTGCCAGGCACCAAGTATTGCTGCTGCACAGGTTAAAACACCACTGTCCAAGGCAAAGAATATAGCTTCTATGGGACCTGACAATATCCCTGGCTGTGTTCTACATGAACTGCAGAGTGAACTGGCACCTCCCCTATTTGCCCTGTTCAATCACAGCCTCACCTCTGGCTTTGTCCCTACCAAATGGCGCACTGCTACAGTCATCCCTCTCCACATAGAAGGAGTGACTACAGACCCTGGGAAGTATCGCCCCATTAGCCTGACGAGTCTTATATGCAAAGCTATGGAAAGCATCATTATGGACATAATAAACAAGGATATAGAGAATCTCCAAACTCTGGATCACACACAGTTTGGTTTTGTGAAGGGTAGATCATTCCTGCTCAACTTGGTCGACTTCTTTGAGTCAGTCACCAGAGCTGTGGTTGAAGGCAAGGTGGTTCATACAGCGTACCTTGATCTGCCCAAGGCCTTTGATACCATTCCTCACTCAGGAATCATAGAAAAACTCACTAAGCTAGGCATCAACCCCTATATCACTAGGTGGGTTTCAAACTGGCTCACAGATAGAACCCACACTGTGAAAGTAGCTAACTCCAAGTCAGATTGCCGACCAGTCACGAGGGGTGTCTCACAGGGTTCACTCCTGGGTCCTCTCCTGTTTGGTATCTACTTCTCTGAAGTCCAGGCCAACACGAAGGGACTCTGGCTGACAAAATTTGCATACATTTGCAAGTTGGGAGCTATTGTTAACTCCCCAAGTGATGTTGACATCCTACAGAAAGGCCTCACTGAGACCAATGACTGGTGTCAGAACCATGCAGAAAAATGTGTCATCATCCCCTTTGGGAAAAACCCATTCCCATGAATTACCACATTGATGGTAGTCCACTGAACACAGAAGGCATTATAAGAGATCTGGGAACACAGGTTGACAGCAACCTCTCTTTTGACCACCACATTGCCACTGTGGTCAGAAAGTCCTTCTGTGTGGCACATCTCATTGCTAAGCACTTTGCATGCAGGAAGAAAGAGGTCATTGTCTCCCTCTACACTTCTTATTAGGCCAATCATCGAGTACAATGCCCCATTTGGCATGTACCTCATTACACACCTGCAACATCTGGAGAGGCCACAAAAGTACCTCACAAAGAGGATCCTAGGCCTTAAACACTTGTCCTATATAGACAGACAAAAAACTCCAAATATTCTCTTGTCTCATATCGCCTACTTAGAGGCGATCTGTGATTGACTTACAAAGCCATGTCTGACCCAGTGTTGTTAGAAATGCTACATCTAAAGAAATCCTAATCCCTCCACACTACACGCTCCAGAGACCTCAACCTCATTACCCCAATCAACAGAACATGCTGGAGGGACAGGTTCATAACCCAGTGACTGCCCATGCTATGGAATAGACTTCCCATACATGTCAAACAGAGCACCTCACTGACCCTCTTCAAGAGAAATCTTGTTGAGTGGATGGGAAATAGAAAATTCACCCTGGGGATCACTCCAGTGGCTTTATTCGACAGAGGCACTGGGAACTAAGGTCTGGTGGCACGATGCCAGGGTAATCCTATGGGCTAGGCTAGTAAAGGCTCCAGGGCCATTAGCCTAGTACACGCCTAAGAACCTATATGACAGGGCTCAGGTAAGACAGAAATAGAGAAAAAAATGGCCAAACGTAGAGACAGAATTTTTTTCTTTTTGGGGGGGGGGGGGGGCAGTAGTGTGCAATGTGTGGAAGGTAGCCTGTAGTGTAATGGAGTACAATACACAGGTATAGACCTACACTCTACTTTTCTCCTAGATATGGTCTTCCAAGCATAGGACTCCTTCCAGTATAGGGTGTGTTACTGGCAGCACGTCTTAGGGGGTGTGCAGAAATTCTAGGTGGTGCAATGGGACTGAAAAGCGGCAAGCACACTACTAGGAGGCAGGATGTTCCTTATGTGTGAGTTATTTTGAAACATCTGCAAAATATCTGCCTCCAAATGTGTTCTCTTACAAACACTGTTTTGGTATGATAAAGATGAGCCTTACGGTTATGAAAAAAAGATGTTCTGTCTCCCAGAATGATGAGTAGATATGCCCATCTGCCTCATAAAATGGATGTGAAAGGTGTGCACATGTGGAGATGGAAGTGAAATGTAATGTGTGACTTTTGCTTTGTTTTCACCTCTTCCAAATGAAGCAACATACCATATGCAAGACTTCCCCTTCCTCACCACGCAGCCTTTACTTCTAAGATGTAGTTTGATTTGCTAAACTCCCAGGTTTGCTATTTTAATTTTGTTTCTGGCCCCTTGTCCTTCTCAAAGCATTTTCACCACTCCTTTCATTTTTTTGCCGTTGAAACTGCAAGTAGGACTTCTTGTCATCTTTGTTGTCTCAGGTTCTGCGGCCTGCTATTTTCATCAAGTGGGCAGATAAGCACACTGTTGGGGACATCTTCCTGTTTTTATGTGAAAAAGCATATCTTTTTTCTGATTTATGTCTAGGGGAAAGAGGCAGTATTCATATGGCCTAATTGTTTGTGTGGGGGAGGAACAAAACATCCAGTTCTGCTCAGTTTGTCAACTTTTTACTCGTAAGACCCTTAGAGCCAAGCATAGAGAACCTTAAATTGAAGGAAATAACACGTGAAGTTGGGTTCCAGTTAATAAAATGCCCCCCCCCCCCGTTCCTCAAGATGAGAGAAGTTTTTAGAGCAGCTTCTGTTTCCATTGCAACACCAATGCCCTAGCTTTAGATGAGTGACTCTTCTGTAACTGTGTGAACCCTCTTTCCATCTGTCAGCTACTTTGACTTCTCTGACAATGTTCCTCCTGAATCAGCTGAGAGCCAGGAGACAGGCATGTTCTACAAGACCACTCATACTTCTGTTTTGGATAAGAGAGAACCACTCTTGTCAAGACTAGAGGAGGAGGAAGAGGAGGCTGACAACCAGCATTTTCAGATCAGGTAAGGATGGCAGAGCCTTTGATAGGTTTGGAAAGAAGGTGCACACTTTTATCATTTTATACTTCCAAACAATTAACTGTCAAGCCCACATTTCATAGTTCCTTTTAGCTTTCTTTGACCACATAAATAAATAAATTAATTGTTGACCTTCTTACTTCACAGGCTAAGGTATCTTTAAACGGTTTACTTTCCTCTGTGTCTCACATTATGAAACACTCCTGTAGATGTTCCAGTGGTGTTGCTAATGCTGTTTCCAGGGTTCAAGCCACTGTGGAGATGTACTTGGCTGTACTCGGAAAGTCTACCAGAAATTGTTAAAGGAGAAATCTTGAATGCATCACTGAACAAAGAAGTTTTGTTTGGATCTTTCACCGCTGACATTCTTAAGAAATTTGATAAGAGGGGAAAATTAATACACAGGGTTAAACATAGGATCTGATGTCATTAATCTTCGTTCATTCCTTACTGATGGGTTATCGGTACTGTCCTTGGAACCGAGCCAACCTTATGTCAAGCTCGTGTCAGACAAAAACTCTTGAGCCAAGATCCTACCCAGAATGCTTTGCTCCTTGTTACCTCAAATCTCATTTGCTGTGTTGCTGTACAGTCGTAACAAGCCACTCTCTCTAAGCTAAGTGAATAATTTTTTGAAAGTTTCTATATTGTTAGTACTTTAAAAGTTTTCAATCAGCTGCTATTACTGTACTCCTACCCTATCGTATCTTTAAGACTCTCTCCCTATAGTTTCTTCCCTTTATTCCTCTTTTTCTTACCTTTGAGGTAATTCTTCATTACCATCATTGTTAATCCTTCCTTTCTCTCTTCGTACCCTTCTGGGTAGCCTTCTTATCTCTTGGTACTGTCATTCTTCTCCACATAATTTTGTCGGACAAGAAAAGTAGTGTTGGTTTCAAACAGTGTAAGGATTATGGCCGTACGTTACCACTTTCTGATGGCCATGATTTATGTATCTATTGCCTGAATGTCTACCTTGCATTGGATCCCCCGTGTGGGATTTGTACACATTTTTCGACCAGGACCCTCAATGAAAGAAAGAACAAGTTAATCCTGAAAAACTCCTTTCTGTGAGGCTATCTCTGGGTCGTAGGGCTCACCTCCTCATGCTAAACCCCATAAGAGGCGTTCTTCTTCCTCCTCGAGGTCGCTCACTTCATCTCCCTCTGGAGATCGCAGGGAGTCGACTCATAAGAAGGTAAAAATTTGTAGTTTGGCGCTGCCACCTGTGACCCTTTCGGCTCGAGGCTCGGTTCCGCCCTAGTTGATTCTTTCTGTAGCTATGTCCTCTTTATTGGCACTGGAGTTCCTGATGCAGACACTTACGGTTTTGACAGTTTCATCGCAGCCTTTATCGGCACCGTCTTTGCAGGTACAGTCTCCTTCAGCACCATTGGTGCAATCTCCTTCAGCCCCGAGTTTGACGATACTGTCCTCTACGGTGCAGACACATTCGCCACTGGCATGCTCTTTAGTGCAGTCCTTTTCGGCACCATCATTATTACTGGTGCAGACACCTTCCTCGACGGCACCATACTCATTGGTGCAGACACTTGCCTTTACAGTGCAGACACTTTCAACTTCTGTGGTGCTGCCTTCGTCGGTGCAGACTACCTCAACACCATTCTCCTCAGTGCAGACACCCTCGGTTTCGGGCTCTGCAGCACTCGAACTAGCAAGGACCAAGTACTCTTCTTCTTTGGATCCATTTGTTGGTGGCCAGTATAGCCCTTTTCTAGAAAGGCCAGAATCACCGTCAGGTTTCTCTTTGAGGTCGACCAGGAGCCTCTCTGAACAAGATATGTTGCGACTTGTTGACCAGTTACTTGTGACCAGAGGTCACTCTCAACCTTCTAAAGCTTCGTTCCCTCTTTCAGGTGAACGTATTTCTCCTCAGACTCCAATGTACACTCCTCCTTCAAATTCCACGCAAGCATCGAAGCCCCTTCCTCTGACAGCAGCTTCACTCCCTCCGACCCCATTAGTGGACCGACCCCAATAGTGGACTTCTCTTTGGAACTGGAGTCGTCCTTGTAGCCCTCGGTGCACTGGGCATCAGGCTCTTCTCAGGCTAGTGGCTGTGCTGTGGAGGATGGCATTCTTGGTTCCACGCCAATTTTTTTCTATGGCACCCTTCAGGAATCCTAACTCACGCTCCACAGCCCTCTTGAGGCTCCTGGTCTGGGGGTCGGATCATTGGAGTGGGGTGTGACCCCAGTTCCGAGGTTGTCGTGCTCGGTTCCAGGCTGCCATCCCTCATTGGGCGGTCCGGTCTTCCAGGCCATGGAGAGGGAGCTTGCCTCTGCTGGCAACCCCCTCCCATGTTGGAGTCCCCTCCCCCCTCTGTGCCGCAACTGTCACAAGCCACAACCACCGGACACCCAGCACAAGGGCCTCAGCTTTCTCCCCCTCAGGAGACCCCCTCTTTGCAGTCTTCCCCAGAATTCCCCACTGAGGAAGTACCTCGCAAGGCTTTATGCAAGAGGAAGCACATGGACTCTACTGAGGAGTCTTTGACCGAAGATATGTACTTTGATGATGGAGAAGGGTCCCCATGGTCACCCCCTGATGAGGTGTCCTTTGGTGACATCCTCGAGATCGTAAGACAGAGGGGTAACTGGAAGTCCTCCAATCCTTCCTCAGAGGAATCTGTATTCCTGCAGGCCTTTCATGCCTGGCCCCCTACCTCCTGGGTTACCCCACCGGCTGATGAGCTTGTCCAGCTCATCGTCCAGCATGCATGGAAGGCTCCTGACACCCTGGAAGCTATACCGCGGAGGCCTGACAAGATCTTATTTTCCCCAGCTGAGCATCCCCATTGGTCAAAAGGTCTTCAAGTAGATGCCATGGTGGTGGCGGCTGCAACCAAGATACACTTGGCAGAAGAGAGCCAGACTGTTGATCCACCCAACATGGAGTGCCAGGCGATAGACAGACTCGGAAGTGTGTGTTTGCTTCACTGACCTTCACCGTAAGGTCCTTGAACTATTTTGCACACTTTACAAGGCTCCAGAGGGATCTTATCAACCAACTCTCTGAAACCTTGGCAAGAGCTATTTCTGATGAGGTCCGTGACAATGTAGCTTCTCAGATAGCGACCCTAGAATCCATATCCCATTCTTCCATGCGTCTTATTTCACACGCAGCAGAAGGAGCAGCTAGAGCGGCAGGTGCAGGTAGTCACGAGATGACATGCCTGGATGGGTCTTTGCGACTTTGCGGACTCCTTTTAGGCTTCCTTTATGAACGCCCCTATCAAGGCTGCTTCTTTGTTTTGCCCTAAAGTTAAAGACACACTGAGAAGGTGTGAACAAGATGGCAACACCCTATCTGCCATTGGTGTCAGACACTCCACTCCTCAGCAATTCTACTCCAGAAATCAGAGAAGCGGGAAGATGTGGCACAGAAAATCACAGGGCTCTTTCCGTGAAGCACGTGCCAAGTTCTCTCCTAGAGGCAGAAGGGGAAACTCCAATGGAAGATGCCCCTTCCGGAGTAGAGGAGGTCTGCAAAACTGGGGTTCCAGAGAGTCTTTCTCTGGCCAACCCTATCAGCACTCCTGAAGCATTGTCCAACTGCTCACCTCTGGAAGCAGTCGGGGGTCATTTTTCTTTGTACCCCACTGCCTGGTGAAACATAACCACCCACTCCTGGGTACAAAGGATAATATCCAGAGGCTATCGCATCCCCTTTCATCTCTGTCCAACCCCATCCGGAGACTTACCCGACGTTCCACCCAGTCAAAGGGAAACAGCAGCATACGAAATCCGAAAGCTGCTACAAAAAAGAGTCATCCAAATGGTCCCCCCAGACCAGATAGTATCCGGTTTTTACTCAAGGCTCTTTTTGGTGCCAAAAAAGACAGGGGACTGGAGACCAATTCTGTATCTCAGCACACTGAACAAATTTGTAAAAACAGAGAAATTCCAGATGGTCACGGTTCAGTTTATCCTTCCTCTTCTGGAAGAAGACGATTGGATATGCTCTGTAGATCTTCAAGATGCGTATTACCATATAAAATTGGACAAGTGCTCAAGAAGATATCTCCACTTCCGCATAGGAGCCAGTCACTACCAATTTCGAGTATTGCACTTCGGTCTCTCTACAGCCCCCAGAGTGTTCACCAAATGCATGGCAGTGGTCATAGCTCACCTGCGACTTCAAGGATTCCAGGCGTTTCCATTTCTAGATGACTGGCTCCTCACCGCCCCCACAAATGTGTACTGGAAGAAGCCCTAGACTACACTCTCCTCACAGCACAACACCTGGGAATCACTATAAACTGGGAGAAGTCCAACACGACCCCAGCACAGTCTTTAGAATTCATTGGGGTATTAATGGACACGAGGAATTGCACAGTATCTCTTCCAGATCACAGACTTCAAAGAATAAGACAACAGGTTCAGCTGCTGGTCTGTCACCACAAATCTTCCGCTTGGTCCATACTCCCAACTCTTGGGGTCAATTGCAGCCTCGATCACCATTGTTCCTCTGGCCAGATTCCACATGAGACTTCTCCAATGGTTGCTTCTCACACAGTGGTGCTCTCTACAACACCCTTTGTCTTTTTAGATAAGTGTAACTCAGAGATGCAAGCAAGATTTGCTCAGGTGGACGTCTTGAAACCCCCAACAATGGTCTCGCCCCTTCAGCCACCATCAACTGAAAGCCGCAATGACCACAGATGCCTCCCTGATGGGGTGGGGGGCTATGTCAGGGAAACTCGGTCCAAGGCACCTAGCCGGAGACAGAGGCCCTTTTACATATCATGTCCTGGAACTGAGGGTGGTGCTACTAGCGTTGCATGCATTCCATTACATCTTTCCATCAGGGACTATTGCAATCCAATCAAACAACATGTCAGTGGTCTGGTACATCAACAAGCAAGGGGGCACCAGATCTTATCCGTTATACCAAGAAGCCTTGAGAATATGGCAATGGGCGATAACTTCCAACCGCTTTCTAATTGCAACGCACATTCCCGGGAGCTCCAACGTGATAGCGGACAAGTTGAGCAGGTGCATTCTACAACCTCACAAATGGTCCCTCAACCCTGTGATAGCAGCAAAAATTTTCAACCTTTGGGGCCAGCCTTACTGTGACCTATTCGCCTCCCCAATCAACTACAAGTGCAGCAACTATTTTGCCCTGATCCCCCTTCGGGGACAGTCACGCTCTAGTCCACACTTGGCCCTTGGGTCTACTTTATGCTTATCCTCCTCTCCCCCTCATCTCCCAATTTCTGAAGAAAGTACAGCAGTTGAAAAGCAAAGTGATCCATATTATTCCATATTGGCTTTGACTAGTCTGGTTCCCCTTCCTCTGTCCTCACCTGCTAGATCGACCATGGATCCTCAATCCATCCCCAACGTTGATCATCCATCTGCAGGGTCTGCCTCATCCCAATCTAACAACCCTGAAGCTGACGGCTTGGTTTCTTTTCTTGCAATGATTGCCAGGCAAGATAACTTCTCGTCCCCGGTGCGCAATATTCTTATTGCATCTCATAAATAGTCCACCAGACTGATCTATCTCAGTAAATGGAAAAGGTTTTCTTTATGGGCAGTGAATAAATTATTAGACCCCTTGTCAGCCCCAGTTTCGGTGGTTCTGGATTACTTATCACATCTTTTCCAGTCTTGCGCATCTGCCTCTACTATTCGTGTTCATTTAGCTACCATTTCTAATTTCCACATTGGTTTTCAGGATTTCTTCAGTCATGTCGCATAGACTCTGTAAAACTTTCTTGAAGGGGGTTCTTCACCTAAAACCTCCCTTTAGAGAACCACTACGACCTTGGGATTGGCCTTGGTCCTACAAGCCCTAACAGGCTCCCCCTTTGAACCTGCGTCTTCATGTGATTTAAAGTACCTCTCTTGGAAAACGTTGTTTCTGGTTGCAATCACATCGGCCAGACGTTTGTCAGAACTTCCAGCCTTATGCATCAAACGCCCCTACATTATATTCCATAAGGATAGAGTATCACTGAGAACTAATTCTTCCTTTTTACCGAAAGTGGTGTCAGAGCAGTCGATCAACCAGTCTATTGACCTTCCAGTAATTTTTTCCTAATCATTCTAACAGGGGAGAGTATTGCCTGCACTCCCTGGATGTTCATAGGCAAATACTATTGTATCTGGACAGAACAAAATCTACCCGTAAATCAGACCAACTATTTCTGGCCTTTTCTGGGCCAAGATTAGGTCATCCTGTCTCAAAAGTTACATTGACGTCATGGTTGAGAAATTGCATTACCTTTATCTGCAACAAGAACAATATCACCTTGCCTTACAGAGTGAAAGCACATTCTACAAGGTCTATGGCAACTTCAGCAGCTTTCCATGCTAGGGCTTCCCTCAATTAATTTGCTCAGCTGCGACTTGGGCCAGACCTCATACTTTTATCCTTCATTACAAATTGGATTTGGCCTCCAGAGGTAGAGCTTCTTTTGTCTCCATGGTGCTCAGGAATGACCTTCCATGAGGGCCACCCAGGGATACAGGTAGCCGGGGACTCTGTCCCATCAGTAAGGAATGAACGAAGATTAACGACATCAGATAAAGAAGTTATGTCTTGCCATAATGTGTCATCTGTGTTGTTGATCTTCGTTCATTCATTACTCCCCAGCCTGCGCCGCCATCCGGAGGTTCCTGGTTGATCTCATTAACCCCTTTATTGTAGGTCTGTTATGACCTGAGGTAGCCTCTATTTTTGTCTATCAACTTGCAAACTCGATCAGAGGTAACGGAGTAGAGCATTCTGGGTAGGATCTTGGCTTGAGAGTTTTTGGCTGATGCAAGCTTGATGTAAGGCCAGCTCGGTTCCGAGGATGGAATCGATAACCCATCAATAATGAATGAACGAAGATCAACAACACAGATGGAACGTTATGGTAAGACATAACTTCTTTTTTTTTGATCTCCTGTTCCCAAATCAAGAGTTTCCCTTCTAGCACAGGCACTTTTTATAGGAAGATGTTCTTCGTGTTTCACTTTTGCAGTCATCACCTGTGGGGGTTATCCCTGCTGTGGTAGCCCTCGTCCGGCCCAAATACCAGTCAGTGTTTTTCTGTGTCAGCTGCTGTCGTCTGTAGACTGACATCAGGTCTTCAATTCTATAAAGCAAGGCAGCTGATGCCATTACACCAGTCTTTCTTGCCGTGGAGCCTGTAGCATAAGCAGTTCGCAAGTGTGCCAGTCATTTGCTACCAGAGTTTGGATCACAACTGAAAACATTTAAAGCTAAGTACCCTGTTGGGATCTCTTTTTCTTGCACTAACCGATGTCTGAAAAAGTTAACAGCTGTCTCGCCTGTGGAAAGCAGATCCCACACCGAGACTTCCATTCATACTGCGTCAGTTGTTTAGGCCCAGACCACGACATCGCCCGTTGCCGGTTCTGTGCTGTATTTAACGCAAGAACCATTCGTCGAAGAGCTCTTTTTGTAGACAGCTATTTTCGTCCTCAATCTTCTCTTATGGCGTCGGTCAGCCAACAATCCATAGAGCCTCCTAAAAAGCATAGGGATAAAGATAGAGACATACCTCCCAAGGCTAAGCCATCTGACGACTCTTCTGCTAAGCAGGTCATCAGTACTCTGGAATTCATTGAGGCGCTTTCGCAGCCCTTGATGCCCCATGCGATTGCTATGCAGGCCTCTACTGAGACCTTTTCGGAGTCCGGTATGCTGCAGAAATCTTCTTCGTGTTAAGAACCTTTGGCTTTCTCTGCCTCGGTTGGGTTCAGAGTTGCTAAGCAGGCACCGGCTTCCAGGGAGGTCTTTTGCGCTACCGATTCCAGTCAGAATCTGATGTCTTCTCTCCTGACTACCACTCCTGTTAGACCGATGACTTCTCTTAGGCCTAGAAGCCAGGCCACACCGTAGAAAATCTATCTCTAGCCACCATCATGCTCCTGCTCCCGCTCCCGTACCCCAGGCCCAGATGCTTAAGATGGCGGAGGATCTTATTTCCCTCATCAGGGCCAGTCAAACCACTACTTCTAAAAGGAAAAGACACCCTTCTCCTGACCTTTTGACAGTGCAAGATTCTGGGGAATCAGATTATTCAGATTTTGAAGAGGATCCATAACCTCTTATTGCGTATGAGGATTCAGGTGCAGAGGAATACATCCCTTCTGCCTCCCCACCAAAAGACTTCTCCTCTGGGGAAACCCTCCACAACCTCATGGAACATTTTCAATGGGAATCTCATGATTTCCCTCAGTCAAAGAAAAGGCTAAGAGAATATCTAGACCTTCCCCAATACAGACCCCTTGCCAACCCCCCCCCCCCTGTTTTTGAAGTGGTGGATGTTTTCCAGAAATCCAGTTTAGCCCAGAACGCCCTTCCTTCTGCTCCCAGTTAGCCAGACAGGTATTACAGAGTACCAGACACTTACAAATACCTGTACAGAAATCCTGCTGCAGACCCGGAGGTCATTACACAGGACCCCAAGGGAGCCAGGGCTTATTCTGCAAAGAACCCTACTCCTTCTGATAGGGATGCCAGAGCTCTGGACAGATGGGGTAAAAAGGTTTACACCTCTACAACCTTAGCCATCAGAGCTCTCAACTGTCAGTTCCATATGTTAAAATATCAAAAGCACACTTTGGAACCATTAAAGCAAAATATTTTTTAATTTTCCTGACTGTGCCAATTCTAAGGAATTAGCAGATTTACTGCACTCTACTTGTCAAGTGGCTAGGCACTCTTTACACTGTGGATATGATGCAGTAGAAGCCTCTAGCAGGGCAGCAGTGTCTGGATATGTCATTCGGAGACATGCATGGTTGTAGGAACAACCTCTATCTGATCATGTCAAGTCTAAATTAATTGATGCACCTTTGGACAAAGACCGCTTGTTTGGAGAAAAAGCAAAAGTGCTTAAAAAATGGAAAACAAAGCAAAATCTATGCAAACAGTAAAATATTTCTTTCAGGTTCAATCTCCTAGATTCAGCAGGATTTTTCCCTCTAAGCACTGGTCCTGTCCTGCTCCCAGCAGACAGGGGCAAGCTAAGTCCCGCAGGGACAGGCCACTTAGGTCCCTACAGCAGGGTCAACAGAGAACCAAACAGTGGACCACATCTGCCCCTAGGGCAGGGAGTTCTAAGCCATCCCTCTATGGCAAACACTCCCAATGACTCCCTACCACCCCCTGTCTTCCTTTCACCCAAAAGCTCTGAGGAAGGCTGTCCCTCTATAAAGAAAATTGGCTGTCGGCAACCAAGGACCAATGGGTCTTAAAGATAATTTTCCAGGGATACAAATTCACTTTCAACGATCTCCCAATTCCCAGCGGGTACCCAAACTTACCTTTCAATCAGTGGGCAGAGGCAATAAAGCAATTCCAAATTCTCATAGCCCAGGGAACAGTAGAATCTGTCCCCACAGATCAAGCAGACAAAGGCTTTTATTCCAGGCTTTTCCTTGTTCCCAGAAAGGAGGGCAGTTGGTGCCCCATCCTGAATCTCCGCATGCTGAACACATCCTTGTTGGTCCCCAAATTCAAAATGGTAACCCTGCAGCATCTGATGCCTATGCTGACAAAAAATGCCTGGTTAGTGACCCTGGACCTAAAAGATGTATACCTCCATATCCCCATAAGGGAGTCCTGCAGGAAATTCCTGCATTTCAGAGCAGGCTCACAGCACTTTCAGTTGTCTGCCCTTCCCTTTGGCTTATCTACTGCTCCCAGGGTTTTCACCAAATGTTTGGCCCCGGCCATAGCACTTTGCATTCAGAAAAATATACAGATTTATCCTTATCTGAACGACTGCCTCATCCAGGCAGAGAGCAAAGAAAAGCTGCTGCAGGACCTACACTTCGTCAAAACCCTCCTAACTTCCTTGGGGTTCACCATCAACGAGAAGAAATCAAAGCAGACTCCCTTCAGGAGGATCGTTTTCCTGGGAGCACTGCTGGACATAGCATCCCAAATGGCCTTCCTTCCCCCAGAAAAGCAGAGCTCCCTGCCTCTCTACTATACCCACCTGCCAACCAAAAGTCACCTCACAGTAAGGAAGTTCCTGCAAGACTTGGGATACATGGCTTCTTGCATCCTTCTGATTCCTCTGGCTAGGCTACACATGAGGAAACTTCAGTGGTATCTAAGGAACCTTTGGTGCTAATACTTATAGCCTCTAGAGACCTCTCTCCCTCTGATTCCTTGTACAAGGGCTGAGTTGCTCTGGTGGGCAGGGGCCTGTGCCAGGAACCAGGGTCTCCCCTTCATCCACCGTACCACCAGGCCGACCATCACCACCGACACCTCAGACATTGCTCGGGGTGCCCATGTAGCAGGCAGGTGCATGCTAGATCTTTGGGATGCCCAACACCTTGCTTTGCATATCAACCAGAAGGAAATGATTGCAGTACAAAAGGCTCTGACATCCTTCCAGTCCCATCTCAGGCCAGGAGTTCTCCTTATCAAAACAGACAACACCACAGTAATGTGGTACATCAGCAAACAGGGAGGGACACAATCTTACCCTCTGTGCAGGTTAGCCATGAAACTCTGACTGACTGCTTCCTTCACGGGATTACACCTAATAGCCCAATACCTACCAGGAATCAACTACATCCTGGCAGACCACTTAAGCAGACACTTAATGGACCCCCATGAATGGCAGCTCCACAAAAAGATCTTTGTGCAAGTCACTCAAGTGTGGGGAAATCTGGAGGTGGATCTCTTTGCTTTGCACCTCAACCATCAGCTCAAGAAATTTTGCACCAGGGAATATCACCACCTGGCATTGAAGGTGGATGCCCTGACCTTCGCTTGGATCTCCCTCTTTGTGTATGCTTTCCCCCCTCTGCCTCTTATTCCCAAGGTACTCATCAAGATAAGGGAGGAGGGGCCCAAGGCCATCCTCATTGCTCCAGATTTCCGCAGACAACATTGGTACCCCTTGCTGTGCAGCCTGGCATCACATCCTCCCAGGCAGCTTCCTCAGATCCCAAACCTCTTGACTCAAGTGGGGGGGGGGGTGCTGCACCCACGGGGGTACTGCACCCAAATTTTCATATTGTCAAGCTGTCAGCATGGCTGATACTCCCAAGGTAAGGGACGGGCTCCCGCTAAGCAAGCAGGTCCTAGCCATTATCACAGAGACCAGAAGGCCCAGCACCAGAATATCTTATGTAGGGAAATGGAAAAGATTGTGCTTCTGGTGCCAGTCCAGAGGTGCCAGTTCCTCACAACCTTCTGTCCCTCTCATCCTGGACTATCTAGCGGAATTACTTAATAATGGCTTCTCCTTCTCTTCTGTTAAAATCCACGCCTCAGCCATTTCAACTCAGTTTAATGTAGACCAGCCCCTGTTCTCTCACCCTTTGGTTAAGCAATTCCTTTCCTCAGAGGGGCTTCTAATATCAGACCTCCCACAAGGCCTCCCACGCCGGTGTGGGATCTTAATAATTTTCTGGAAAAACTAACCTTACCACCCATTGAACCTGCTGTGTCAGCAGCACTAAAATTCCTCTCCTGAAAGACTGCGTTTTTGCTAGCTATCACCTCAGTCAGAAGGGTTTCTGAACTTCAGGCACTGATGGCCATTGAGCCCTTCATCATTTTCCATGCAGACAGGGTTTCCCTTAGGACTAACTCCTCCTTTATGCCCAAGGTGATATCTAATGTGACTCTCAACCAGGCTATTCATCTACCTACCTTCTTCCCTAACCCTCAAAATAGGGTGGAAAGAGTTCTGCACTCCCTTGATGTGCACAGGCAGCTCAGATACTACCTGGACCGTACTAAACCCTTCAGAAAAACGGACCTACTTCTTGTCAGTTTTGCCCTAGGGGCAGAGTGGAAGCCCATTTCCAAGCAGTCTGTCTCTAAATGGATATCACACTGCATCCATTTCTCCTACAGATGTCATGGGAAACCTCACCCTAAGTCTATTTGTACCCATTCCACTAGGGCAGCCTCCACTTCCACAGCATTCCTCAGAGGAGTTTCCACCAGGGACATCTTGGAAGCTGCCACCTGGACCTCGGTCAATACCTTTACAAAGCATTACCCCCTTCCTCTATTCTCTAAGACTAGGGCAGGGTTTGCCTCTGTAGTTTTGCAGGGCCTCCTTACCTATGCCTACATCTCTAACTAATCCTGACGCCCCTCTCTTCAGTTTTGGGAATCTTCCCACAGGTGATGACTGCACCAGTGAAACACGAAGAACATAGTACAGTTGTGTACACTTATCATAAATGTAGATGTTCAAGTGTATTCACTGTTGCAGTCTTGGTTTCCCTCTCTCCTTTCCCCCTATATCCTCTTTCATTAGGGAGACATAAGCTTCTTGGGGTGGTTGTTAACCACCAGGACCACTTTCCCATATTTTCTGGGGCTTCTGATTGGGTAGGGCAAGAAAAACTGATATAATTGCATCAGCTGCCTTGCTTTATAACACTGACGACCTGACATCAGTCTACAGCCAACAGCAGCTGATGCAGAAAAGTATTGATTCTGGTATTCATGCCAGCCGAGGGCTACCACAGCAGGGATAACCCCCACATGTGATGACTGCAACAGTGAATACACTGTACATTTATGGTAAGTGTACACAACTGTACTTTCTTCAAACAGTCTCAGCAAAAGACTGGTGAACAAACTTTAAAATAGCAGGGCAGTTCCAAAAGGAAACAGTGATCTTCTCAAGCCCAAGGACAGTAATAAAAGGCTAACAGACTGTGCCCGCATCAATCTCTTTCCATTCCCCACCCTGAAAACCCACTAAATGTTCATTGTGCATACAGCTGCAGTCATAACAGATGGGTTATCCTGCCATCAGGCGGGTCCTCAGTCGGACGAATTCCAAAGTCTAGGTCCGGCGTCGGTTGCGTCGCTTCCTCCCTGACGTCAGTGCGGCAGGGGTATAAAACAGGCAGTCGACGCCATTTTCTTCAGTCTTTCTTGCCGTGCGGTGCCCGAAGCAGAAGCAGTTCGCAAGTGCCGGTCAGCCAGCTCTTGAGATTTACGAAAGTATTTCAGCCGAAGTCTTCTTGAAAGCTAAGTACCCCGTTGGGGAAACTTTTCTTGCCTCAGACCGATGTCAGACAAAGTTTATAATTGCATTTCATGTGGGAAGCAAATACCGCATAAGGATTTCCACTCTTACTGTATACCTTGCTTAGGCCCAGACCACGTCGTCTCAGCCTGCCGTTTTTGTGCTAGATTCAGCAAATGCACTATTAAGCGTCGGGCGGAGTTCGCCCTTCACTTTTTTGAAAAAAAATTTAATTATATTATATCGTCGGATACTCCGACTCCAGTTTTGAGCAAAAAAAAACACAAAACGCTAAGATAAGGACCGACATACAAGGTCCGCGCCATCTACTGATACCACGCTAAGGCCGACTACCGGTTCTCCGGTACTCAGCGAGGCGCCTGTGCAGCCCCTGAGTACCGATGACAATGCATTACCGGTGTCTTCAGTACCCGAGGTCGCTGGCTCCTCGGCCCCCATTCCTTCTCTGTTAAAGCCTTCACTAAATCTAAAACAGCCATGAAATCCTCTCAAGGCACCATGCCTAAAAAACAGATGCTTAAAATTGCTGAGGATTTGATTACTGTGATCAGGGGTTCTCAACCCCCCTCTGACAAAAGGCCCAGATTAGAGGAAGACTACCCTTCCTCAGATCAAGCTTCTATTACCTCAGAACTATCTGAGGACCAGGATTGTGCCTATTATCCATTCGAAGACTCTGATGCAGAGGAGTCTATTCCCTCGGTCTCCCCCCCTGAGGACTTCTCTTTTGGGGAAACCCTGCATACATTGAGGGAACACTTTCACTGGGAAGGCCAAGATTACTCAGATTCCAAGAAAAGGCTCAGGGAATTTATTCCCCAGCATAGGCCTCTGGCTATCCCTCCTGTTTTAGATATATTGGATGATGTGTACACAGAAGCCAGCCTTAATCTTGATTCTTTGCCTCCAGCTCCTGTTAAACCAGACAGGTATTACCGGGTTCCTGATTCTCACCAGTTCCTATATAAAAGCCATACTGCTGACCCATAAACTATTTCACAGGGTCCCAAGGGAATTAAGGCCTCTACTGCTAAAAACCCATTACCTTCAGAGAGAGATTCCAGATCTTTAAAAAGGTGGGGGGAAAAGGTGTACACCTCGGCCACTTTAACCATGAGGGCATTAAACTGTCAGTTTAATATGTTAAAGTGTCAACAGTTTTTGATATCTCAGCTGAAAAGCGAGATGACACAACCAGAACAACCAGATTTTAAAGAGTTGCAGGATTTGTTGCATGGTGCAGAGCAAGTGGGTAAACATACCTTGCAGTGTGGTTTTGATGCTTTAGAGGCCTCATGTAGAGCTGCTGTTACGGGGTCTGTTATACGTAGGCATGCATGGCTCAAAGAGCAAACCTTACCAGATCATGTCAAAGTTAAATTATTAGATGCACCTCTTCAAAAAGATGTATTGTTTGGTGTTAAAGCAGAGGAGATGCTAAAGAAAATGTAGGAAAAAGTGAAATCAATGCAAACAGTGAAAGATTTCCTGCAGGAACAGCCTCCACGTTTCTGCAGAAACTGGCCTTCAAAAAATTGGTCCTTTCCAGCCACGGACAGACCTCAAAGGGGCAGATACAGGCGTCTAAGGGGTACAGGCCAACCTCAAGGATCTTTTAGAGCCAGACAGTGGCAAGCACCAACTCCAAGAGGTGGAGAAGATAGATCACAGTCTTTTATTAAACAGACACAATGACTTCCCCCTACACCTGCCAAGCAAAGCTTTAATGGCAGCACTTTTGGGCGGAAAACTGACATTATTCTCAAAAAATTGGCATATTGTTACAAAAGACAAATGGATTCTGGACATTATAGACAGAGGTTACAGGTTCCACTTTCACACCCTTCCAAAAATGAGAGGCATGCCAAACCTGCCACAAAATCAAAGGGCAGAGGCACAAAAACAAATTTCAGCTCTCATGGACATGAAAGCAATTCACGTGGTACCTGCAAAAGAACAAGGTCAAGGGTTTTATTCCAGACTATTCCTGGTACCAAGAAAAGACAAAGATTGGAGACCTATCTTAGACCTATCCATCCTAAACACATATCTACAGGTGCCAAAATTCAAAATGCTCACATTACAGCAGCTTCTTCCCATGCTGGGCAAGGATTCTTGGCTGGTAACATTGGACCTCAAGGAGGCATACCTGCATGTCCCTATCAGACAAGATTGCAGAAGATACCTCAGATTTCTTGCAGGTTCAACCCATTACCAATTCTCTGCATTGCCCTTTGGCTTATCTACTGCGCCCAGAGTGTTTACGAAATGCCTGGCATCAGTAATCGCCTTCTGCAGACTACAAGGGATACAAATCTACCCATATCTGGACGACTGCCTGATCCAAGCGGACAGCAAGGACATACTACTGCAGCACCTGGCGTTTGTAATAAAACTATTGAACTTCCTGGGATACACAGTCAACAAAAAGAAATCAAAACTAACACCCTCTCAACAAATAATTTTCCTGGGTGCCAGCTTGGATACAACCACCCAGATGGCCTACCTCACGCCAGACAAGCAAAGGCAACTGTCTCAATACTTCAGAAAAATGGCAATTTACACCAGGCTAACTGCAAGGAAAGTCCTGCAGGCTCTGGGATTCATGGCATCTTGCATCCTACTAATCCCATGTGCAAAGCTGCATATGAGGAAACTTCAATGGTACCTAAAAAACTTATGGTCTCAACACAGCCACAGCTTGGAAGCATTTATGCCACTCATTCCATGCCTTCAAAAGGAATTTATGTGGTGGGCTCAAGCTTGCCAAAGAAACACAGGTCTTCCTTTCTGTGTACCTCAAGCAACTCAAATCATCACAACAGACGCCTCAGACTACGCCTGGGGAGCACACATGACAGATCAGTGCATTCAGGGAAAATGGGCACGAAAAGAGAAGCTCCTTCACATCAACCAAAAGGAAATGCTAGCCGTGCAGAAGGCTATTATGACCTTCAAAGACCTACTGCATCCAGGCCAGCTATTGATAAGGACAGACAACACCACAGTGATGTGGTACATAAACAAACACGGGGGAACTCATTCATACCCCCTGTGCAGGCAAGCCATGACCCTATGGAACACAGCACTGGAATTGAAAATTCAACTACAGGCACAATTCCTGCCAGGGAAGGAAAACACACTGGCAGACAACCTAAGCAGAAATATGACAGATCCACACGAATGGAAGTTGCATCCTCAAATTTTCACAAAGATAACTCAGGCATGGGGACAGCCAGACATAGATCTCTTTGCTACCCACAGAAATTGCCAGTTGAAAAAATTTTTGTTCAAGGACCCATCATCCACAGGCCTGGAAAGTGGACGCACTTTCCTTCAATTGGGCAACATTGACATTCTATGCCTTCCCGCCTCTTCCTCTGCTGCCCAAAGTTCTATTAAAAGCCAGAGCAGAGAGGTCAAAAATGATTCTCATTGCTCCAGACTGGCCAAGACAACACTGGTATCCACTCCTGAAGAGCATGACACATTCCCCACCATGGATCCTACCTCTAGTCCCTCTTCTGTTGTCCAAGCACAACTACAAAACTCTTCACAGCCATCTCAAAACTCTAAATCTAGCTGCATGGAGAATTCCTTGATTTCCCAACATTTTCTCCTCTCCAAGGAGGTGCAGGATGTCATCTTGGAGGCCAGACGACCTTCTACTAGAAAGGCCTACTCCGCCAAATGGAAACGATTTTGTGCCTGGAATCAAAAGAAGGGACAGAATCCTTGGGTAATAAATATACCTCAAATTTTACAGTACCTTGCTGAGATGTTTAACAATGAACTTTCATTCTCCTCCATCAAGATCCACGCTTCAGCCATTTCTGCACAATACAACACAGATCCTCCTTTATTCTCTCATCCTCTCTTAAGGCAATTCCTCAGAGGGGCAAAGAATATAAACCCCCCAAGGAAACTACCAGTCCCTGCTTGGGACCTCAACTTCGTATTGGAAAAGCTGACCCTTCCTCCCTTCGAGCCAGCTTCTTCATCAGAGTTTTACAGTACTTGTCATGGAAAACAGCCTTTCTTCTGGCTATCACCTCAGCTCACAGGGTTTTGGAGCCACAGGCCCTCATGGCTGTGCAACCATTCATCATTTTCCATCAGGACAGAGTTTCCTTACGAACCAACCCTACCTTTATGCCAAAGGTAGTATCCAGTGTAGCTTTGAATCAGACTATCCACTTACCTACCTTTTATCCTAATCCACAAAACAAAGGGGAAAGACTACTACATTCCTTGGACATTCACAGACAACTTTGTTATTATTTGGACAGGACAAAGCCATTCAGGAAATCTGAGCAACTCTTTGTGTCCTATGCTGCAGGTGCTCAAGGAAAGGCTATTTCCGAACAGACTATTTCAAAATGGATAGCCCACTGCATACGCTTTTGTTACTCATTTCATGGAATAACTGTGCCTGCATGCATCAGATCCCACTCCACCAGAGCCACAGCAACCTCTGCAGCCTTCCTCAGGGGGGTCCCTACCAAGGATATTTTGGAAGCAGCCACCTGGAGTTCAGTGCACACTTTCTCCAAGCACTATCACCTCCCACTATACTCTAAATCTAGAGCGGGCTTTGCCACAGCAGTCCTGCAGGGCATCCTAGCCCCTCCTAGTTCCACGTAGTGCCTACCACCCTTACTTAGCTTTGGGATTCTACCCATCTGTTATGACTGCAGCTGTATGCACGATGAACATAGTACAGTTTTGTACCTACCATAAATGTAGATGTTCGAGTGCTCATACAGCTGCAGTCCAGGTTTCCCTCCCTCCAACCCCTCTTAGGACAGGCCTTATGACAAACCCTTTTCATATAACCTTTTGGGGTATTCTTTTATGGTGTATTTGCTTGCAATTACTGTTTTTGATTTACCAACATTGCATTTTTGCATAATATTATGTTTGCCTTCCTTCTGGGGGCACCTGACATCTGGGGCAAGAAAAACTGAAGAAAATGGCGTCGACTGCCTCTTTTATACCCCTGCCGCACTGACATCAGGGAGGAAGTGACGCAACCGACGCCGGACCTAGACTTTGAAATTTGGCCGACCGAGGACCCGCCTGACGGCAGGATAACCCATCTGTTATGACTGAAGCTGTATGAGCACTCGAACATCTACATTTATGGTAGGTACAAAACTGTACTTTCTTTCTCAGAACCTATATGTTCATCTCTCTCTCTCTCTCCCTTTGACACTGGAATTCTTTAGACTGTTGGGTTCACTGAATAATCTAGATATGGTAATGGAACTCCCTTTCACTAGTCCAAGGAATTTCACCTCATCCTACTAACCGAACCTCACTGTATCCTCCTATTCTAGATCAAATGTTTTCTCACAGAGTACTAGAACCTGTTCCAATGGAACAAATAAGAAAAGGCCTTTACTCAAGCATACTCCTGGTACCCAAGACAGAGGGAACCTGGAGACCTGTATTAGACATCTCCTTTCTAAAGCTACACATCAAGATTTAAAAATTCACAATGCTGTGTCAACAGTCTCTGTTACTTCTTCTTCCTTCCATGAACTTTCTAGTTACCCTAGGCTTAAAATATGCCTATCATCACATTTCATTTATACAAACAACTTCAGGTGTTTTTATGGTTTTCTGTCTTTGTTTCACATTTTCAATTTTCTGTTGTACCCTTTGGGTTGTTCACAGCTGTGAGAGTGTTTACAAGGTGCCTAGTTCAGTAGTAGCCCATTACAAGTTACATGACATGAATATTGTCCATATTTACATGTCATGCATGTGTCTTATTTTTGCACTCTTTTCTGACTTGTCAAGAATCACTACTTTTTGTCAAGAATTTTATTCATAACCTAGGATTTCAACAAAACCTAGAAAAATCATCACTCGATCCTTTTCACAGTATGAAACTTTCATGGTTTCATAGGACGTGACTAGGCTAGCGGCCCTAGATCCCTTTCAAGCCTAGTAATGTTAATCCTGAATTGCCTCAATTGTCCTTGATTGACAAATGACGATAGACATAATTCGTAAAGGGGGTCTGTGATAAGCACCGACACCCCCTGTCCATGAGGGGCAAGGGTGCCACCCCCAGGGTGAATTTGTTGTCTCCCATCTGTTACTCCAGACTGCACTTGTATAAGGTCAGTGAGGAGCTCTGCTTCACATGAATTGGAAGTTTATTCCAGAGTAGCGGCAATCTATGGGAGATGCATCTGTCTCTCCATGTTATGTTAATGTCACAGGCTAGGTTAAGATCACAAGAGCAAGTGACTCATGTGCCATTTGACTTGCAGATATGCAGCATATCCATCAGGGTAAAGTCAGAGGTTGCCCTGTGGGCCAGGCTCAAGTCGCTTCTCAGCAGCCTATACAATACAGAGTATAGTAACAGGGCTTTCAGCCTATCATGTAAGTCATGGTTTGGAGGCACTGTATTTTCATGGTGAGAAACCTCTATGGTCTCTCCAACTGCTGCAGGTGTCTGGTGAGGTACATGCAGAAGGGAGTATTGTACTCTAGTAATGGTCTGATGAGGGTCAAGTGCAGTGGAGTTATAACATCCTTAGACATGAATCCAGTGCCCTTAGTTATGAGATGTGCAATACAGAAGGCTTTCCTTACCACTGTGGAAACTTGGTGGTCAACGTTTAGATTGCTGTCTACCTGTGTTCCCAAATCTCACACTTCTGCATTTGAACTTGGGGGGGTGCTGTCAATATTGTAATTAGGGAATTCTGGTTTGCTAAAGGAGATAATAGTTCACTTTTTTGTGTTTAGTTTTAGGCCATGGCTTTGGCACCAGTCATTTGTCTGTGTTAGCCTCTTTTGTAATATGTTAACATCGTTGGGGGAGTCAGTGATTGCACCCACTTTTCAATCATCAGCGAATGTCGTAAGCCAAAGGCTGTCTACTTTAACTTGGGCTTCTGAGAAGTAAATTCCAAACATTAAAGGACCCAGCACAGATCCTGGTTGTATGCCACTGGTGATGGATCTACTAGTAGAGGTGGCGTCGCCAACTTTGGCAGTATGTCTTCCGTTGGTGAGCCAGTTGGCTACCCATCTAGTCACATAAGGGTTAATCCCCAGTTTTTAATTTCTCCAAATCTTTTGGGTTTCAAATACCATGACGGGAATAGACCCCATTCCTAAGTCAAAGTATGATTAAAGTTCATGAAATTAGTATTGATTCAATCTTTGATGTCAGCCAGAAGTTCTCTTCACAGCACCCGCAATGTGCCCAGTAATGACTGCTTCTGCAGTTCGTAGGGGGCTATGTGGATTGGTAACATATCTAAATACAACTGTAGATTCTTTTTTATAAGACTCATTGCTGCTACTACTATTGGAACTGTCTGGGTATCTTTCTTCCACATTGCTCTCATTTCTGCCTGCAGATCCTGATATTTTATGACTGTGTATCTCTGTACACAAGACACTGTAGTCACTGGGTGTGGTGATTTCAATGATCAATGCTACTTTTGTCTTCTTTTCATGGACCACTATATCCATTTTTTTAGCATCTATTTTTTGAACGGTTGGTAATGGGTGATCCCATGTGATATAAACTTCATTTTCTTTGATGCTGTGTGGCTCATGTCTCCAGTGTTTTGTTTGCACAATTCCCTGTGCAACAGCCTTGCCACATTATTATGCCCTTTCAGTAAACGGTCCTTCTGCCAATAGTATATCACAACTGGCAACAAGGTGTGCGACTGTTTCCAATTCGATTTTACAAAATCTTTATTTGTCTGTTTCTCCCATATGTTCAATGGACTTTGTAAACCAGTGTATACATAGCCCACTCTCTTGGGCCACCATTATTAGCCTTTCATCTCTTGGTTTGAATTTGCCTCTCCTTAACCATTCCTGCGTTCGTTCCTGATCAACATAAGGTTCTTATAGAAGTTTTCTATACTTGCAACTATATTTATGCATTTTCCATATTTCTTGCTCTGACACCCCTGCACTGGCTCAGTAACCAAGGAGCCTCAATCCTCACCACTAACACCAGTGAGGGACGTGCACATTGGGAGGATGACAAGTACACACACAGTAAAATTCAATTTCTCTTAAGAGCACACAGAGATCACAGCCAGTCTAGGGCACATTTCTCTCTCTCTTTCCAGATCCCTATTAAGTCTCTCCACTGGCACAGCTATAGGGTTAAGATCTCAGCCAAGTGGTCAAGCCAAAAACTCCAGAACCCTCTCTGTCCAACCAGTGCTTCATGTCCCTGTGCAAGTAGCTGACCCATACACACTTTGAGATTTGGTTTATATACAAACACACATACACTCCTGGGAAGGCTGGCACAGGTTTACTAGCTATGTCCCCTTCTGCCCAGACTATAAGGTAGTACCAGCTGCCACCAACCACCCTTATCAGCTACTGTAAGGCCCTTACCAAAGGGTGACCAATCCTACTGTGCAATGTTACTGTTATCCAAATGGTAAGTGTGTCCAAGGCTAAGGCTGTTTAGGAGTGGCCTATACAGTGTTACCAAATACATATGCAAGTACCCTAAGAGCTTACATATTTCTAACAAACCAGCCACAATTAAAAGGTTTAAATATATGTAATAATAAAAGCACAAGACAATACTCATTGATTCAACACAGTGACAGCAGAATTCAAAATCACAGGAAATACTTTAAAACAGCATTGCAGGAAAGTGTCACATGAATACAGAAAACATCTAGACTGATCTTACCATATTCCTATCTATCTCTAGAAGAAATACTATGATCCAAGTTTTACATAAAGAGCAAGCAAATGCAGATGAGAAGTGCTGAAGATGGATGTGATCCAGAGACAAATACAAAATGCACAGACTTTCTGAGATAGTTTTTAAATTAATAATACATATTACTGCTGGGTTAGCTAGATGACATCACTATTTGACACCTGCCTCTAGTCCCAGGCTAAACAGATACCAACAGAATTTAACATGTCTCTATGAAATCTCTTAGAAGCTTGCCTGAAACTGAAGGTCGTATCATAATTAACACTTTTACATTTTAAACCTAGTAATTATTTCCATCTTAAGACGATAGAAAGAAACTCTAACTGTAGACATTTTGTCTTCTAGCTGTGGTAAACACAATTGTAAAAATCTTTACTTATTTTCTCAGAGTTTGCAAGTTAACTCTGTATGTCCCAATTTCTACTATGAAAACATACATTTGCACAGGCATGTAGTCCATATACATTTCTGCTCTTTTCCAGCAGGGTGCCTGTGGTTACATTTTTGAAGCTCAGCACATAACATACAGGCTACTTACATTTGTAGACAAGCCTGTATGGATCATATTAATACTTACAGTGACATAGAATTATTTACAAAATTCTAGCTAGCTGGGCTGGCAGCCTTCACACTTGCCTTCTCATCTGGTACTTAACCTTATAGTCTTTCATTTTTTGGCGTATTCAGTTGCTGCCTCCTTTTTATCTACTTCTGATTTTATTTCCATTCCTGCTTGATGCTGATATGCATCTGCTAGATTAAACAGAGAAGTCATCTTAGATTTATTCTTCTCATGTTTCAAAACTTTCACTATGTTTGGGTCTTGTGAGGTCAACAGATATGTGTGGAGTTCCACAATTGCAGATCTATAAATATAATCAATTTAAAGGAGACCCATCAGTCCTTCAGAATGGGGAACATATAATCTTGGTATACACTGATTTTTATAAATTATTTGGTGAGAATGAAACATCCTTCTTGTTTTCCTGCCTAATCTATCAAACATGTTTGGGGCCAGTCAATCACTCCAAAACTGTAAGTTAGAAGAACAAATTGGTTTATAGCTTGGATTTTGTTCCTAGATGTCAGCGCTGTTTTCAGGATTAATTTAAGTCTTCTAAAGTATTCCTTACTAAGTTTTATTCACATCTGTTCATGTTTTATTGTTGATCCTTCATCATTTCCGAAATATTTATACACTCCCTCTTGCTCAAGTTTTCCTGGTGTTTCAGTTTTCCTGCTTTAAAGGTTACTTTTGCACTTTTATCAAGACCAAATGACATGCTTGTATCATCTGAAAAAGTTTTGACAACCTGCAGTTGTGCTTTCAGTTCCTCATCTGATGAGCTATACAGTTTTAAATCATTGACAAACAGAAGATGGAAAGTCTTTACACTTTGTTGTTTTTTAGGAGCCAAATCGTAGCCATGGCCTAAGTTGTTAAGTAAACAGCTTAATGGGTTATGGGCAAGGCAGAATAGCAACGGTGACAGAGAGTCACCCTGGAATATCCCTTTTGAATTTTTATCCCTAGGATAATAATTTGTCTCATTCATTCATGACAGTTGGGTTCTGGTTCCATCCTCGGAACCGAGTCGGCCGTTGTAACAAGCTTGCGCCAGGCAGAAACTCTCAAGCTAAGGTTACCCATCGTGCCTCTCTTCCCTTTTCTTCAGAACTTGTTTGCCGCATAGAGTTTCAAGACGCATTAGGCCATGCTCTTCAGCTAAGTGTTTATGTTTCTATCGATTTATCAATATTTTTTCTACTTTACAGCTCCCCTCTTGATAATTCTTGGTTGCTTTATTTTATATTACTGAATTAGTGTGTTGGTGCTGTTTTATCTACCTTTTGTACCTATTTGGTATTTCTTCCGTACTATAGTTGGTATAGGCCCCTCCCTTCCCTCTTACCTCTGGTAACTCTAAAATACCATTGTAGGCATTTTTCCCTTCTTCTTCTTTCTTCTCTTTACCCTTCTGGGTATTTCTTGTACTACCTTTGTTGGTAGGTTTAAAAAAAAATCTTTCACTTGCTCTGCTTTGTGTGTGTGTGTGTGTGTGTGTGTGTGTGTGTGTGTGTGTGTGTGTGCGTGTGTGTGTGTGCGTGTGTGTGCGTGTGTGTGTGTGATCACGTGAATGGCTCTTCATTGTGATGATTTATCTGATGATGGCTGACAAAAAAGGTACCACAGGATTTAAACAGTGTGACAAATGTGGCAGGAAGATGCCCAACTCCGATGGGCATCTTTCCTGCATGCATTGTTTAGGAGTGCCGCACTTACAAGTCCAGCCTCTGTGCAAGCACTGTAAGGGCTTTAGTGCCTGGACTCTGGCAGAGCATAAAAAGAAATTGATCTTAAAGGGGTTCTTAAAAAATCCTTTTCGGAGGCTTTGTTTGAGGTGGAGGTGTCAAAACTTCCTAAAAAAGAAGCAAAAAAGAGGAGCCAGTCAGTCTCAGCATCTCCTCAGTCTCAAAACCAAAATCGTCCAAAGGCCAGGTTTCCACAGGACCGAAGCCTAAACAGTCAAAATTGGCAACATCTGCCTTGGAACCAGAGTCTATGACCCCTTCCATGGTGCTGTCTGTTTCCATGGAACCGGCTGCAGTTGCCACGGTATAGACCCCTTCCATGGTACCGCAGACTGTCTGGATACCAATAATAGTTTCCCCTTTAAAACTGGTCACATCTACCCCAACACAAGTTTTTGCTATGATGCTGAAGGTCATACCCTTACCCAGGATTCTGTATTCCTCGTCTCTTGACCCCTTTGCTGGTCAGCAGCTCAGTCCCTTTCTTGATCATCCAGAATCTCCCTTGGGGATGTCTTTTCATTTCAGAAGGAGCCGTTCGGAGCTTGATGTAGTTAGACTGGTGGAACTACTCCTGGCGGCCAGAGGTATTCCAACCCCATCTAGGACCTCCTTCCCACCCGTGAATGAGGTTTATTCTCCATGAACTCCAGCTTAATTTCCTCCTTCGACTTCCCTGCAGGATTTGGAGCCCTCGACGCCAGTGCCTCTCCCAGTGCCAACTTCTTTAGTACCGATGGTGGATCTCACCTTTGTGCTGGAACCCTCTCTTTGGACCTTGGCTCAGTCAAAGCCCACCCACGAGACTGTGACTTGGCTGCTGGCTCCGGAATCCGTAGTACAGCACTGATTTTTTCCACTGTGCCATCTATGGTTCCTGTTGCCTTGACAGTTCCGAGTCCTCTTGTGGCTCCTTCTCTGGGGTTTGGCTCATTGGAGCGGGGTGTGACCCCAGTTCCAAGGTTGTCTTTCTCGGTTTCGGGCTACCATCTTTCTTCAGGCGGGCCTTCCTTTCAGATTATGGAGAGAGCACTCGCCTCAGCAGGCTCACAGTTGGCGCCCTTGATGTCGGATTGTCATATCTATGTGTCCTCTGGTTCGCAGCTGTCACAGTTTACTACATTGGGGCAGCAGGCACGAGAGCAGCAAGACACAATACTGCAGGGTACCCTCTCTTCAGAATCCTCTTCAGCCACCCCGATGAGCCAACCCATAAGGGATCATGCAAGAGGAAGCATTTTGATTCTCCGGAAGAATCTCTCACTGAGGATACAGACTTTGATGTAGGGGAAGGGCCCCCCATGGTTGCCCCCTGAAAATGTCTCCTTTGGAGACATCCTAGAAATCTTAAAGCAGAGGGGTGAGTGGAAGCCCACCAACCCTTCCTCCTAGGAATCTGTCTTCTTGCAGGCTTTCCGTGCCCAACCTTCTACTTCCTGGTTGACCCTGCCTGCAGATGAGTTAGTCAATTTCATTGTGCACCATCCTTGAATTGCCCCTGACACTGTGTAGCCAATCTTCCAGAGACCTGAAAAATACTCTGCCCCCCTGAAGATCAACCCTACTGGTCCAAGACTTTAGCAGTAGATGCTATGGTGGTGGTGGTGGCCACAAAGAAGGAACTCACAGAGGAGAGTCCTACTGTCCATCCTGCAAACCAAGAGTGTCAGACGTTGGACAGATTAGGGAAGCGGATTTATGCTTCAATGACCTTTGCTATACGGTCGTTGAATTATTTGGCAGATTTTATCTGTCTTCAAAGGGACCTGACCACTGAACTCTCAGGAACCTTAGCAGGAGCAGTGTCTGATGAGGTACATGACAAGATTGCCTCCCAACTTGCAACCCTAGAGTCTATCTCCAATGCCTCCATGCAGTTGATTGCACATACAACAAAAGGGGCAGCGAGAGCAGCAAGTACAAACTTTGTCATGAGACGTCACGGCTGGATGCACTTGTATGACTTTGTGGACCCCTTCAAGTCTTCCTTCGTCAACGCTCACATTGACGCTTCCTCGTTGTTTGGCCCAAAAGTTAAAGACACATTAGTTAGGTGTGAGAAGGATGGAATTACTTTTTCTGCCATGGGCATATGTTTTTCCACTCCTCAATGACCCTATTCCAAGAATCAGAGAAGTGGGAAGATGTGGTTCAGCAAGTCTCAAAGGCCTTTTCCGGACATACATGGTGAGTTTTCTCCCCAGGGCAGAGGGGGGAACTCATTAGGAAAATGCCACTCCCATGAGAGGAGGCCCACGTAACTAGGGTTCCAGAGATTCTTTCTTTGGGCAACCATATCAGCACTCCTGAGATGTGGCCTGATGGCTTACCACTGGAGGCAGTCGAGGGAATGTTTTCACTGCACCACTTGACCTGGCATTCAATAACAACAGATTCTTGGGTGTAGACAATAATTACCAGAGTTTACTGTATCCCTTTCGATCTTTATCCAAGGGCACAAAGGTGAATCCACAACATTCCATCCAGTCAGAAGGACGCAGCAGCTCAAGAAATTCAAAAGCTGCTCAAAAAAGAGTCATCCAAACAATCCCACCAGACCAAGTAGGATCCAGATTTTACTCAAGATTCCTTTTAGTGCCAAAAAAGACAGGGGACTGGAGACCAATTCTAGACCTCAGTGTATTCAACAAGTTTGTCAAACAAACAAAATTCTGGATGGTCACGGTTCAGTCTATCCTTCCTTTTCTGGAGAAAGATGATTGGATGTGCTGTATAAATCTTCAGTATGTGTATCACCACATAAAAATGGACAAGCGCTCCAGAAGATATCTCTTCTTCCGGCTGGGAGCCAGTTATTACCAATTTCGCGCACTGCCCTTCGGTCTCACCACAGCTACCAGGGTGTTTACCAAATGCATGGCAGTGGTAGCAGCTCATCTGAGACTGCAAGGATTCCGGGTATTTCCATATTTAGATGATTGGCTCCTTACTGCCCCACCAGACATCTATTGCTTCGCGCTTTATACTACACTCTAGAACTGGCAGAGCTCTTAGTCATTTCAGTAAATAAAGAAAAGTAAACTCTGGCACCCACTCAAAACTTGGAATTCATCGGAGTACCGTTCGATACGAGATCCTGTCTGGTTCCTCTACCTCTTCACAGTTTATAAAGGTTAAGGTTACAGCTCCAAGGGATAATGTCTCAAGACATAGTCCCGGCTCGTTTAGTCTTACAACTACTAGGGTCAGTGGCAGCGACAATCACCCTAGCTCCCCTGGTGAGATTCCACATGAGGCTGGTTCAGTGGCTTCTAGTGTCACAGTGGTCTCTGTTAACTCACCCCATGTCTTATCCAATCTGCATAACAAATCGATGCAAGCAGGATCTAAATTGGTGGATGAAGCCAGAAGAGGAGTTATAGAGTTGTCCTTTTTCACCCCACAGCCCAAGGCCGTAGTGAGCACAGATGCATCCCTGATGGGATGGGGGGGGGGCAATTTGCATATCAACGTCCTCGTTGCAAGCATTCCAGTCTGTCCTTCCATCGGGGACAATTGCTATCCAGTCAGAAAACATGTTTGTTATCTGGTACATTACCAAACAGGGAGGAATCAGATCCTATCCATTTTGTTGGGAAGCCATGAGAGTATGGCAATGGGCAATCACCTCCATCCACTTACTGATAGCAATGCACATTCCCAGGAGTTCCAATGTGATTGCGGACAAACTGAGCAGATGCATTCTCCTGCCTCACAAGTGATCTCTCAATCCCATAGTGGCGATGGAGATCTTTCTTCATTGGGGTCAGCCTTGCTGCGATCTGTTTGCATCTCCCACGAACCACAAATGCACCAGCTACTTCGCCCTAATCCCCCCTCAGGGGGAGTCCCCGAGAGATGCTCTTCTGCATGATTGGCCCCCTGGGACTGCTTCATCCTTTTCTGCCATTCCCCCAATACCCCAGTTCTTGAAGAAAGCGCAATAGCTGAGAAGCAGAGTGATCCTCATTGCACCCTATTGGCCCCGTCAAATCTGGTTCCATTTCTTTGGCCTCACCTAGTTAACCATCCGTGGACTCTGGACCCAACTCCGGGACTCCTGTCTCATCTGCAGGGGCTGATCCATCCTAACCTACCAACTCTCAAGCTGACCACTTGGTACCTCCACTTCTGGTAACTGCCAGGCAGAATAATCTGTCTTCCACAGTGCAAAAGATACTTCTGGCTTCCCATAGACCGTCCGCCAGGAAACTTTATCTTAGTAAATGGAACAGATTTGTAATCTGGTCGCAAAGAGAGATCCCTAGACCACTTTTCAGCCTCAGTTAATAAAGTGTTGGAATATTTGTCAACTTTATTCCAGTCAGGAACTTCAGCTTCTACTATTAGAGTTCATTTGGTGGCTATTTAAATTTCCATAATGGCTTCGATGATTTTTCCCTGATATCTTACTGCCTCTGCAAAACCTTTTTAAAAGGAGTTATGCATTTAAAGCCACCTTTTAAGTAGCCCATTGAACCTTGGAATTTGACGTTAGTCTTAGAAACTTTGACTTGTCAGCCCTTCAAGCCAGCAGCCACCTGTGATATAAATTTTTTATCTTGGAAGACCTTATTCCTGGTAGCCATTACTTCAGCCAAGACAATATCAGAACTGCAGGCCTTGTGTGTAAAGTACCTATACATCATTTTTCATAAAGAGAGAGAGAATATCCCTTAGGACTAACCCCTCCTTTCTAACCAAACTTGTCTCAGACTCAAATATTAACCAATCCATTGACCTGCCAGTTTTCTTCCCAGATTTTTCAAACAAGGGAGAACACTGTTTGCATTTGTTGGATGTACGCAGACAATTACATTTTTACTTGGACAGAATGAAATCATTCAGAAAATTGGACCAACTGTTCAGGTCCTCAACTAGGCAAACTAGTTTCCAAAGTCACCTTGTCTATCAACTAAAGTCAAGGCTCACTCTACCAGACCAGTTTCCACTTTGGTGGCCTTTCATTCTAGGGCCTCCATGGATGACATTTGTGCAGCAGCTACTTTGGCTACTCCTCATACCTTTATCACTCATTACAAATTGTATATGATCTCCAGGGGAAGAGCATCCTTTGGCTCTATGGTGTATGGAATATCGTTCCATAGGGGTGCCCGGGAATTAAAGTAGCTAGGGACTTTGTCCGAATAATTGATGAATGATTGAAGATTGACAGCATCAGATAAAGATAAAGAAGTTATGTTCTTAGCATAACGTTCCATTTGTGTTGTCGATCTTCATTCATTCTTGACATCCCACCCTCCTACCTCTCCAAAGGCTCCTGGTGGTCTGGAACTAGTCCTGTTTCAGTAGTGGCAGTTGCTCAGACAAAGCTTCTGCTATTTGATTTCTATGGGCAAACTCGATCTGAAGGGAAGGGAAGAGAGGCACTATGGGTAACCTTAGCTCGAGAGTTTCTGGTTGGTGCGAGCTTGTTACAACGGCCAAGTTGGTTCCGAGGATGGAAGCGGAACCCAACTGTCAAGAATGAATGAAGATCGACAACATAGATGGAATGTTATGGTAAGAACATAACTTCTTTTTTATCATGGCTTAATTGCAAACTGGTCTGTCACTGTTTCATGGTCACTGTAATGTAGTCGATCAGTGTAGGGTGTGTCTTACACATTTTAAGCACTCTTATCTATGAATGTGGGATACTATCAAATGCTTTTTTATAATCAGTCCATGCCATACTTAGATTCTTCCCCTTTTTACAGTTCTCCACTATGACTTTATTTAAAAACAAATGATCCTGTGTTCCATATGACTTTTTTATTGCTATTTCTTTCTACTGCCATAGTTGAGTTTTCTTCTAAATGACAATAAACTCTGTCGGCATCATTTCCCATGAATAGTTTATACATCTTCAGAAGGCAAGTTGTTGGTCTATAATTTTTAGGGTAGCTTGTAGGTTCACTATTAAGAAGGAGCACTGTTTTTCCTGTTGTTAGCCAGGTTGGTGTCTGTTTGTGGGGCGCTTATAAATAGTTCTTACTCATGGCTAAATCTTTCTGCAAAGATGTTAATACTTTTAACCAAACGTTAGAGGATTGCTATCAGAACACCGAAAACTCAAAATAGCGAACAACCTAAAGGTCGGAAATTCCAGACCTCTATGCACTTTTTGTGAGATTGCGGTACAGGGAAGATTGGAATATTTGCCCTTTCCTCACTGTAGTGCAATCTTGGAATTGGTATATATATTTAGCATGGATTGTGGGGCCACAGCCCCCCTCAGTAGTGAGTTTGAAGTCCTGCATTTTCGACCTTTAGGTAGTTCCCTATTTTGGATTTTCATTGTTCTGATATAGACCCAAGTTAGATACTGCATCTGGGCCAAGAGTTTTCCAATTAGAGGCTTTTCTTAAATTTGTTTCAATTTCTCTGGCTGTTACTTCATCCCATTTCTTATCCTGTACCTTTAAACTTATTATTTCTTTTATTTTTTTCTATCCATTTAGCATCTTTCTTATGTTCCACAGGATCTTCATAGATACTTCTCCAAAATGTATCTGTTTGTTCTTTTTTGGCAGTCATTCAATTCCATTTAACTTGTTTCCCAATTCTCTATAAAACTTTTTTGGGTCATCAATAAATTGCTTATTTGGTACTTTTCCTTTATATTTATCTGTGTATCTGCTAAGTTTTTCCGCTTGTGCTGAAATTTTTAGTTAATTATTTGCGATAGTGCATGATAGATCCTAGTCTGTTCTAATACTGTGCATTGCACTTCTGTCTTTCTAAGTATTTTTTGTTGATCTGTTCCCTCTTCTGTATTCTTCTAAAGTGACACTTCTTGTCTTAGTTTTCTCCATGCGATACTTCCATGATGGTATTCAACTTCTCCCCTTTCTTTCCCTCACAACCCTGTGTTCTTGTGGTAGAACTTTATCAGTTATTAATTTAGCTGCACAGTAATATATCATGTTTACTTCTGTTATATCGCATGGATCTCTATGGACAGTCCTAATTACTTTGTTCATAGGGTCATAGGTGTACTAGGCTAATGGCCCTGGAGCCTTTACAATCCTAGCCCATAGAAGTGCCCTGGCATCGTGCTGCCTGACGTTAGTTCACAGTGCCTCTATCAGGTAGAGCCACTGGAGTGATCCCCGGGGTGAACTTTCCATTACCCATCCACTCATGAAGATTTCTCTTGAAGAGGGACAGAGAGGTGCTCTGCTTGACATGTATGGGAAGTCTATTCCAGAGCATGGGCAGTCTCTGGGTGAGGAACCTGTCCCACCAGCATGTTCTATTGATTGTGGTAATGAGTTTGAGGGCTCTGGAGTGTGTGTTGTGGATTTCTTTAGATATAGCATTTCTAACAGAGCTGGGTCAGACATGGCTTTGTAAGTCAGGCAAAGGTCACCTTTAAGTAGGCGATATGAGACAGAGAATAGCTGGAGTCTTTTGAGTCTATCCATGTAGGACACGTGTTTAATGCCTAGGATCCTCTTTGTGAGGTACTTCTGTGGCCTCTCCAGCTAATGCAGGTGTCTAGGGAGGTACATGACAAATGGGGCATTATACTCAATGACTGATCTAATGAGGGAAGAGTAGAGAGAGAGACAACCTGTTTCTTCCTGGATGCAAAACCCTTGGTAATGAGATGTGCCACATAGAAGGACTTTCTGACCACAGTGGCAATGTGGTGGTCAAAGGAGTGGTTGCTGTCAACCTGCGCCCCCAGATCTCTTATAACATCTTCAGTGTTCAGTGGGCTGTCAACGGTGTGGTAATTGGTGGGAACTGAGTTTTTACCAAAGGGGATGATAACACATTTTTTGGCATTAAGCTTAAGGCCATGGTTTCGACACCAGTCATTGGTCTCAGTGAGGCCTTTCTGTAGGATGTCTGCATCACTTGGGGAGTTAATAATGGCTTCCAGCTTGCAGTCGTCTGCGAACTTGGTCAGCCAGAGTCCCTTTGTGTTGGCCTGGACTTCTGAGAAGTAGATGCCGAACAGGAGAGGACCCAGGACCGATCCCTGTGGGACTCCATTCGTGACTGGCCGGCAGTCCGACTTGGAGTCCACTACTTTCACGCTGTGCGTTCTATCTGTGAACCAGTTTGCAACCCACCTAGTGATATAGGGGTTGATGCCTAGTTTGATGAGTTTATCAATAATTCCCGAGTGGGGAGTGGTGTCAGAGGCATTGGCCAGATTGAGGTAGGCTGTATGTACTGCCTTACCTTCATCCACCCCTGGTGACTGACTCAAAGAAGTCAACCAGGTTGAGCAGGCATGATCTCCCTTTCACAAAACCAAATTGCATGGCGTCTAGTTTTCAGATTTCGTATGTCTTTGTTAATCAGGTCCATGATGATGCGCTCCACAGCTTTACGTATCAGACTCGTCAGGCTAATGGGGCGATAATTCCCAGGAACTGTAGTTGCTCCCACTTTATGGAGAGGGATGATTGTAGCAGTGAACCATTCAGTAGCGACAAAGCCTGAGGTTAGGCTGTGACTGAACAGGTCACACAGATGTGGTGCCAGTTCGCTTTGTAGTTCATGTAGAACACAGCCAGGGATATTATCGGGTCCCGCGAAAGCTGTATTCTTGGCCTTGGACAATGCAGCTTTAACCTGTGCTGCAGTAATGCTGGGTGCCTGGCATTCTTCTGGTATTGTGATTGGTGCTTTGGGGGGGTAAAGTTGGCACTGAATCTGTCGGCCAGTATGTCGGGAATATCTGTTGGCTCGGTATAGGAGGTACCTTTGTGCAGTAATTCAGAGCAAATCTGGGTATTGCCGTGGAGGTTCTTGATATAACTATAGAAGGCTTTGTGATTGTTTTTAGTGTCTGCCACAATTCTGCCTTCATAGCTGGCTTTAGAGGATTTGATGAGGGATCTCAGCTTTTTGTTGAGGCTAATAAGGGAGTTTTTCCAGGCTTGGGACATCACCTTTTTCTGCAACAGTTTCTTCCTTCTGTTGTAGAGTTTATTAATGGCAGGGTACCACCAGATTGGCTTCCTTTTTTTGGAGGAGAGCGTCTTGGTTCTGTTGGGTATGTCTAGTTCAAAGCATTTATGTACATGTTCGTACAGTGCATTGGTGTATGATTCGGTAGTCATGCAGCTATTTTCCATTGGCTTGGGTGCCGTGAAGTTAGCCACCTCTGTTTTTAGGAACCCAAAGTCAGCTTTGGCGAAGTTTTTCAAGGTGGTTACCTTTGCAGGAGGTATGGGTGAGATGTAGATTTAGTAATTAGTCTATGGTCGGATCTGACCAAGGAGGGATTGACTACTTATTGGTGCAGAGCAGCTGTCGCCCATGTTAGTAATAACCAGGTCAAGGATGTTGCTTCCTCTAGTGGGGGTCAGAATGAACTGGTCCAGGGCATTGGAATTGATCAATTCCAGGAAGCGTTGGGCCAGTGTATTGGTGCTTGAGTAGTTTTCCCAGTTGATGGAGGGGTAGTTGAAGTCTCCTAGTATGAGAGTGTTGTGTTGGACCTTGATAGATTCCAGGGTGCTTAGGAAAGTGGAGTGAGAGTCAAGGGGCATGATTGGGGACCTATAGTAGGCTATGACCTGGATCACCATCAGACTTCTGACTTTTTGGGTTTTATTGACCTTCTGCAGTCTATTTCTTTCATTGATTTTAATATATCTATCAATGTCCCAGCTGGGAGAGTTTCTCAATGATACCTGAATGGTGAATTATATCAAAAGCCTTGAATAGGTCAAGATAGGCAACATGCACTGTCTTACTTTCAGCCAGGGCTTTGGTGACTTACTTGAAGAAGTTTAATAGGTTTAATAAGCAGGATCTTCCCTTAACGAAACTAGACTGAGTTGGGTCTAGAGTTTGATGGTCGCCTATGTCCGTGTTGATAAAGTCCATAATGATTCTTTCCATGGCCTTGCAGATGAGGGTGGTTAGATTTATGGGTCTGTAGTTCCCAGGGTTGGTCGATGGCCCTCCCTTGTGCAAGGGGATTACTGTTGCTGTTCTCCACTCTGCTGGAACAAAGCCAGTTGTCAGTCTGTGGTTAAAGAGAATGCTAGGTGGGTCTGGCGCAACCTGGGATGTTATCTGGTCCAATTGAGGCCATGTTTGTGGCCTTGGAGAGCACATAAATGACTTGATATCTAGAGATACTGGGCAGAGGACTGGTGTCAGATATGCTTTGGGTTATGGCTGTTGGGGATACGGGGGTGAAGTTTGCACCAAATCTATCAGCTAGCAGGTTGGCAATTTCCTCCGGTATAGTATCAGTGGTACCATCTGCTACCAGTTCGGCACATAGCTGGGCATTTCCATTTAGATTTTGGACGTAGTTAAAGAATTCCTTAGGATTATCCTTAGTTAGGGATGCTATTTTAGCTTCATAATTAGCTTTAGAGGACTTTACAAGATTTCTGATGTGTTTATTTAAGCTGTGGAGGAAATTCTTCCTCTGCTGAGTTAGTTTCTTCTTGTTCATAGACATCATTTTCTTCCTTTTGTTATATAGCCTGTTTATACTTGAGATCCACTGGGGTGGCTTGTTTTTTCAGGAGGACTTAGTTTTAATCCGGTAAGGTATAGCCGAGTCTATACAGTTGCTTAAGTGTTGTTTTGTATGCACCTCTGCATAGGAGTCATTGGTGTCTGTGACTGTGGGGATATTTGTACCATCACTTAGTAGGCTGTAGTTTGCCTTGGAAAAGTTTTTAGTATTTTTACTCCTGTGGTGGTGACAGGTTCATCAGTTACTTCAAACGAGACTGATTTATGTTCCGACCTTACCTGGGAGTGCATCACACAGGAGGGAGTGCAGTAACCTTTCATGTTGGTGAGTACAATGTCTAGGACATTTGAGCCCCTTATGGGGGTGCAGACTATCTGTTCCAGAGCATTTGTAAGGACAAAATCCAGGAACTTTTGGGTGAGCATGTTCATGCTCATGTATGTCACCCTGTCGATGGAAGGATAGTTGAAATCTCCCATGACTAAGGTGTTGGGCTGTATGGCGAGTACTCCAGTAAGTCCAGGAAGACTCTGTGCTTTCTTGGTTCATGGTGGGGACCTATAGCTAGCAATGATGTGGTGGATTATTTTGCCTGTAGTTAATTGGGCATAGAGATGTTTGAGAGAGTCATACTGTTTGACCAGTGTCGATGCGTACTTGGCTTTAATGAAGATTAATACACCTCTTCCTTTGGTTCTTTCATGCTCATTTTGAGGTCTGAATGTGTGGAAGGCATTGTAGCCTTGCACAGCTGGGGTGCTGTCCATGGCCTTGAACTATGTCTCAGTGACTGCACAGACATTAGCATCTTCCAAGGTGAGAAGTGCTTCCAGGGAGTGGAGTTTGATATTTAGGTTCCTAGCATTAAGCAGCAGAATCTTGAGTTTGTCTTGAGTGAATTTTGTTACATCGGAAATTTTGTTGTTTTGACATTGCCTAAAAAAGGCACTTTGGGGGAGGCAAGTGCCTTTGCCAGTATCCGAAAGCCTAGAGGAGACAGATGGAGACCATCTCTGTCAAATCAGCGTGGCCTGCCGGCCATGTTTTCCCAAGTGGACAGATACTGGATCTCCCTGGACTGGCACTACAAGCTAAGCCAATTGTTGAAGTTGATCATATTTTTGTTTATATTGTGGCTTCATCCTGAATGATGGTAGAATGCTGCTTAGGGCTAGGGTCATACTTGCCTGGGACACATAATCTGAGAGTTCAGTCATGTCTCTGTTCATATAGTCCAGAGAGGTACATCTGAAGTCATTCACCCCAACATGGACTATGACATTGTCATAACAGTATTTGTTGTTGAATGACTTGAGTGTGATTTGACAAATCCTGGCACCTGACAGACAGATGACTGTGACCTTCTCCTTGTCCAACCTGGTGAAGGGACATTTTTGTGTCTCTGTGGCGTCACCTAAATCCAACACATTAGGTTTTTAGGTGTTTTGCCTTAGGGGCTTATTTGCTGAGATACTGGTATACGTGTTGTGTAGTGGTTTCTGTTTGCATAGCAGTGTGTGCAAGTGGTTTACGTTTGGGAAGTCTGTGATCTTTTGGTAGGCTTCTAGTGAGTACCTCCGCATATGCGGGTTTATGTGTTGTGACCTAATTTTCTGTGAGAGGTGAGGTGTGTGCTGGCAAACTGTTTGATGTCCGGTTTATTGTTATGTTAGATAATTTATTCCAGTTTAATAGTGTCATTACGTCTGTCACATAGGGTATTTGTTTTAGGAGTAAGTGGTTGTCAGTATATATGAGGCAGTTACTACATTGCCTCAGGATGCCTATTTCAATCTGGCTGGCTGGTGAAATGATGGGAAACTGCCCATCCATTATAGCAGGTTTTTAATTATATATACTATTAGGGAAGGGATTGGGCTAGCTTGAGTAGTTTTTGTGCTAGGACTAGCAAATGTGCTTGTTCTGTTGAAGGTTATGGATGATAAGTGTGGCAACGCTGTTCAGTATGCCCGTAGTGCAGTAGGTAAGCTTGGGAGAGTTTCATTGACAGATGTCTAGGGAAAAACTGAGTTTCAATGTGTTTGCGTATGTACAGGGCACTGGTAATCCCTGTTGTATGGTGTGCCACAACACACAAATGAGAGACTTAAATACAGGCAAAATTAAAACACTTTTAAGCTGCTATGCCAATAGGAAAGCACACAATGAACCTTCCTCCAGCAATCCCCAGCTTAGACCAGGCTAGAGCCACACTCTTCTACCATAAGGGTGCAGAAGAGCCCTTCTTAATGTAAGATGGCTAGTTTAGTGCTCAAGTGTATCAATAACAGGCTAGATTCAGCAGGTCTGAATCTAGTCTATCCTATCTAGGTATCAGGACAGTGCAAATGAAGTGCAGAGAATGAAGCATTGAAACAGTAAAAAAAAACAGAAGTGATGCAGCAGTTCAATAAAATCTGGTTTAACAGTGCAGGCAAATCACACAATATACATATTTTCTTGTTTTTTTGCTTTGGGATGCCTTGGATTAAAGCAGAAACACTAGACCTCTGCCAAAGGATGCCAAATGTAGAACAGCTCTGGTTAATAGACTGCAAACCTGTGCAAATGTGAGGCTTAAATACAGGCGAAATTGACCACTTTTAAGTTACTCTGCCAATAAGAAAGCACACAATGAACCTTCCTCCAGTAAGCCCCAGCTCAGACAAGACTGGATCCACACTCTTCTGCCACTGTGGTGCAGAGGAGCCCTTCCTAACCTGAGCAGGCTGATTTAGTGCTCAAGAGCATCAATAACACTCTAGATTCAGCAGATCTGAATCTAGTCTATGCTATCTAGTTATCAAAAATATGTAAATCAAGTGCAGAGAAGTGCAAAAATATACTTAAAAGCCATTTTGTGTGTTTCCTAGCCCAGATAGGCCAGGTAAACATGTACTGCCACCAGATGAACAATCCCAGTCCTCCCAGTACAAAAGCACAGTAAAGGAGTATCCGTAGTGAAATGCTACCACAGACAAACTTAAACGGTACAAAATGCTATCATAAACAAACTTAAAGATATAGATATAGTAGTGTACTTTAAACAGCTTTTAAACATGTGATGATTCAATAAAAGCATTTTGCTTTGAATAAATGAGCCCAAAGTCATTCACTTGTACAAAATTTGGAAAGGCATTAGAAAACAAGATAATCTAATTAATAAGCCAATAAAACTACATTCATAAATCTCAAGCATTTCCCCAGCCTAAACAGACCAAGCTACCTCCTAGTACACTAGATGGAAAATCCACTGACCTCTTTTGATGTAAAAAAAATGTTTGCTAGAGTGTAAAAATACACTACTTTATCCAAATAGCTAGCTAGATAATGAAGTCAGATCAAGCAGAATAGATAATGGGAGGCAAAATGCACTTTTTCACTAAAAGCACAAGGAAAGGCAAATAAGCAATTCAGGATATCAACAACAGTGTAGAAAGGGAGGAGCTTAATAATCTCAATTTACAGTAGGGGTGGACAGCTTAAAATCACCAGGTTTAAAAAGCAGATCAACAAAGGGGAAGATGGGTTGGAAAACACAGCAGGGAATCACCAGCAGTGCTTTAGTTTATGAAGGCTTCAAATCTCTTCAAAGACAGAGGCCCAGAATTTCACTGAGTATTTAAGTATCACTCTGTAGACTATTTAAGCAGTGAAAAAAAAACATGTGAAATGAGCAGCCTACATAATTCGTGTCTACCTCTCATGTAGAAAATTAATACCAAGCCAAGCAGATTTCTTAAAACAGAAAACAAAATGGACCAGGCATCAGGAATCAGCTCTAAAAGGTCACAGACAAAAAATATAGTTGTTTTCACCCAGCAAGGAATCACCAGCAGTGCTTTAGTTTATGCAGGCTTCAAATCTTTTCAGACAAAGATGGAGGCCCAGAATTTCACTGAGTATTTAACTTATCACTCAAGAGACTGTTTAATCAAGGAAAAAATGTGAAATGTGCAGCCTATAAGTCTCCACTTCTCACATAGAACAAAACACCAGGCCATACAGATTTCATAAAACAAGCTGTCTCCTGAATACATCCCCTGTGATGGCTTTCCTTCCATTTCCAAAGAACAATTCCTGATGTTTTCCAGCCAAAATAACATAACAGCAGTGGACTGCCACAAGATATTAGGATTTTTGACCTATACAATTCTGATGCTTCCTGTATCCAGGTTACATATGAGAAAAAAACTAATGGAGCCACAAATTAGTCTGGAGTCAGCATCAGAACCCCCTGTCCTTTCAAATTCCAGTGCTGATTTTTGTCCAGAGGGAAATAACCAGTGAGTGGATAAATTATTCCTTACTCTAGGTCTCCCTTTCTCCACTCACCCCAGCCACAATTCAGTCTGTAACCACAGGTTCATCAATCTCTGCATTGGGAGTACAGCGTCTTTGGAACCATCAGGACAAAAGGAAGCACATAAACATAATGGCAGTGAGAAATGCTCTCAAAACCATCTTTGTATTCCAGGACCTCTGTGAGTAATCACAGACAACAAACACCACAGCCATGTGGTACATAAATGGGAAGGAGCCAAATCTTAGCCCTTTGCAGATTTATAGTGATAGCCTGGGAACATCCCTTGCAACTTAGTCTGTCAGGCTACTGTAGGCTACATTCCATCAGAGCAGAAATTTGTGTCAGGCAAGGAAATTATATCTTAAGGATCTTCCAGAAGATTATCCACCTGTGGGCAACTCCTCAAGTAGATCTGTTTACCTTAATTTACAACAGGCAGTTAAAGAAGTTCTGCTTCTTGACTCTTTGAATAAAAGGTCTGGAGGACAGATGCCTTATCTTTCCCATCAACAGAAGTGTTCCTGTGTGCCTTTCCATCCTTTAATCTGATAACCAGAGTTCTTTTAAAGATCCAAAAGGACTCTTCAGAAATAATACTTGTAAATCCCTTTTGGCCCAGGTAGCAGTTCTTCTCCCTTCTTTGGAGAATGACTAATGACAGCTACCACAAGCTTCCTCACAGAATGGACTTACTCACACAGGTCAGAGATTCTCTGATCCATCTAGTCTTTAAGTTCTTCCCCTCAAAGTCGGGATGATAGAATGTTAATACCTTTTTTTTTAATTTCTCCAAATCTTTTGGGTTTCTAATACCATGACAGGAATGGACTCCATTCCTAAGTCAAAGTACGATTAAAGTTCATGAATTAGTATTGTTTTAGTCTTTGATGTCAGCCAGAAGTGCTCTTCGCAGCATCAACATTATGCTGACTCCTACTGCAATTCGTGCAGGGTTACATGGATTGGTAACATATCTAAATACGATTGTAGATTTTTGTAAGACCTGTTGCTCCTACCACTCTTGGAACTGTCTGGGTATATTTCTTCCACATTGCTATAATTTCTGCCTACAGAGCCTGATATTTTATGGCTTTGCGTCTGTGTACGCAACACACTGTAGTCACTGGATGTGGTGATTTCAATGATCAGTGCTACTTTTGTCTCCTTTTCATGGACCACTATATCCGGTTTTCTAGCGTCTTATCTTTTGAACTGTCAGTAATGGGCGATCCCATGTGATATACACTTCATCATTTTCTATGATGCTTTGTGGCTCGTTTCCAGTGTTTTTTAAGCCACTTCAACACCATAATGTTTGCACAATCCCTAGTGCAACAGTCTTGCCACATTATTATGCCTTTCAGTATGTTCATCGTGTTACCCTGCTGCAGTCATCACACTTGGGGTTATCCTGTCGTCAGGCGGTCCCGCAGTCGGCCGGATTTCCAAAGTCTTGGTCCGACGTCGGTTGCTGTCGCCTCATCCCTGACGTCAATGCGTCAGGGGTACATATATTGCAACCAACGCCATTTTCTTCAGTTTTTCTTGCCCCAGATGTCAGGTGCCCCATTTTCTTCAGTCTTTCTTGACGCGCAGTGCCCGAAGCAGAAGCATTTCAAAAGTGCCGGTCGGCCAACTCCTGAGATTTTCGAATTCGAATTTCAGACCGAAGTCTTCTATAAAGCTAAGTACCCCGTTGGGGAAACTTTTCTTGCTTCAGACCAATGTCAGAAAAAGTTAACAATTGTATTTCTTGTGGGAAGCCAATACCTCATAAGAATTTTCATTCTTATTGCATACCTTGCCTAGGCCCTGATCACGACGTCACTTTGTGTCGTTTTTGTGCTAGATTTAATAAACGTACTATTAAAAGACAATTTGATTTCGCACGACACTTTTTTGGCAGAAAATTTAATTATAACATGCCGTCGAAGCTATCGACTACCGGCGTGCACAAAAAGCACAGGGATAAGGATCGACAGCCCAGGCATAAGCCCGATTCCGAGGCCTCGGTTGATCCGGTCTCCGGTTAACAGTGAGGCTCCGACGCAGCCTCTGACTATCAGGAACCAGAGACCGCTACGGATATTTTGACGGAATGTACTAGGCCGATGCAGCCTTTTACTTCAGGCCCTATCGACGATTTACCTTCCAAGGACGTCGGTACTTTGGAAACGCCATCGCCTTCTGAAGGCGTTTTCAGACCGACGACTCTTACAGTCAAAACATTTTCCAAATCAAAGACTCCTTCCAAATCAAAAAAGGCTTCACTTCAGTCTCCTGTTCAAGGCCCTATGCCTAAGAAACAGATGCTCTAGATGGCAGAAGATTTGATTTCTCTTATCAGGGGTTCTCAGCCTCCTCCTGGCACCAGTAATTGCATATTGCAGGCAAAGAGGAATTCAAATATATCCATACCTGGACGACTGCCTCATCCAGTCAGAAAGAAGAGACATTCTTTTACAACATCTGGCTTTTGTGAAGCATCTACTAAATTGTCTGGGGTGCACAATAAACGAAAAAAAGTCAAAACTAGTACCCTCACAAAAAATGGCATTCCTGGGTGCCAGCTTGGACACAACGGCCCAGAAGGCTTATCTTACACCAGACAAGCAATTACAACTGACTCAATATTTCAAGACAATGGCAACAAAGACCCAATTAACTGCAAGAAAAATTCTGCAGGTTTTGGGCTTCATGGCATCTTGCATTCTTATAATACCATTTGCAAAAATGCATATGAGGAAACTACAATGGTACCTAAAAAGCGTATGGTCTCAACACAGCCACAGCTTGGACACAGTGATATCTCTCATTCCCTGCCTTCAACAGGAATTTCTATGGTGGGCACAGGCATGTCACCTCAACAAGGGTCAGCCTTTCACCATGCCCCCACCCAGGCAAACTATCACAACAGATGCTTCAGACTATGCCTGGGGGGCACACATGGCAGGGCAATGCATTCAAGGCCTATGGACTGCAGAACAAAGAAAACTGCACATAAACCAAAAAGAGATGCTAGCTGTACAGAAAGCTCTGACAGCCTTCAAGGATCTACTACAACCTGGACAACTGGCAATAAAGACGGACAACACCACAGTAATGTGGTACATAAACAAACAAGGGGGCACCCATTCCTACCCTCTTTGCAGGCAGGCAATAATCTTATGGAACACAGCTCTCGCCTACCAAGTCCAGTTACAAGCTCACTTCCTGCCAGGACAGAAAAACACATTGGCAGACGACCTAAGCAGAAATATCAAGGATCCCCACGAGTGGAAGCTAGACCCACAAATGTTTGCAATGATAACTCAAAGATCCTCAAATCTACCAAATATAGACCTGTTTGCCAGTCCTCAAAACTACCAGCTGAAAACATTTTGTACAAGGACATTCCACCATCAAGCTTGGAAAGTGGACGCCCTCTCCTTCAGTTGGAAAAACCTGACAGCATATGCCTTTCCTCCATTACCTCTTCTCACAAAGGTTCTTTTGAAAGCCAAAAAGGAGAAACCTCGAATGATTCTCATAGCCCCAGACTGGCCATGCCAGCACTGGTACCCGCTATTGAAGAATATGGCTCACAGTCCACCATGGATATTGCTTCAAATACCTCATTTGCTCACGCAGCAGGACAAGCAGATTCTACACCGCCAGATCAAAACCTTAAACCTGGCTGCATGGCAAATAAATTAAGCAGCCAGCCAGCTCCTCTTTCACAAACAGTGCTCGATGTTATTCTAGAAGCCAGGAGGCCAAGCACCAGGAAGGCTTACTCGGACAAATGGAAAAGGTTTTCTGCTTGGAACCAAGCTAAGGGCCAAGACACAACTCAGCCTCATATGCCTCACATTCTCTAGTATTTAGCTGAGATGTTACATAAAGGACTTTCCTTCTCCTCAATTAAAATCCATGCCTCAGCTATTTCAGCTCACTACGACACAAATCCACCTTAATTTAAAAACCCACTCCTAAGGCAGTTCCTCAGAGGGGCAAAAAACATTAGACCACCTAGAAGAGCTCCTACACCAACATGGGACCTCAACTTTGTTCTGGAAAATCTCACTACCTCCCTTTGAACCAGCTTTTTCTGCAGACCTTCAGTTCCTATCATGGAAGACTGCCCTGCTACTGGCAATAACTTCTGCTAGGAGAGTTTCAGAATTACAGGCTCTTATGGCAGTGGAACCTTTCCTCATTTTTCATCAAGACAGTTTCTCTACGAACTAATCCTTCCTTCATGCCAAAGGTGGTTTCCAGTGTAGCTTTAAATCAAACCATCCATCTACCCACTTTCTTCCCCAATCCACAGAACAAAGGTGAGAGACTCTTGCATTCCTTGGACATTCACAGGCAGCTTCAATATTACTTGGATAAGACTAAGGCTTTCAGAAAAACTGACCAGCTCTTTGTTTCCTATGCTACAGCTTCTCAAGGGAGGCCTATATCCAAGCAAACATTTTCAAAATGGATAGGCCATTGCATACGATTCTGCTATATCCATCATGGGAAACCAGTTCCTCCTACCATTAGATCCCATTCTACCAGGGCTACAGCTACCTCTACAGCCTTTCTCAGGGGGGTTCCTACCAAGGAAATTTTAGAAGCTGCAACTTGGAGTTCTGTACACACCTTCACCAAACACTATCACTTACCTCTTTATTCTAAGTCCAGGGCGGGCTTCGCCACTGCAGTCCTGCAGGGCCTCATTGCCTCCACTAACCCTTTATAATGCCTCCACCCTACCTTAGCTTTGGGACTCAACCCAAGTGTGATGACTGCAGCAGGGTAACACGATGAACATAGTACAGTTTTGTACCTACCATAAATGTAGATGTTTGAGTGTTCACCCTGCTGCAGTCCAGGTTACCCTCCCTCCAACCCCTCTGATCTACTGGCTAAATCTTTGTTATGCCTTACTGATGTATTTGCTTATAGCTGAAGGGTTTTTGTATTTGTACAGTGTTCTCACTTTTTGGTACTAATTTGGATCACCTCTTTGGGGGCACCTGACATCTGGGGCAAGAAAAACTGAAGAAAATGGCGTTGGTTGCAATATATGTACCCCTGACGCACTGACGTCAGGGATGAGGCGACAGCAACCGACGTCGGACCAAGACTTTGGAAATCCGGCCGACTGCGGGACCACCTGACAACAGGATAACCCCAAGTGTGATGACTGCAGCAGGGTGAACACTCGAACATCTACATTTATGGTAGGTACAAAACTGTACTATACAGTCCTTCTGCCATTAGTATGTCACAACCTGCAACGAGGTGTGCGGCTGTTTCCAATTTGGTTTTACAAAATCTACATTTGTCTGTTTTTCCCACATGTTCAATGGACTTTGTAAACCAGAGTGTATGTAGCCCACTATCTTGGGCCGCCAGTATTAACCTTTCATTTCTTTGTTTGAATTTGCCTCTCCTTATCCATTCCTACATTCTTTCCTGATCAATATGAGGTTCTTCCAGATGTTTTCTATACTTGCAACTATATTTATGCATTTTCCACATTTCTTGTCTTCTTATCTGGTCCTTCACCTTATATTCTTTCTTTTGTTTTTTTGATACATTCAGTTGCTGCCTGATTTTTATCTACTTCACATTTGATTTCCATTCCTGATTGAAGCCGATAAGCTTCTGCTAGATTAAGCAGAGAAGTCATCTTAGCTTTATTCTCCTCACATTACAAAACTTTCACTATGTTTGGGTTTTGTGAGGTCAGCAGATATGTGTGGAGTCCCACGATTGCAGCTCTATACATGTAATCAGTTTCACACAATATATAACCATTTGGTGAGCATGAATAATTCTTCTTGTTTTTCTATCTAATCTATCCAGCATATTTTTGGGCAAGTCAATCACGCCAAAACTTTAAGTTAGGACAGGAAGGGCAATTTGGTTTACAGCTTGGATTTTGTTCCTAGATGTCAACTCTGTTTTCAGGATTAATTTAAATCTTCTAAAGTATTCCTTACTAAGTTTTATCCGCGTTTGTTCATTGTTTATTGTTGATCCTTCATCAATTCCCAAATATTTACACACTCCCTCTTGCTCAAGTTCTTTTATATCACATTCTTGTCCCAAACTGATGTTTTCCTGGTGCTGCAGTTTTCCTGCTTTAAAGGTTGCTTTTGCACATTTATCAAGACCAAATGACATTCTTATGTCATCTGAAAAAGTTTTGACAACCTGTAGTTGTGTTTTCAGTTCTTCATCTGAAGGGCTGTACAGTTTTAAATCATTGACAAAGAGAAGATGAGAAGTGTTTACACTTTGTTGTTTTCTAGGAGCCAAATTACAGCCATGGTCTAAGCTGTTAAGTAGACAGCTTAATGGGTTAGGGGCAAGACAGAATAGCAGCGGTAACAGAGAATCACCGTGGAATTTCCCCCTTTAGATTTTTATCCCTGGAATAATAATTTGTCCTTTATCATGGCTTAATTGCAGAGTGTTCTGCCATTATTTCATGGTCACTTTAATATAGTCGATCAGTGTAGGGTGTATTTTATACATTTTTATCACTCTTTTATCCATGAGTGTGGGATACTATCGCATAGTTTTTTGTAGTCAATCCATGCCATACTTTGATTCTTCCCCGTGTTACAGTTCTGCACTATGACTTTATTTAACAACAAATAATCCTTTGTTCCGTATGACTTTCTTCAATTGCCCTTCTGTTCTACTGTCATAATTGAGGATCTGATGTTGTAAATCTTTGTTTATTCATTACCATTAGGACCTCAGTTCCGTCCTCAGAACTGATATGGCCATTTCCAAGCTCGCGCCAGCCAAAAGCTCTCAGCTAAGACCTACCCATAATGTTCCTCTCCTAGTTACTCCAGATCTTGTTTACAGTGTTCCTAGTCAGACGTGCTAGCCATCTCTCTCAAAGTTAAGTAGAAATTTGTTAATTTTAAGACAGTTTCTCTTCAAAATTATTTAACTTTTAGTCAAGTTAGCCCTTTCTCACTGTTAGCTATAACCCAGGCCTGTTTTCTACCCTTTTCCTTGGTAATTTAATTTTTTACCTTTATTGGTACTGTCCCTCTCTCTTGTCTTTAAGAGCCCATTCCTTTTTACTAGTGGTATTTTTTAAAATAACATCATTGGTATTTTCTCCCTTAAATTTTCTATAGGATAGCCTTGTTGCCTTACTATGTCAGACAAAGACAAAAGGGAAGAATAGGATTGGCAAGACAAAGCTATGAAGTTTTCTTCTTTATTAAAACCATACGAAATCCAACAATGGTAAGCGCTTTCGGGTTCTCCAACCCTTCATCAGACAATTACAATTTAAATCCTAAAGCAACCAATCAAATTCAATACATTACCCGCCTTTTTTGTAAGGCAGGTTTTAAAGGTACCATTTCATTTAGACCTGGATACCTATGTGCAGATAGTGTTATGATCCATTTTGATTCAAATGTCTCTGTAAGTAACCTAATGTCACCCCCTCTAACACCTAAATTCATGTTTACAATGGCTTTGAATGTATATGCATGTGTTGGATTGTCCATCAAGTGTCTGTAGAGTGCATTATGTTGGTCCTTATTCCTAATGGAGGACAGATGTTGCAATATCCTAACCTTTAACATGTTATTGGTCATCCCGACATAAAAAGCTGGACATTTTAGTTTTATGTCAGACAAAGCTAAGTTGGGATTTAAACAGTGTGACAAGTGTGGATGTAAGATGCCTAACTCAGATACACATGTTCATTGTGTCTACTCTTTGGGCATGGATCATATTAAAGCTGACTGTGACATTTGTGCTAGTTTTAGTAATTGTACTCTAGCAGAACATAAAAATAAAAACTTAAAAGGATTACTCAAGACACCTTTTTCAGAGGCTCTGTCTGGGTCAGAGTTCTCACCCCCTCCAAAGACCAAAAAACATAAGGAAAAACGGATTACTCAAGACACCTTTTTCGGAGGCTCTATCTAGGTCGGAGGTCTCACCCCCTCCAAAGACCAAAAAACATAAGGACAAACGGAGTCACTCAGTTCCTGCATCTCCATCAGTTACGGAACCGAGTCAGCTCCGTGCTTCGCCAGGGCCCTTGGAGCAGACCTCTTCAGTACCAGGCCCTGTGTCTTCTCCCTCAGTGCCGTCCATGATATTCACCCCTATTTCAGTTCCGACCTCGGCAATACTGACTTCAGTGCCATCCTTGGATCTGACATCGGCTCAGATGATTGTACCTGCTTTGGCACCATCCCCAGCCACGGTGCCGACAGTTTCTTTGGCTCTGTCGGCTCCAAAACTCGAATACCTGCCAAGGACAAGATACTTCCACTTCGGTGCATACTGTCTCGGTTCCGACAACAGTGTTTTCCCTGTCGGCACCGTCCACCCTTGCTGCATCGGCTCCGGTGGAACTGATGCTCTCCCAAAGCAGTGCTTGTACCATCCGTACCTTGGTACCTAGCCTGGTGCCTATTTTCTCGCTGGTGCCATCTATGTCCACGGCTCCGACAGCTTCCAATTCTCTCAGAGCTCCTCACCTGGAGGTGGGCTCCTCACGGCGAGGTGTGACCCCGGTTCTGAGGTTGTCCCTCCCAGTTTCAGACTCCCATCCCTCCTCAGGTGGGCCTACTGTACAGGTAGCAGTGACATCAGTATCAGAACCCTCCCCTAGCATACACCTCTCCCAACCCTCTATTTCGGGACCCCGGGCATGGGAGTCACAAGAACCCTCTTTGAAGGGAAACCCTTCTCTGGAGTCCTCCTCTGAAGGTCCGACTGGGGAGCCACCCCTGAAGAAATGATGCAAGAGGAAGCACCTTGATTCACTGGAGGAATCTGTCACCGAAAACACTGATTGTGATGAGGGAGAAGGGTCCCCACGGTCTTCCCCAGATGACATCTCATTCGGAGACTTTCTCAAAATCCTCAAGTAGCAGAAAGACTGGAAGTCCTATAACCCTTCTTCTGTGGAATCAGTGTTCCTGTAGGCCCTCCGTGCCTGGCCATCTACTTCCTGGGTGACTCCTCCGGCAGATGACCTTGTTAAAATCATTGTGCAGTGTGCCTGGAAGGCCCCGGACAATGTAGAACCTATCCTTCAGAGGCCAGACAAAAAATTTTATCTACACCTGAAGACCAGCCCCACTGGTCCTAGCAATTGACAGTTGATTCTATGGTCGTGGCAGTGACCATCAAGGGGGAACTGGCAGAAGATAGTTCCACCGTCCAGCCTCCAAACAGAGAGTCCCAGAACATGGACAGATTAGGGAAACGGACCTATGCTTTAGCGACATTCGCCATTCAGTCACTGTACTATCTGGCACATTTTACTTGCCTCCAAAGAGACCTAAATTCCGAAATGTCTCCGTCTTTGGTGGGATACTGCCTGATAAGATGTATGATACTGTCGCCTCGCAGCTAGCTACCCTTGAATCCATCTCGAACTCCTCGATGCGTTTGATATCTCACTCCACCGAGGGGGCAGCTCCAGCTGCCGCATCAGGCATTGTCATGAGATGTAATGCTTGGATGTGGTTGTGTGACTTTGCGGACCCCTTTAAATCTTCCTTCATCAATGCACCTGTCGACGAGTCTGCACTTTTTGGTCCCAAAGTACGACACACTTACACATAGTGAGAAAGATGGAAAGACCTTGTCTGCTGTGGGCATACACCTTTCCAACCCCCAGAGGTCCTACTCTTGGAACCAAAAGGGAGGAAATATGTGGTTCAAGAAATCCCAAGGACCTTTTCGTGACACTCATGGTGAACAATCCCCCCGGGGCAGAGGGGCAACTCATATGAAAGACGTCCCTTTTGGGGTAGAGGGGGTCCGTGTAACCAGGATGCTAGAGATTCTTTCTCTGGCAGATCCTACCAGCACTCCTGAGCAGCGGCCCCAATTGCTTTCCTCTGGAAGCAGTCGGGGGTCATTTTTCTCTGCATCTACCAGCCTGGCATCTTATTACTACCAATGTTTGGATGCAGAGAATAATATCCAGAGGCTACCAAAATACCATTCAATTTAACTCCCATCCCTGATGTACCACCCAATCAGAGGGCATTAGCAGCCTTAGAAATAGAAAAGCTGCTAAGGAAAAGAGTCATCCACCCAGTACCACCAGACCAGACAGGATCCAGGTTTTACTCGAGGTTCCTTTTAGTGCCAAAAAAGGCAGGGGACTGGAGACCAATCCTGGATCTCAGCCTATTGAACAAATTTATCAAACTTCAAAATTTCCGGATGGTCACGATGCAATCCATTCTTCCCTTCCTAGGGAGGGATAACTGGATGTGCTCTATAGACATCCAGGACGTATACTACCACAAAAAGATGGATCACCGCTCCCAGAGGTTTCTCCGCTCCCGGCTGGGAGCCAATCACTACCAGTTCAGGGCACTGCCATTCAGCCCCTCGAGTGTTCACCAAATGTATGGCAGTTGTGGTAGCTCATCTTCGACAACAAGGATTTCAGGTGTTTCCCTATCTAGATGACTGGCTCCTTACCACTCCGACCAGGAATCTTCTTACACTCAAGGTCTCGCTCTCCACTTGGGGATTACAATCAACAAGGACAAATCTCAGTGTCTACAATGAAGACACTGCAATTCATTAGAGCAGTTTTTGACACAACATCCTGTCAAGCTTCTCTCCCCCATCACTGGTTTTCGAACATAACACACCAAGTCCAAGACCTTCTACCTATGTACCAGCACATCTTGTACTGCAACTTTTAGGCTCCATGGTGGCTGCCATTATGTTGGCACCACTGGCGAGACTAACATGAGAATCCTACAGTGGCTCCTTTCCACACAGTGGTTGTTGCTATTTTACCCACTCGACCACATGATATGCCTTTCAAACTGTTGCAATGAAGAAATCTTATGGTGGATGAACCCACAAATGAATCTTTGGTGTCAACCATCCTGTCTTCCCCATCCCACCTCCACATTGACCACAGATGCTTCTCTGTTGGGGGGGGGGGGCATTTCCAGGGAAAGACTGTCCAAGGCACCCTGGTCCCCCATGGAGGCCAATTTGCACTTAAATGTCCTGGAACTGAGGGCAGTTCTCCTAGCATTGCAAGCATTCATGTATCCCTACCCTCTGGGACCATTGCAATTCAGTCAGAAAACATGTCAGTCATCTGGTATATGAACAAGCAAGGTGGAACCAGGTCTTACCCCCTGTGTCGGGAAGTCATGAGGATTTGGCACTGGGCGATAGCTTCCAACCGCTTCCTTATAGCAGCACACATTCCCGGGAGTTGCAACCTTGTTGTGGACAATCTGAGCAGGAACATCCTGATGCCTCACGAGTGGTCCCTCGACCCTGTAACAGCGGATCGGATCTTCCAATGCTGGGGCAAGCCTTGCTGCAGCCTGTTTGCTTCCCCCCCGAACTACAAATGCAGAAGCTATTTTGCCCCGATCCCCCTCAGGGGGAACCACCGAGGGACGCTCTAACGCATGATTGGCCAACGGGTCTTCCCTGTGGCCTCATCTGATTCACAGTCTGTGGATCCTGGATCATTCCCAAGACCTGTTATCTCATCCTCTGGGATTGATTCATCCGAAACTGCACAGTCTCAAGTTCACAGTTTGGTTCCTTCACTTCCAGTGATTGCCAGGCTGCCTGACATCCCATCTCCTGTTTGTGAAATTCTCCTGGCTTCACATAAACCTTCCACTAGGAAAGTTTATTCTTTAAATGGACTAGGTTCTCTATTTGGGCCAAAGATCAGAACTTAGACCCTTTCTCTATGCCTATTCAACAACTAAACAGAATACTAAGCTTATACAAAACTTTGCATTCAGATCTAACATCATATTTAATACAATATTAGCTAAAAAACATACATTATCCTAACACATACTTAATTCTATAAAAAACTTGTGTATAACCTATTACGTTTTAAAAATGTAATTAATTTTATTCTGATCTAAAAAGTGTTACCATAAATATTTAAACTCGTAATGCTTTAGTGACATCTACTGGTCAAAGTTTAACATTTAAAAACCTAGGCTTTTTTCTAAAAAATATATGTTTGTGTAGGGGTGGCATTACCTATATAAAATTCTACACTTGTATACTTAGAAGTGACTCCATTCATAATAGTTGTTAAATATTAGTGTTGGCTTGAAATAGTTAATTCTGTTCAAGTGTATGATTGTTAATTAGTGAGGGTAATATATAAGGGCATGGGCCTGAGGGCTTTTTGTTGTCTGATGAAGTGAAGCGTAAACGAAAACGTATTTTGGAGTGGTTCAAGCGTTAATGTTTTATTTGTTGCACCATTAAATCTACGAACCAGCAACTGCAGCTTTATTTCCTCATAGTGCTGTTATATTGTATCTGGTCATTTGGGCACTATTTTCCATTTTTTGGTTGGTGTGTTACAAGCCTTGGGATACACAGTCAACATACAGAAGTCAAGACTAGTGCCATCCCAAAGGATAACATTTTTGGGTGCAGAACTGGACACAATAACTCTGATGGCTTTTCTCACAGAAGAAAAACAAAAGCAACTCCCAGTCTACTTCATGGCATTGACAAGACAAACTCAGCTTACTGCAAGGAAAGTCCTGCAGGCCCTGGGTTACATGGCATCTTGCATAATCTTGATCCCACATGCCAGGCTACATATGAGAAAATTACAATGGTACCTAAGGAATGTATGGTCTCAACACAGACAAAGTCTAGAAACCATGATACCAATCATTCCATGCCTGAAAAAAGAATTCCTGTGGTGGGCTCAGGCCTGCCAGACCAACAGAGGGTTGCCTTTCCACAAACCACAACCAAGGCAGACCATCACCACGGACGCCTCAGACCTAGGCTGGGGGGCACACATGGAAGACAAGTGTATCCAAGGCCTATGGTCTCAAGACCAGCTGAATCTACACATAAATCTAAAGGAGATGCTGGCAGTGAAGCATGCAATCGAGGCATTCAAATAATTTCTCCAGCAAGGACACCTGCTGATAAGGACAGACAATACCACAGTCATGTGGTACATCAACAAACAGGGAGACACGCATTCCTACCCTCTATGCCGGATGGCAATGGACCTGTGGAACATAAGCCTGAATCTCAACATTCAACTGCAGGCCAGATTCGTACCAGGAAAAGAGAATTCACTAGCAGACAGCTTAAGCAGAACTACCACGGATGCTCACGAATGGATGCTGCATCCAGACATCTTCAAAAACATAACAAAGAAATGGGGAATGCCAGAGATAGACCTGTTCGCCTCCCCACTCAACCACCAACTGAAGAAATTCTGCTCAAGAGAATAACACCCACAAGCCTGGAGGGTGGACTCCCTTTCTTTCAGCTGGAAGGCCCTGACAGTTTATGCCTTTCCACCTCTCCCACTGATGTACAAAGTTCTACTGAAGATCAGGGAGGAACAGCCAAAGGTGATTCTGATAGCTCCAGACTGGCCAAGGCAGCATTGGTACCCGCTACTGAGAAGCATGTCTCGGATGAACTCATGGCCTCTACCTCTATGGCCTTTACTTCTAACGCAGAACAACTACAAGACCCTGCATCCAAACTTGAAAACAATGCAGCTAACTGCCTGGAAAATTGCATAGAACAAAACCAATCTGTTTTATCTCAGAGGGTCAAGGACATTATCCTGGAGGCTCGCAGACCCTCCACAAGGAAAACATACTCAGCCAAATGGAAGAGATTCCTTATTTGGAGTGCATCACAGGGAACAAATGTCACACTGGCAAACCTAGCACACATCCTAGAATACTTAGCAGAACTGTTCCACAATGGCCTGTCCTATTCTTCCATTAAGATTCATGCTTCAGCCATTTCAGCAGAGTACAACATGGATCCTCCTATCTTCTCTCACCCTCTCCTCAGACAATTTTTAAGAGGGATCAAAAATGTAAAACCTCCAAGGAAACTACCTCTGCCTACATGGGATCTCAATTTTGTGCTGGAAAAATTAACACTTCCCCCTTTTGAACCAGCAGCATCAGCAGACTTACAGTTCTTATCTTGGAAAACTGCTTTCCTTCTAGCAATCACTTCAGCAAGAAGGGTATCCGAGTTACAGGCATTAATGGCAGTGCAGCCTTTCCTTATCTTTCACCAGGATAGAGTGTCTCTGAGAACCAATCCTACTTTCATGCCAAAGGTGGTATCCAGGGAATCCTTGTACCAAGCTATTCATTTACCTATGTTCTTCCCTAACCCACAGAACAGGGGGGAAAAACTATTGCACACCTTGGATGTACACAGACAACTGCGCTACTATCTGGACAGAACTAAAACCAGCAGAAAAACTGACCAGCTTCTGGTAGCATATGCAACAGGAGTGCAAGGAAAAGCAATTTCCAAACAGACAATTTCAAAATGGATAGGAAATTGCATTCGATTCTGCTACTCTTTTCATGGCAAGACAACTCCTGAAAATATCAGGCCTCACTCCACAAGAGCCACAGCCACCACTACAGCTTTCCTACGAGGAGTGGCTACCAAAGACATTTTAGAAGCTGCTACTTGGAGCTCCGTGCATACATTTGCCAAGCATTACAATCTTCCTTTATACTCCAGATCCCGAGCAGGTTTTGCAACTGCAGTTTTACAGGGGATCTTAACTACACCATCATTATCTTAGTGCCTCCTCTCCCAGTTTGGCTATGGTATTCTACCCATATGTTATGACTGCAGATGCATCCTTGAAGGACATAGTACAGTTTTGTACCTACCATAAATGTAGATGTCCGATAGGTATGCATCTGCAGTCAGGATTACCCACCCTCCTTCCCCTCTGTGGTATTCCTAGGGTACTTACCCCTCTTTTAGCTAGCTGGGGGAATCTATTATGGTGTATTTGTTTGTATGTATATATGTATATATATATTTTGCTTTCTACTGTTTGGAATTTTCTACATTTATCCAAATTTAGCCTTCCTAGAGGGCAACTGGCATCTGGGGCAAGAAACACTGAGGAAAATGGCGTCGGCTGATGCCTTTATACCCCAGGAGCTATGACGTCGGGTGTACTTTTTTCCTGTTGTTAGACAGGTTGGTGTCTGTTCGGGGTGTGCATATAAATAGATGTTAAGCTGGCTGTCTCGCCTTCATTCTTGCTGGTTGGGTTCGGAGCCAATCCTCGGCTCTGAGTCGGCCATCTACTAAAGCTCGAGAGCTATTTACTGGCTCGAGGCCTCCCCATATCCCACATTGCTTGGCGCTAGATACCCAAATCTCATTTGCTGCTTCAGCTACAAGGTTGCGTTTTTACTGGCTCAGGTCGTATTAATCTTTTTTGGTCTTATTAGCTTAAAATTTACCTTTGTTTTTTTCTTATATTTAGATAGCCTTTCCCTTTTAGTATAGTTAGACTGTGTATCCCCTAGTTTGTCCCACTCAGGAAACTCATTTTTGTTAGAGTGTTTCTACCCCCCCCCCTTTGTTTCTTCTCTTAGTGGCTAACCCCACTCTTTTTTGTACCTAAAAGGAGTAGTGTTTAGCCTTGTAATATTTGTATATATTTTTTTATTAGTGGATAGTTTTTGTTGTTATTAAGTGTGGTGTGATAGTTTTTTGGTTGTTATTATTGTTAGTTTAACTAGTGCGGGTTTGTGACTGTTCCTGTGTGCCTTGTTTAAGCACTAGTTTAATTTTCTCTCTTTGGTATCCCCTTCCAGTATGTCTAAGGATACCAAAGTTTCAGGCTTCAAGAAGTGTGACTCGTGCTGTCAGAAGATGTCTCTGACGGACAGTCACACTTCTTGTGTTTATTGCTTGGGTTCCCTACACCTGCAGGACTCCTGCTCGGTCTGTCACACCTTCAGCCCAAGAGTCCTGCAGGAGCGTAGCAACAAGTTTATTTTGAGAGGCTTACTTAAGCCAGAGGAATCCCTGGCGAAGCCTCAGTCGGGGAAATCCTTAAAGCCCACCAAGCCATCGGCTCCCAGCTCGGAGCCGTCGCCGGGCGGAGCATCTGCCTCCTCTTCGGTTCCGGCTGGAACCGACATATCTGGACCTCAGTCGTTTCCGACTTTAGCGTCGGAACCATCTTTGGGCCGAAAACGTTCTAGGCCCCCTTCCCTAGAATCGGTTCGTTCGGCTCCGAAGTCACCATTGCTTCAGTCTGAACTAAGCCATAGGTCCCATTCCTCTCGGTCCTACAGGCTATCCGATCATGACTTGGAGAGGGTGGTCAGTAGACTCCTTAAATCGCAGGCCCTGGCCAAAATTTTAACCAGCCCTTCTCAACAGACTGTGGCTGTCCCTGTGTCTTCAGCAGTTCCTCCTCCGACTCCCCCTTTGTGTTCAGAGCCGGAGCTGGTTGGGGCTCGAATCTTGGGAACGTCGGAGCCGATACCACACCTTTCGGCTCCTTCGTTGGCTCTGATCTCTTCATTGGTTCCTTTCTTGGAGGGATCTGGTCACCGGGACTCCCTCGTCGGCTCCGAGGGGGCGAGTGGCATCGGACACTTGTCCGTCCCCATTCTCCCTCACGGGGCTTCGGCACAGGTGAGCTCGGCTCCGACATCAGCCTCGGAGACGTCCCTCTCGGTGCTGGAAGGGGTTCACATCTCTTTGGAGCGGGGACCTTCTGCTCTGCCTGATAGGGGTGCCTTGGAGGTCATGAGGAGCGTGCTGACTCCTGAGTCCGGCTCCTCGATCAGCCCCATCGGCTCCTCCCTCCCATGGTGCTTGCATCGGTCTCTGCCCACCCTTCTGATCCCAAGCGTGGAGAACAGATGCTTCAGGTCACCCCATTGGGCGTATCTTCCTCTTCCGAGGCCTCCCCTGATCATTCAGAGGAGCCCCCTCGGAAGAGAAAATGTAAGTGGAAACATGTCGACTCCCCAAAGTCAGTCATGTCTGATACCGACTTGGAGGATTTGGAAGGGTCCCCAAGATCCCCCTCTGAGGATGTCTCTTTTTCAGACATCTTAGAGATCCTTAAGCAGAGGGGGAACTGGCCTTCCCTTAACCCTTCCGAGGATGAGTCGGTATACCTGGACGCGTTTGGTTCTCGCCCTTCCACCACCTGGGTGTCTCCACCCTTCGACCCGCTGATGGAAGTAGTGGCTCGAAGGGCGTGGCCAGCCCCGGACACAGTGGAACCAGCTCCCCGCAGGCCCACTAAGTTCATTACAGCCAGCCCCACCCAACAAACAATTTTTGACAAAAGGTGTCCCCATTAATGCCATGGTGGTTGCAGCAGCCACCAAGAAGGAGTTGGCTGACCCTTCAGTGCCTGTCCATCCACCTAATAAAGAGTCTAGGCCAATGGACAGGTACGGGAAGCGGATGATCTGAAGTAGGGAGTTCATTTGTCAGCAACCGGTGGGTCTTGAATCCGATATCGGATCCGAGACGGCAACTTGTTTCAAGCTAATGGATCCGAGCTCCTAGCTCCTCCCCTCACCCATAATCCCCTGCTAACCCTCCATGACCTCAGATCTAGTTTGCCGCGCTTGTGGATAGCTGGATTCCTGTGAGCTCGTCTAGTACTGGGCAGTTAAGTCTCTATTTTCTGTCAACTTTCTAAATTTTTCACAAAAATTTTTAAGTGTGAAAGTGTTAGGTTCCCTTTAGAGTAAAAATAATATTTTTTTAAGTAATTTTCCCTCCCTTCGCTGGTCGTTAGAGTGTGTGTGTTGGTGGGGTTTTTTGGGGGCCTGTGTATGTGTGTGTTACTTACTTTTCTTTAAGTAAGGCTGAGGCCCCAAAAGCCATTTTTTCTAAATGTACCGAGTGTGGCCATAAGCTCTCCCCGGCTGATGGCCACACTCAGTGCGTTCGGTGCCTTGGGGTTGAACACCTCTCCTCAGGCTGTACCATTTGTGCAGCGTTCAACCCCAGGGCACTGAAAGAGCGGAGGTCGAAGCTGGTCTTGGCGGGACTTTTACCCCCGGACTCGGCTCCGGCCTCCACTGCTCCCGTGGCTCCACCACAACCTGTGGTTGCTGCCATTCCTGCCCCCCTTCCTTCGTCCGGGACTCAAACTCCCGCTAAAGTGTCGGAGGACAGGGAGGCCAGGAGGGAGAAGCGGATGGAGAAGCACCACAAGAGGCGGGCCGAGACCTCCATTTCGGCCCCGCCAGCTAAGCGAACTTCTCCCTCCATTGCCTCTAGGTCTCCTCCTCCTCGGCTCTGATCCCCTTGTTTCTCCCCAGGGCCCGAGGAGGAGGAGACCCGATCTCCATCGAGGTCATCGAGGCGGCATTCCAGGCCTGCCTCGGTGACCTCTTCGAGATCTACGTTTAGTTTGTCCGATGCAGACTTGGACCGGATGATGCGAAGGTTCATCCAGGCCCAGCTGCAGATGGGAGTGCTCTTGCCTCCCCCCCCCCTTCGGGGGGGAGCTCGACACCCTTTTTCCATCCTATTGCTCCTTCTCCGACCCGCTACCCGGGTTCGGAGCATTCGGAGCCGAGCAGTGTTGGAGCCGGGGGTGGGTCGGCGCCGACAGTACTTGGTACTTCGGATCCGACCCTGCCCTTGAGTCTGTCGGATCCGACCTCTCGGAGCCGTGGCCCGAGCTTCGGATCCGAGGGATTCAGTGTGCCTTCGGCTCCGTCCAGGTCGGAGCGCACTGGTCCTTCGGATCCGATGGTCTCGGCGCTGGTTCCGATCCCTTCATCGGATCCGAGTGGGAGTCGACTTTCGGTTCCAAGAGAAAGTGGTTCTCCCTCGGCCTTTGATGTTGTGGAGAGGGCTCTGTTGAGAGCATCCGGACCCCCGGTCATTGTCTCGGCTCCTCCCTGCACTCCCTCTCTGCTGGGCCAGGCTTCCATCACCCGGCCAAAGGGACAGCCTGCTTCAATGTCCCAGATGGTTCCATTGGAACAAGATGTCGCTGGCGAGGCCTCCTCGGACAGCCCCCCCAAGTAAGTGCCCCGCAAGCATAAGTGCAAGAGGAGGCACGTGGATTCCCCTGAGTCCTTAACCGAGGACACGGACTTGGAGGAAGGGGAAGGCTCCCCAAGATCACCCCCTGAGGATGTCTCCTTTGGAGACATCATGGAGATGCTGAGGATCAGAGGTGGGTGGTCTGTCCCCAAGTCTTCCTCCGACGAGTCCGTGTTTCTGGAGGCATTCGAAGCAGGCCCGTATACCTCTTGGGTGTCCCCCCCGGCCGACCCCCTGGTGGACCTCATTACCACCAGGGCGTGGAAGGATCCGGACACCGTGGAGCCAATACCAAAACGCCCGGATAGAATACTTAGCCCCCCCTCAGACCGATCACACTGGAGTAAGGGCCCCCCCGTAGATGCCATGTTGACGGCGGCAGCCACGAAGAGGGAATTGGCTCAGGAGGGCCCCTCAGTCCATCCACCGAGCAAGGAGTCCCGCCCGATGGACCGCTTAGGGAAGCGAGTTTTTAGTTCAGCGACCTTCTCGGTAAGGTCTCTGAACTATATGGCACATGTCATCAGGATGCAGCGGGATCTTATAGGTTCATATGTTCATACTAGGCTATCTGCCCTAGGGCATTTATAAGCCTAGCCAGAGTTGTGTGGCTTTCACCACCCCTTAGGTTGTAGAATACTATACCCATTAGTTTGCCGTGCCTCTGTCCAGCAGTGATACAGAGATGATCCCCGGGGTAAACCTACGATCTCCCATCCACTGGTCAAGATTCCTCTTGAACAGAGCCAGCGAGGTGCTCTGTCTCACATGGACCGGGATTCTGTTCAACAGCATAGGGAGTCTCTGGGTGATGAATCTGTCCCTCCAGCACGTCCTATTTATATCCGTGTTGAGATTTAAGTCTCTTGCTCTTGTGGCTCTGGTGGATTTGGATTTTTTGAGGTGGAGCATGTCCATTAATTCCGGGTTGGACATGGCCTTGTATGTCAGGCACAGGTCACCTCTGAGCAGATGGTATGCGACTGAATAGAGCTGGAGTTTCGTCAGTCGGGCAGCATATGGCATATTTTTGAGCCCCTTTATCCTTTTGGTGAGGAACTTTTGGGGTCTTTCCAATTGCTGCAGGTGTCGGGTAAGATACATTCCGAATTGGGCATTGTACTCAATCATTGGTCTGATAAGTGAAGAGTACAGGGGAACAATGACCTCCCTTGATCTGGATGTGAATCACTTCATAATCAGGTGGGCAATGTAGAAGGTCCTCCTAACCACTTTGGCAATGTGAGTGTCAAAAGAAAGGTTACTGTCAACTTGGGTCCCCAGGTCCCTGATAACCTCTTCTGTGCTTAATGGATTGCCACCTATGTGGTAACTTGGGGTTACCTTGTTTTTACCAAAGGGTATGACTATACATTTTTTGGTGTTTAGCTTAAGGCCATGGCTCTGGCACCAGTTATCCGTTTCTATGAGACCTCTCTGAAGGATATATGTGTCTGATGGATTTTCAACTATGGCGCCCAGTTTGCAGTCATCTGCAAACTTTGTCAGCCACAATCCTCCTATGTTTGCCTACACTTCTGAAAAGTAGATGCCGAACAAGAAGGGGCCCAGGACTGAGCCCTGTGGGACACCACTTGTGACCGGCTTGGAGTCTGACATGGCACCAGCAACTCTAACCCTGTGGGTTCTGTCCTTGAGCCAGTTTGCAACCCATCTTATGACATATGGGTTTACATTTAAGCTGGTGAGCTTTTCTATGATACCCGAGTGGGGTATTGTGTCGAAAGCTTTTGCAAGGTCAAGGTAGGCTGTGTGAACTGCCTTACCCTCATCAATGGCCTTGGTGACTGTTTCAAAAAAGTCGACCAAGTTCAAGAGGCATGATCTGCCCTTGACAAAGCCAAATTGGGTAGGATCCAATGTCTGTAGGTCCCCTATGTCTTTATTTATGAGTTCCATTATGATCCTCTCCATAGCTTTGCAGACCAGGCTTGTTAAGCTTATGGGGCGGTAATTACCAGGGTCCGTAGAAGCACCGCCTTTGTGGAGTGGGACCACAGTTGCCGTACGACACTCTTTGGGTACATATCCTGTGGTAAGGCTAAGATTAAACAGCAGCCTTATGTGTGGGTTTAGTTCCTCATTGAGTTCATGTAGCACACAGCCGGGGACACCATCCGGTCCCATTGATGCTGTGTTTTTAGCTTTAGAGAGAGCAGCTCTCACCTGGGCATTTGAGATGATTGGGAGGCTACACTCTGCTGGGATAGATATTTCTCCTTTTGGGGGGTAGGGAGGGGAGAAATTTTCACTGAACCTGTCTGCCAGTATGTTTGCAATGTCTGTGGGTTCAGTGATTTTTGTATCATTTTGGACTAATTCTGAGCATATCTGGGAGTTTCCACCCAGATTTCTAACATAGCTAAAGAAGGCCTTATGATTGTCTTTTGAGTCCTTGGCGATTTTTCTCTCAAAGTTGGCCTTGGATGATTTTATGAGTGATCGTAGTTTTTTACTAGTATTGATCAGAAATGTCTTCCCTTTTAGGGATTTTGCTCTATCTTGTAGTAGCTTTCTCCTCTTGTTGTAAAGTTTGTTTATGGCTGGGGTCCACCAGATCGGGCGTTTGCCTTTGGTAGAAAGGGTCTTGATTTTATTTGGGATTGCTTGATCCATGTAATCCTGGAGGTGCTCGTAGAAAGCATTTGTAAGGGATTCAGCAGCGTGGGTTGTGGTTTCCAATGGCTCAGGGGCCTTGAAGGATACCACACCAGTCTTAAGAAGTGTGAAGTTGGCTTTTGAGAAGTTCTTCACTGTGGTCTTTTGTTGGGGGTGGGGCGGGGATGTGGATCTCCAGTGAGATTAGTTTATGGTCTGATCTCACCAATGAGGGATATACTTCCGGTGTGGAGCATTTTGTCCCCATGTTTGTGATGATCAGGTCTAGTATATTTTCACCTCTTGTGGGAATGGTGACAAGTTGTTCCATAGCATTTGAGTTTATGAACTCCAGGAACCTTTGGGCTAGGGTATTGGGGCTTGAGTAATGTTCCCAGTCTATGTTTGGGTAGTTGAAGTCACCCAATATGATGGTGTTTGGAGAGACATTTATACTCTCCAGTGTCTTCAGGAAGGCTGTGTGGGGTTCCTGAGTTTGAGAGGGTGGCCTGTAATATGCTACAAACTGTAGAGCAGTTTTGCCTATGGTTAATTGCACCTGAATGGTCTCTGATGCTTCGTGAGTTGCCACCAGCCTGGAGGTGTGGGTATTCTTGATAAATATGGATACACCCCCTCCTTTTGTGGTACGGTCTGGGTTTTGGGGCCGGTACGCATGATATGAGGTAAAACCTGATAGTGCCGGGGTGCTCTCAGGAGCCTTGAACCAGGTTTCAGTCACAGCACAGACATCGATGTTCTCCATACTGAGGAGGGCTTCGAGGGTGTGCATCTTGAGATTTAGACTTCTGGCATTGAGCAGCATTACCCTTAGTTTCTTTCCATTATTGTTTTCTAGGGCAGTGGGTTTAGAATTTGAGCCTTGTCTAAAAAAGGCACTATGGGGGTGGCAAGAGCCTTTGCCAATATCCGGAAACCCAGGGGTGACAGGTGCAAGCCGTCCTTTGCGAAGCAGCGTGGCTTGTCAAGCATCTCATTCCAGGCAGACAGACATTGGATCCCCTTGGAATGACACCAGAAATTAAGCCAATTATTAAAACTGATCATTTTGTCTCTGTATTGTGGCATCATTCTTGGTGAAGGTAGGATACTGCTCAGGGTCAGGGTCATACCAGCCTGGGCTACATAATCTGAGAGCTCCTTTATGTCTCTTTTCATGTAGTCCAGGGAGGTACGTCTCAGGTCATTCACACCGGCATGGACAATGACTGAGTCATACTTGTACTTGCTGTGGAGTGACCTGAGTGCTTGTGTTATGTGGGATTCTAGCACCCGACAGGCAGCTTACTGTGACCCTCTCCTTGTTCAGTCTGGTGAGTGGGACGTCAGTGTGTCTGACTATGGAGTCACCTATGACAAGTGTGTCTGGCATTGAGTTTGGCCTTAAGGGCTGTGACTGATTTGCACACTGACTTTGTGATCTGTGTGTTGCTTGTGTTATGTCATGAGGTGGCAGTTGTTTGGGTGTCTGCTTTGGAGGCCTCTGCTGTTTTGGTAGATTTTTGATCAGTGCCTCCGAGTATGTCTTTGTGTGTTTATGTGTTTGATTTGTAGTTGTGAAATACGCTGCCTCCCCTCCAGAGTCCATGTCGGCGGATGACAAACAATTGTACTCCACCCGAATGGCCACTCTGAGATCAATTTCAAATACCTCTATGCGGCTATTGTCCCACGCCACAGAGGGAGCCGCTAGGGCTAGCGGAGCAGGCCTAGTCATGAGACGTCAGGCCTGGCTCCGTCATTGTGACTTTGCGGAGCCTTTTAAAGCGTCTTTTGCGAACGCCCATTTGGTTCGCGAGACACTTGTCCAGAGCGAGAAAGACGGGAAGACGTTGTCTGCCGTCGGAGTCCGCTTCTCTGCTCCCCAGCGGTCCTTTTCAAAGAACCAAAAGGGTCAGAAGAAGATGTGGTTCCGGAAATCGCAACATTCCCAACCCGCTCCGGACAACCAGTCCTTCCGTGGCAGAGGAGGACAGGGAGGACGCCGCCCCAGGGGCAGCGGGGCTCCGAGAAACTTTGGGTCCAGAGAACCTTTCTCGGAACGGCCCACACAGCAGCCCTGAAGGGTTGCCCGGCTGCTCCACTCTGGAGGCAGTCGGGGGGCGCTTTTCGGAGCACCTAGCGGCATGGGAGTCCATCACGACAGACCGCTGGGTGCTTCGCATTATATCCAGAGGGTACAAAATACCATTACTCCATGTCCCCAAATTCAAAAACCTCCCCGATGTACCACCCGATCAGAGGGAGGCCGCAGCCGCAGAAATTCAGCAGCTGCTAAGAAAAAGAGCCATCCAGCCCGTCCCCCAAGACCAGCTCGGATTAGGGTTCTACTCCAGGTTCTTTTTGGTGCCAAAAAAGACGGGGGACTTGAGACCGATCGTAGACCTTTCCCGCTTGAACCTGTCAGTAGCCAAGGAAAAATTACGAATGGTCACTCTTCAATCTATTCTCCCCCTTTTAAGGGAGAACAATTGGATGTGCTCTATAGACCTCAAGGATGCGTACTACCACATTCTGATGGACAGACGATCCAGGAGGTTCCTCCGCTTCCGGCTGGGAGCCAGTCACTACCAGTTCAGGGTCCTTCCCTTTGGCCTCACCACAGCCCCCAGGGTGTTCACCAAGGTATTAGCAGTGATTGCGGCCCACCTGAGACTCCAGGGAATACAGGTCTTTCCGTACCTGGATGACTGGCTCCTGACCGCCCCAACAAGGCATCTTCTTTGCTCAGCCAGAGACTTCTTTCTCCGCCTAGCCCCACAGTTAGGCATCACCATCAATGCCGACAAATCCCTTCTGGCCCCAACACAAGTCATAGAATTCATAGGAGCCAGAATAGACACCAGAGAGCTACGAGCCTTTCTAACTTCTGAGAGAATCCGGAATTTGCAACTCCATGTGCGGGCTATCCTCCAATCAGAGACTACACCAGCGGAATTGGTCCTGAGGGCACTAGGCTCCATGGCGGCAGCGATTACTCTCCTTCCATGCGCCCGTCTGAACATGCGGGTACTGCAATGGACACTTCTAGTGCAAAGGTCTTTTCTATCCCTTCCTCTTCACCACCCCATTGCTATCAGCAAGGCTTGCAGGAAGGCTCTATTATGGTGGCTCCAAGCCTCGGACCTCCATACGGGCCGTCCCTTCTGCACCTCTCCCCTCTCGCCACGGTGACCACGGACGCCTCCCGCCTCAGGTAGGGGGGCATTATTCAGGCAGGACGGTCCAAGGCACGTGGAACGACACAGAGACCTCCCTGCATATCAACGTTCTGGAGATGAGAGTGGTGCTGTTCGCGTTGCAAGCACTTCAGGATCTCCTCCCCATAGGAACGATTGCAATTCAGTCGGACAACATGTTGGTTGTCTGGTATATCAACAAACAGGGGGGAACCAGAGCTTAACCTCTATGCCGCGAAGCCATGAGAGTGTGGGAATGGGCGATCTCCACCAACCGCTTTCTGATTGCAACGCACATTCCGGGATGGACCAACATCCTAGCGGACAAACTCAGTCGCACCCTTCTTACCCCGTACGAGTGGTCTCTCAATCCACTAGTAGTGAAGCAGATATTCACAATATGGGGGCAACCCTGCTGCGATCTTTTTGCGTCTCCATCAAACACCAAATGCAGCAATTTCTTTGCTCTAATCCCCCCTCCAGGGGAAACTCCAAGAGACGCTCTGGTGCATGCTTGGCCACCCGGTCTACTTTATGCCTATCCTCCTCTACCCCTGATGCTACAACTCTTACAGAAAGCCTCGCGGTTGGGGAGCAGGATGATCCTCATTGCCCCATTCTGGCCTCGGCAAATTTGGTTCCCTTACCTGTAGTCTCACCTTGTGAATCCTCCTTGGATTCTAGATCCCAGTCCGGATCTCATCTCCCATCCGTCGAACTTACCGACCCCAAACCTGGACAATCTGAAATTGACAGCTTAGTTGCTCCAGTTCCACTCCTAGTTAGGATTCCCAGTATCTCTTCACCAGTCAAAGCCATCCTTGCGGCAGTGCATAAGTCCTCCACCAGGAAAGTGTACCGCAGTAAATGGAAACGTTTCTCCATCTGGGCGGAGCATCATGATCTAGATCCCTTTACGGCTCCTCTTCCATCCATATTAGACTTCCTAACCGAACTCTTTCAGGAAGGCGCTAGTTGTTCAACTGTCAAAGTGCAATTGGCAGCCATATCACATTTCCATGTGGGACATGATACAGGGCCTTTGATGTCTGCCAAGTTGTGTAAAACCTTTCTCAAGGGCACCTTCTTACTTAGACCCCCTATAAAAGAAGCCGTACCACCATGGGATCTTTCACCAGTTCTTCCAGCCTTGACTGCTCCACCTTTTGAACCCGCTGCTTCAGTAGATCTCAAATTCTTGTCTTGGAAAACAGCATTCCTTGTAGCCATCACTTCAGCAAAAAGAGTTTCGGACCTTCAAGCTCTTTCTGTGAAGCCTCCTTATTTGATCTTTCACCCAGACAGAGTGTACCTCAGGATCAATCCTCCTTTTCTTCCCAAAATAGCATCAGAAACCAACATAAATCAATCCATAAATTTACAGGTTTTCTTCCCTAAATATCAGAATAAGGGAGAGTACAAGCTGCACTCATTAGATGTTCATAGGCAGCTTCACTTTTATACTCATAGAACAGCTGGTCATAGACAATCCGACCAGCTCTTTGTTTCCTTTGCCAAATTTAATTTGGGGAAAGTAATTTCAAAAGTATCTCTATCACGCTGGATTTTTCAATGTATCCTATTGGCGTATCAAGTCTCTGGGAGTCCCGCAGGAGTTCGTGCACATTCCACTCGTTCCATCTCTACTTCTGCGGCCTTCAAGTCTAGAGTTCCATTGGATGATATTTGTTCGGCAGCCACTTGGGCTTCATCTCATACCTTTATTAACCACTACAAACTGGACGTGATTTCTAGAGGGAGAGCATCCTTTGGCTCTGCAGTGCTTCGCAATGTCCTTCCATGATGGCCACCCAAGGTGCAGGTAGCTGGGGACTCTGTCCCACAGGTTGCTGACAAATGAACTCCCTACTTCAGATTAAGAAGTTATGTACTCACCATAACATTCCATCTGAGTAGGTAGCTTCATTTGTCTGCAACCATCCCCCCCTCCTTCCCCCTGGCCTTCTTCGGATCTATTTTTAGTTGGATACCCATTTTTTGGGTATATATTGAGGGGCAAACTCGATCTGAGGTCATGGAGGGTTAGCAGCAGATTATGGGTGAGGGGAGGAGCTAGGAGCTCGGATCCATTAGCTTGAAACAAGTTGCCAGCTCGGATCCGATATCGGATCCAAGACCCACAGGTTGCAGACAAATGAAGCTACCTACTCAGATGGAACGTTATGGTGAGTACATAACTTCTTATTTTCCTCAGCGACTTTTTCCATGCGGTCGCTGAATTATCTGTGCCTTTTCACCCATCATCAAAGGGATCTTCTCAAGGAACTGGGTGATACTCTTCAGGATCCATCAGCTGCGGGGGCTCAAGATAAGATTAACTCCCAGCTGGCGACCCTTAACTCAATCGTCAACTCCTCCATGCGGCTCATTTCTTATGCAGCCGATGGGGCGAGTAGGGCCGCAGGTACAAGCGTGGCTTTGAGAAGACATGCCTGGATGCAGTTATGTAACTTTGCTGACCCCTTTAAGGCATCCTTCACCAATACCCCCTTCAATGGCTCGGCTCTGTTCGGACCACAGGTGAAGGATACCCTTACCAGGTGTGAGCAGGAAGGCAAGACTCCCTCTGATGTAGGAGTCCGTTTTTCTACTCCCTCTAGACCATACCCTAAGGGTCAGAAGAGTGGGAAAATGTGGTTTTGGAAACCCCAGGGAGTCGTGCCTGACACACGTGGTGAGTTTCCCTCCAGGGGCAGGGGAGGGAACAATAATAGACGCCGCCCGAGGGCCAGAGGGGGTCCATAAAGTCAGGGTAGCAGAGAATCTTTCTCTGACAAACCCTTTCAGCACCCCTGAGGGGCTGCCCGACTGTCCACCTTTGGAGGCAGTCGGGGGAAGATTGTCACTGTACCCAGAAGCCTGGCAACACCTCACACAAGACAAATGGGTACGGTCTATCATATCCGAGGGTTACAAAATCCCCTTAGTCCACACCCCTGTACAAACAACCAAGTCCCTTCCAGATGTTGCACCCGGTCTAAGGGAACAAGCAGTGCCAGAAATTTCAAAACTGCTAGAAAAACAGGCCATCCAGCTAGTCCCAGCATATCAGCAAGGATCCGGAATTTACTCTAAGTTCTTTTTGGTACCAAAAAAGACAGGGGACTGAAGACCCATTTTGGATCTCAGCAGGTTAAACAAATCTGTTCAAAGAAAATTTATCAACGAGACTTGGGAGATGTTTAGGGAAATGGCCATCAAAATGATGTATTTAAAAATGATATATGTTATAGTTACAGGAGGAATAGGAATATTAAGAACATCTTAGAGAAGAAGAAGACTAATACACATGGTGCTAATAAAAAATATGGGACATTCAAATGTGGTAGATGCGCGCAGTGTGCATTTATAGCAGAACAAAAGGAGATTAGAATACCCAGTCTTAGAACAACCCTGGTTGCTAAAACCTACAGTAGTTGTTATACAAAAGGGGTGGTATACCTTGTTTTCTGTAAGGTCTGCTGGAGCTATTATGTTGGGAAAACAGAACGAGACCTACGATCCAGAATTTATGAACATGTGAGGGACATCAACAAACAAAATGAAAATAATGCTATGTACAGACATGTTTTGGTCTGTAAGAATGCAGATTTTAAATTCTGGGTAATAGAGGAAGTAAAATGCCTTGAGAGGGGTGGTGATTGGGAGACCCAACTGGAGTTAAAAGAAATGATGTGGCAACTTAGATTGGACTCTTGTTGTGGCAAAGGTCTAAATGACCACATCTCCATCACCCCAGCATTGAAAATGCTAGCAGCTGACCCCAAGAAACACAAGTAGTGATTATTATTAAATAAAACAATTAAGGATTTATTCCTAGGGTTGTTTACACTTTACATTTTACATCCTGCATTTTATAAATTTTATATGCACACTATGGGGGAGGGGAGATATATATATACATATATATATATACATATATATATATATATATATATATATATATATATATATATATATATATATATATATACGTTTATTAATACATGTATTCTATTTAATATTTCATTTTTAATACATTTGATTTCATTTATACATAAGCCTTTTAACTTAGATTTTATTGGAATTGATTCCCTATATATATATATATATATATATATATATATATATATATATATATATATATATATTCCTTCGTTTTTCATCCATTTATTTAAATATTTTTTATATTCTTATAAAATAATATAATTTTATATATATATATATATTTTTTACATTTTTTTATATATTTTTTATATACATTATATTTCTTATGTTTATATGTATTATACATGTAGCCACTAGAGTAAATACATGTGTAATACATGTATTATACATGTATTTACTCTAGTGGCTATTTATTACATACACACATATATATACATATCTACTATATTTATTATATGCTATATTTATTACATTTTTATACACTTCCCTTACAATTCTTATGTTTTTATTCTTACTTTTTATTATTACTTACTTTTTATTCTTACTTACTTATTATTCATTCATACAAGTTTTAGAAGTTTTTAGTACTTATGGTAAGGTTGTACTTTAAGAAAAATGGAATTAATTAATTAATCATTTAATTAGATGCCAGCTAAATGGATTTGGTTAGTATAAAAGGTGCTAGTATTGTTAAATCCATGGATTCTGATGAAGTCTCCGAATGGAGACGAAAGCGCTTAATCTATGGTTCCAGTTGTATATATGAGTATCGCTTTTACTATTTGGTGGATCGCTTTATGTAATAAACTTTTTTTGGTTTATTCTTGGCTGCATTTGACTGAATTTCTGAAGACGTCCTTTATTGTGACCGGGACCGCATTCTCCTTTGCGGTTTGTGAGGCAGTGTTTGGTTACAAGTTATACTGTACCCAGAAGCCTGGCAACACCTCACACAAGACAAATGGGTACGGTCTATCATATCTGAGGGTTACAAAATCCCCTTAGTCCATACAAACAACCAAGTCCCTTCCAGATGTTCCACCTGGTCTAAGGGAACAAGCAGTGCCAGAAATTTCAAAACTGCTAGAAAAACGGGCCATCCAGCTAGTCCCAGCATATCAGCAAGGATCCGGAATTTACTCCAAGTTCTTTTTGGTACCAAAAAAGACAGGGGACTGGAGACCCATTTTGGATCTCAGCAGGTTAAACAAATCTGTTCAAAGAACGAAGTTCCGGATGGTCATGCTTCAGCCCATTCTACCCTTTTTGGGTCAGGACAATTGGATGTGCTCCATAGACCTTCAGGATGCGTACTACCATATCAAAATGGACAGGCACTCCAGAAGGTTTCTCCGCTTCCGGCTGGGAGCTAGTCACTATCAATTCAGAGCCCTGCCCTTTGGTCTCACCACAGCCCCCAGGGTGTTCACCAAATGCATGGTAGTGGTTACAGCTCACCTGAGACGGCGAGGATTCGAAGTGTTTCCATATCTAGACGACTGGCTCCTTACTGCTTCCACCAGGCATCAGCTACTGCGAGCCAGGGATTATACCATCCAAACTTGCTCCGAGCTAGATATCTCAATAAATTTCGAAAAGTCTGCATTGTCGCCTTGTCAGTCTATAACCTTTATAGGCTCAAGATTAAATACAAAAGATCTGTCTGCAAAACTTCCTTTAGACAGAGTGTCAGACATTCGCCGACATGTGCAGGTCTTACTACAGTGCAAAAGGATTTAGGCCAGATATGTAATAAAAACGTTGGGTCTCATGGCAGCAGCAATCATACTATTTCCCCTGGCTCGTTTTCACATGCGGATTCTTCGGTGGATGCTTTTTACCCAATGGTCTTTTCAACAACTTCCGATGTCTCACAAGATAATAATCACTCAATCATGCAAAGACCACCTGGCGTGGTTGATGGTCTCCCCTCTAGTACCCCAGGGCAGACCGTTTGTTCTTCCTCCTCCTGTTGCTACGGTGACCACAGATGCCTTCCTGATCGAGTGCGGGGGCATTTTCAGGGCAGGACTGTCCTGGGCACTTGGCAACCTCTAGAGTATCACCTGCACATAAACATCTTGGAGATGAGAGCGGTGCTTTTTGCGTTGCAAGCTCTTCAGGACTCTCTACCCACCGGGACTATTGCAATTCAAACAGAAAATATGTCTGTAGTGTGGTACATCAACAAGCAGGGCGGAACCAAGTCCTATCCCTTATGTCGAGAAGCACTCAGACTCTGGCAGTTGGCAATCTCCCTCAACGGTTTCTGATAGCAATGCACATCCCCGGGAAGTCCAACGTCATAGCGGACAGGCTAAGCAGAGCTATTCTCATGCCTCACGAGTGGTCTCTCAATCAGTCAGTAGCGGACAAAATTTTCCGCAGATGGGGTCAACCTTGCTGCGACCTTTTCGCAACTCCTCTCAACAGCAAGTGCGACGACTTCTTCACTCTATTCCCCCTTCCCGGGCACTCCCCCAGAGACATTGTACTTCACGATTGGCCCCGGGGCCTTCTTTATGCATTCCCACCCTTTCCCTTAATTCCCAAACTAATTCAGAAGGCGACCGCATTGGGATCCAGGATGATCCTCATTGCCCCTTACTGGCCTCGACAAATTTGGTTCCCATTCCTGCATCGTCACCTACTGGAGCAGCCTTGGAATCTGGACCCAGTGCCAGACCTCTTGGTCCATCAGTCGGGCGGGCTGCACCAATCCCTTCAGTCTCTCAACCTCACAGCTTGGTTGCTCCTCTTCCAACCTTAGCCAGGCTTCCACATATTTCTCAGCCGGTGCATGAAATCATCCTTTCTTCGCACAAATCTACCACCAGGAAGACTTATGCTAGTAAGTGGAACGTTTCTCTTTCTGGGCAGAGGCTAGGAATATAGACCCCTTTACAGCCCCTGTCCATCACTTTCTAGATTTTTTAGCAGAACTCTTTCAAGCAGGTTCCTCGTCTGCCACCATTAGGTTCCAATAAGCTGCTATCGCAGATTTCCACGCTGGCCTGTCAGAAACCAGCATCATGTTCCACAAACTTTGCAAGGCCTTTCTTAAAGGGACTATTTTGCTTAGGCCCCCGGTCAGAGATCCCCCGCCTCCATGGGACTTAAACTTGATATTAGCTTCCTTGATTCTCCCCCCTTTTGAACCTGCGGCTTCCTGTTCCTTAAAATTGCTCTCCTGGAAGACTCCCATTTTAATAGCCATCACCTCAGCTAGGAGAGTTTTGGAACTTCAAGCCCTCTGTATTCGTTCTCCTTACCTTGTGTTTCATAAGGATAGAGTTTCACTCAGGACTAATCCTTTGTTTCTGCCCAAGATACCTTCCGAAACAAACCTGAATCAGGCTATTGATCTACCTGTCTTTTTTCCTAAATATTCGAACAAAGCTGAACAAAAGTTACACCAATTGGACGTTCATAGGCAATTACGTTTCTGTTTGGATAGGACCAAGCAAACAAGGAAATCAGACCAACTCTTCCTGTCCTATGCTGAGGGTAAACAGGGCCTGCCAGTTTCTAAAGTAACCTTATCCAGGTGGTTGTCCTCTATTATTACCTTTATTTATCAGCTGAGACATAAAGAACTCCCTACTAAACCCAAAGGTCATTCCACCAGAGCGTTAGCTACTTCGGTAGCTTTTCAAGCAAGACTACCTATGGAATTTATTTGTGCCGCAGCCACATGGGCCACTCCTCATACTTTCATTTAACATTATAAGTTGGATATGACCTCTAGGAGTGGAGCTGCTTTTGGTTCCACTGTGCTCAAGAGTCTGTTCCAATGAGCCACCCAGGACTTTAGGTGCTAGGGACGCTGTCCCAACCAGCAAGAATGAAGGTGAGACAGACAACTTAACATTAAGAAGTTATGTACCTACCATAACGTTCCATGTTAGTTTTCTTCTTCTCGTCTTCTTTCTTGCGTCCCACCCTCCATCCCCCCAGCCAGGACAGACCGAGAAGAGTCCCTTTTTGAGGCCTTCTTCCTCTGGCTGAGTCTTATCTTGGTTACATCCTCCTCTGTCTTAGTAGTGTAGAAAACCTTGTAATATGGACAGGTGTCCTTGTTTTTTCTATGGTGTTAGCTGTGCCAAACGAGATCTGGGTATCTAGTGCCAAGCATTGTAGGATATGGGGAGGCCTCGAGCCAGTAAATAGCTCTCGAGCTTTAGTAGATGGCCGAGTCGGAGCCAAGGATCGGCTCCGAACCCAACCAGCAAGAAAGAAGGTGAGAAGAAGACAACTAACATGGAACGTTATGGTAGGTACATAACTTCTTATTCTTGCTCATGGCAAAATCTTCATGCAAAGATGTTAATACTTTTAACCAAAAATTAGGTACTGCATCTGGGCCTGCAGTTTTTCCAATTAGAGGCTTTTCTTAACTTTGTTTCAATCTCTCTGGCTGTTACTTCATCCCATATCATATCCTATACCTTTAAACTTCTTATTCTTTCTTTTACTTTTTCTATCCATTTAGCATCTTTGTTGTGTTCCACAGGATCTTCATAGATACTTTAAACTGTATCTAGTTCTCTTTTTTTGGCAGTCTTTCAATTCCTTTTACCTTGTTTCCCCATTCTCTATAAAACCTTTTTGTGTCATCAATAAATTACTTATTTTGTATTTTTCCTTTATATTTATCTGCATATCTTGTTTTTCCGCCTGTGCTGAAATTTTTAGTTTGTCATTTGTGATAGTGCATGATAGATCCTGGTCTATTCTAATACTGTGCATTGCTTTTATCACATCTATCTTTCTTAGTATTTTTGCTGATCTGTTCCCCCTTCTATAGTCTTATAACAGTGACACTTCTTGTCTTAATTGTTTTATAGTTTTCTCTGTTCATTACTTCCATGATGGTATTCGATTTCTCACCTTCCTATCCTCTCACTACCCTGTCTTCTTGTGGTAGAACTTTATCAGTTATTAATTTAGCTGCACAGTAGTATATCCTGTTTACTTCTGTTATAGCATATGGATCTCTGGACAGTCTCAATTACTGTGCTCCTTTGTTTTATCAGACGTCTGGCTTCTTGGGTTTTGTAGACCTTCTGCAGTCTATTTCTTTCATTGATCTTAATATATCTATCTGTGTCTATTAAATCAAGCAACTCTTCTCTTAGCTCATTTTCTTCCAAACTGAGGGCACATCCCTTGTTTTCTTTTTCCTGCGGGCATTCTGTAGAAAGTTCTGTAGCATCTTCCTGTGGCTCATTCTCTTCAGTTTCATCCTGTGCCATCCATTGCTCTGCCATATGGGAACTCACTGGCCCATCCTGCCTCAACATTGACTGCATCAAAGTTTCCACAGTTTCCTGATGTTCTTCGTGTTTCACTGTTGCAGTCATTACATTAGGGTAATCTGCTGGCAGGTTGCCCTCAGACGGCCTGAATAACAATGTCTTGGGTCCTGCATCAGTTGCATGTTAACACAGAAATGGGGGAGCCCAGACATAGATCTATTTGCCTCTCCCAAAAATTATCAGTTGGACAAATTCTGCACAAGAACTCATTACAAAAAAGCATGGAAAGTGGATGCCCTATCCTTCAGCTGGAAAAACCTATCAGTCTATGCCTTTCCCCCTCTGCCTCTACTCTCCAAGGTCTTACTAAAAGTCAGGCAGGAAAAAACAAAAATGATCCTAGTTGCTCCGGACTGGCCTCGCCAGCACTGGTATCCACTTCTAAGGAATATGTCTCTGCTTCCTCCATGGTACTTGCCTCAAATACCTCATCTACTGTCTCAGCAAAACTATCAAATTCTGCACACTCACCTCCAAACCCTGAATCTTGCAGCATTGCTGATCAACTAATTATTCAAACAACACCTCTCAGTAAATCTGTGATGGATGTCATTTTGAAAGCCAGAAGGCCTAGTACTAGAAAATCTTATGCTGATAAATGGAAGACATTCTGTGCTTGGAACCAAGCACAAGGAACAGACATAGCAAAGCCCAATATTCCTTAGATTTTACAATATTTGACTGAGATGCTTGACAAGGGCCTATCTTTTTCTTCAATAAAAATCTATGTCCCTGCCATCTCGGCTCATTACAACACAGAGCCTCCCCTCTTTTCTCATCCTCTGCTTAAGCAGTATCTTAGAGGGGCCAAAAATGTAAGGCTTCCCAGAAGATCACCAACTCCTGCATGGGATCTCAATTTTGTGCTGGAAAATCTCACCCTGTCTCCTTTTGAACCAGCAGCTACTGCAGATATAAAATTTCTATCTTGTAAAACAGCTTTTCTCTTGGCAGTCACTTCAGCAAGAAGGGTTTCAGAACTACATGCTCTCATGGCAGTGGAGCCTTTTATCATATTTTACCTGGACAGGGTATCCCTCAGGACCAATCCTTCTTTTATGCTTAAGGTGGTATCCAGTGTGGCTCTTAACCAGACCATTTACCTGCCAACATTTTATCCAAATCCGCAGAACAAGGGGGAGCGGATTCTGCATTCATTGGATGTACACAGACAACTAAGATTCTACTTAAACAGGACCAAATCTCTAAGGAAGTGTGAGCAACTACTGGTGGCATTTGTTGCAAGGTCAGAGGGGAAGGCTATATCAAAGCAGATTATTCCTAAGTGGATAAGCCACTGCATTCATTTCTGCTACTTGCACCATGGTAAACAAGGGGATCAGATCACATTCCACCTGGGCTGCCTCTACTTCAGCAGCTTTTCTCAGAGGGCTTCCAACCAAAGACATTCTAGAAGCTGCTACATGGAGCTCTGTTCATACCTTCACAAAGCATTATCATTTGCCTCTTTTCTCCAAATCCAGGGCAGGCTTTGCCACTGCAGTTCTGCAGGGCCTTATAGCCATTCCTAATGCTGTTTAGTTCCATCCTCCCATCCACTTTGGGATTCTACCCAAATGTAATGAATGCAGCAGTGAAACACGAAGAACATAGTACAGTTGTGTACACTTACCATAAATGTAGATGTTTGAGTGTGTTCACTGTTGCAGTCTGGGTTACCCACCCCCCATCCCCCTTTCTATACCTTTTCTTTCCTTCACTATACTCAAAAGCCTCTGTGGTGTATTTGCTTTTAGATGAATGTAAAGTTTGTTTCTAAAAGTGCATTTGTATATATTTACTGTTTATTTATATATATATATATATATATATATATATATATATATATATATATATATATATATATATATATATATATATATATATATATATATATATATATATATATATATATATATATATATATATATATATATATATTTGCTCCCCATTTGGGGGGCACCTGACATCTGGGGCAAGAAAAACTGAATAAAATGGTGTCGGCTGCATGTTTTATACCCCTGACGACCTGACGTCATGGAAGACGAGGCAGCAACTGACGAAGGACCCAAGACTTTGTTATTCAGGCCGACTGAGGGCAATCTGCCAGCAAATTACCCTAATGTAATGACTGCAGCAGTGAATACACTCGAACATCTACATTTATGGTAAGTGTACACAAATGTACTTTTTGCTGATGACTGCAAGCTGGGCACTGCTGTCATTCAATGATACCAAACTGCTCGGAAACAGGGTTGGAATTTGCACATACCTTGCATACGGAAAACAGTCTAAAGTTAAATGAAGAAAAAGTACACCATATGAGCATTTTTCAAAATAGCTCTTTCCGCCTTTTATAAGTGGTACTCCTCTTCAAACAGATATGGTTATAAGAGACATGACTGCTTATGTGGACAACTCTGTCCCTCTCATTTGCTCGTCATGTTTCCACCATAGTCAGGAAATTCTAATATCTAGCTGAGAAAATTTCCAAGGTGATATCTTCAAGATCCAATGAAATCATCTTACCACAGGACTCTTCTCTTCTGTCCGCATTGCTTATCAGACCCATCATCAAATATAGTGCCTCCTTTGGTATATACTAATCCACATATATCCCTCTACTGGGAAGGCCCCAACCATTTTTTATACAAAAACTTAAATAAATCAACACAATTCAGCTTATACTCAGTAGCCTACATGCTCCTTCAGAGTGACCCTTGTCTCAATTTTCGAGCCATAAAAGACCCAGTCCTGTTTGAATTCCTATTTCTTCACAAAAGCAGTGGCTGTACAAACAGTTTTACTAGGTACCTTAATTTACACAAACAGATAAACAAAACTCAGTGGAGGGATAGGTACCTTAACTCAACATATTCCCAGCCAATGAAATACGTTATCACTACAGGTCAAACAAAGTACTAGTTTGTATACCTCTAAGGGTAGTCTTTATGATTGAATGGGTAGACATAAATTTGCTGCAGGGTTATCATGTACTGTTCTGGTTGACTTGAGAGGTGGACACAGTAAGTACTCGTAAAGGGCGGCAGAAACTTTTAAATCTCTGCTTAAAGGTTTACATGATTAGGCGACTTATAGTCCCAATTATCGCTTGTCTAGTACGTAGCATTTGTTCGTTGTTAACTAGGGAAGTGCTCTGGTGAAATAACCCTTTTCAGCCATAAACCTGAGCTTTTCCTAATAATAGCTGGAAAAATATTACTGCATTCTTTGGTTCAAAAAAATGTTTTTGTTGTGGAATGGATTGTCTGCATGTTTGAAAACGTGTGTGTAATCTTGCAGGTTAAAATATTTCTTACTTTTTAATCACGGACACTGATTTATGTCTGTTATGATTTAAATTCTATTTCATGAGATGAATTTCTGGAATTATACCCATATTTTTAACTGTACTTTCTTATCACTGTCATGATTCTATTGTAGTCATTTAGTGTATCAGATGCAACATATTTATAATATGCTTTCATTTTTTGCATTAATGTATGTATAAGTATGTGCAACTTAAAAATCATATTCTGTGTACATTACAGTCAACAAAGCAAACCAATGATGTTATGTAGTCCAATCTCGCCTACATTCTTACTCACAGGTTCTTCGGCTCCGACTCTGCCAACTTTTATTTTCTAGCACGAAGTCTCTTATTGGCTGGGCTAAACAGGTATCCCATGTTGCACTGCTCCATAGCCCCAGATCTCATTTGCCGCTCGTGTAGCTAGGAAGTGGTCTCGCTTGGCTGTGGCTAAGTACCTCTAAATTTCAATTTTCTCTTCAGAAAATTGTTGCTATTCAAACAAAAGCTATTTTTATAGCTATTTCTTCTTGTTTATCGTTTAAGTATTATTGAAGTATTGTCTGTGAGTGAGTTGGTATCCCTAACTGTTCCGGTGGGCTAGGCCCGTTTAAATTAGAGGACCTGGTCCTCCTTTTTGTGTAGCGTTTTTACTTTGCTCTTATTGGCGTCCTGATTTGTAGTGTGTAGTTTTTTCTCTTGTGGAGTTTGTGTGTTGTAAGGTTTTCAAAGAACCGTTTTACTTAGAGGTTCTTTGAAATTTGTGTGTAGTGATAGTTTCCTGCCTTTGCTGTTTTTTCCGGCTAGGTCATCTCTTTGGTATTGGTGTTTAGTATTCTAGTTGAGATGTCTAAGGATCAAAAGGAACATAAACCTTCGGGTTTTAAGAAATGTTCCAAATGTAACTATAAGATGTCCATTACGGATGGACATTTCGTATGTGTGTATTGCCTAGGAGCAATTCATTTGCAAGAATCCTGTAGCTTCTGCCACGCCTTCAGTCCAAGGGTGCTAGAGGAAAGGAAAAATAAACATATATTGAAGGGACTCCTAAAACCTTCGTTTGAGGAGTCTTTAGACTCGACTTCTAGTACTCAGTCTAAGTCTAAAGCTTCGAAGGCAAAGACAAAGCATTCTATAGCTATGTTAAAAATCTCAGTGGCAACACTCATATCTGCTCTGAGTTACAGCACAATGACACTAAGTATACAAAGTCAACTGATATTGCCAACATCCTGGCAGATAGGTTCAGTGCTAACTTTACCCCCCTCTCACCCCCTAAAGGGCCCATCTTTATACCGGAAGAATGCAAAGTTCCTGTAATCACGGCTGCACAGGTAAAAACTTCACTCTCCAATGCCAAGAACACAGCATCCGTGGGACCTGACAACATCCCAGGCTGCCTTCTACATGAACTACAGAATGAACTGGCACCCCACCTAAGTACCATGGAGGAGGTGACTGGCCTAATGGTTAAGGTGTTTGCCTTACAAACACAAGGTGCAGGGTTCAAGTCTCGCAAGGGATAATTGGCTAGGCTTAAAATGGCTCGCAAGGGCAGTTAGCTTAGTACTAATCTATGAATCTATGAATCATAGCCTCACCTCAGGCTTTGTGCCCATTGAATGGCGCACCGCGACAGTTATCCCACTCCACAAAGGGGGGACCACAACAGACCCCGGGAACTACCGCCCATTAGCCTGACGAGCCTCGTCTGCAAGGCCATGGAACGTATCATCATGGAACTCATAAACAAAGACATTGGAGATCTCCAAACCTTGGACCCCACACAGTTTGGTTTTGTAAAAGGCAGATCATGTCTCCTAAACCTGATAGACTTCTTTGAAGTAGTCACCAAGGCCATGGATGAGGGTAAGGTGGTTCACACAGCCTATCTAGATCTTGCCGAGGCATTCAACATCATCCCCCACTCTGGAATTATAGATAAACTCACTAAACCAAGTATAAATCCCTATGTCACAAGATGGGTTGCCAACTGGCTTACTGAAAGAACCCACACTGTGAAAGTAGTAGACTCCAAATCAGACTTCAGACCAGTGACAATTGGAGTACCACAGGGTTCAGTCCTGGGTCCTCTCCTGTTTGGTATCTACTTCTCTGAAGTACAGGCTAACACAGGAGGTCTTTGGCTAACTAAATTTGCAGATGTCTGCAAACTAGGGGCCATAATTGAAACTCCTAACGATGTGGACATCCTACAAAAGGGCCTCACTGAGACAGATGCCTGGTGTCAAAGACATGGTCTCAAGCTCAATGCCAAAAACTGCATTGTCATCCCCTTTGGTAAAAATTCTGTACCCATGAACTACCACATAGGCGGTAGTCTACTTAACACTGAAAGTGTGATAAGAGACCTTGAGACACAGGTGGACAGTAGTCTCTCCTTTAATAATCACATCGCCAAAGTGGTCAGGAAATCCTTCTACGTCGCACACCTCATCACAAAAGGTTTCTCATCCAGAAAAAAAGAGGTCATTGTTCCCCTCTACTCATCACTCATTAGACCCATTATAGAGTACAACGCCCCTTTTGGTATGTACCTCACAAGACATCTACAACAACTGGAAAGGCCGCAAAAATACCTCACAAAGAGGATTACTGGCCTCAAACAGATGCCGTATGCAGACCGTCTCAAAAAACTCCAGCTTTACTCCGTCGCATATCGCCTACTCAGAGGCGATCTCTGCCTAACATACAAAGCTATGTCAAACCCAGAGCTGTTGGACATGCTCCACTTAAAGAAATCCCAATCCCTCTGAGCTACACGCCTCTAGGGACCTAAACCTTGTCACCACAATAAACAGAACATGCTGGAGGGATAGATTCCTGTCCCAGAGACTTCCCATACTCTGGAACAGACTACCTATCTATGTCAAACAGAGCTCCTCATTAGCACTCTTCAAGAAAAATCTTGATGACTGGATGGGTAATAGGAAATTCACCCCAGGGATCACTTCTGTGGTTCTGCTTGACAGGGGCACAGGAAAGTAATTTTCTTGGGTGGCGAAAGCCAGGGTACATTTTTGGCTAGGCTTGTATAGGCCCTAGGGCCAATAGCCTAGTACCTACCTATGAACCTATGAAAAGATCTCCAGCTCTGTCTGTCTCCTCGGAGCCACCGGAGAAAACTTCTAAACTGGACTCTACCTCCTCAGCTCCTCTGTCCTCAGGACCGCAGGAGGTGTCTGTTGTGCTGAACCCATTCGGAGCCAGTCTCCTAGTGTTAGGCATGGTTCTCCTGATAGGAGATTACAATCCCCCTCTCTGTCTTCCACATCCTCCAAGCTTTCTGATTTGGATGTCGATAGGGTGGTTCAGAGGCTCCTGCAGTCGCCGGTGTTGGCAAAATTATTTTTGACTCCGACCCAGTCGGCTCCTGAGCCTGTCCCGATGCTTGTGTCGATGGTTCCTCCTCCGAGCACGTCCTTGTCTTCTGAGCTGGAGTGCTCCACTCCGAGTGATGTTCTTGTGCCGGCTCCGATACCCCTCAAGGGTTTATCGGTGCCGACGTCGGCTCCAACCATGTTGGCTCCGTCCACAGGTTTCGGTACTCGGGTTTCCTCTGTCGGGGTCGAGGGGGATACTTCAGGACATCTGTCGGTTCCGAGCCTCCCCCTTGGTGCATCGGCTCGGGGAACCCCGACCCCGGTCATGCCCTCAGAGGTCGGTCGGTCCTCGGATTCGGGGAGACCCTCTTTTGAGGCCATGAGGAGCGCACTGGCCAGATCTTCAGCTACATCACCCGGATCGGTCATTCCGTCCCCTTCCACCCCAGCTAGAGCTTCTGTTGTCCCCCTATCCGTAGATGGTGGAGCCCAAAGGTCTGTGGATACCCCTATGAGCGGTCCCCAACTTTCTGAGGGTCCATCAGAGTCTGTGCCTGAGGAGCCCCCCAGAAAGAAGTTGTGCAAGGGGAAGCACATAGACTCCCAGGACGGGTCCCCCAAGTCATCCTCCGATGACGTCTCTTTCTCTGACATCCTGGAGATATTGAGACAGAGAGGCGACTGGCCGTCCAAACCCCTCTCTGAGGAGGAATTGGTATTCCTCAAGGCTTTTGGTGCTCAACCCTCCGCCTCCTGGGTGTCTCCACCCTTCGACGAGCTCCTGGATTTAATTTGTCGAAGGGTGTGGGAGAATCCTGATTCGGTGGAACCTGTGCCCAGAGGGCCCAATAAGTTTCTTTCTGCCCCCCCGGGGAAAGAGTTCCTGTCCAAAGGGGTTTCTGCGGCGGCCACACAGCAGGAAGTAGCCGAGCCTTCTTCCTCTGTCCATCCTCTTAACAAGGAGTCCAGGAGCATGGACCATTGCGGAAAGCATACCCTCTCGTCAGCGACCTTCACCCTGCGGTCACTGAACTATCTTTGTCATTTTACTCGGCTCCAGAGAGATCTCCTCAAGGAGTTGGGAGATACTCTAGCGGGTAACGTACCTGAGGCATTAGCACATACAGTTAAAGCCCAGGTGTCTACCCTCAATTCGATTGTCAGCTCGTCCATGAGGCTCATTTCGTATGCAGCCGAGAGGGCGAGTAGGGCAGCTAGTTCAGGAGTAACCCTCAGGAGGCAAGCCTGGATGCGCCTGTGTCATTTCATGGAGACCTTCAGGTCTTCCTTCACTGACACCTCCTTTGATGGGTCCTCACTTTTTGGGACCAAAGTGAAAGACAGCCTCACCAGATGCGAGCAAGAGGGAAATACCCTGTCTGCCGTAGGGGTCCGTTTTTCCCTTCCCTCTAGGCCTTACCCCAAGGCTCAGAGAGGAGGGAAGATGTGGTTCAAGAAATCACAGAAGTTTTCCCTGCTGCACAAGGTGAGTCCCCCTCCAGAGGCAGAGGAGGGGGAGGTTATTCTGGAAGACGCTGCCCTAGAGGCAGAGGGGGCCCCCGCAACTCGGGAGACCGTGATTCCTTTTGCGGTTCCTCGTACCATCGTTCCTGATGTGTTGCCTGATTGTGCCATTCCGGAGCCAGTTGGTAGCTGTATTTCGTTGTACCCGGAAGCCTGGGAAAGCATCACCCAGGATCGATGGGTGCTACGAATAGTTTCCGGAGATTATACCATTCCCTTTTTGTCAGATCCCCCTCCAGTCAGGAGAATCCCGGACGTTCCACCCAGTCAAAGGGATCACGCAGCATTAGAAGTGTCAAAGCTGCTAAAGAAAGGAGTCATCCAATCTGTCCCCTCAGACCAAATCGGATTAGGGACTTACTCAAGACTCTTTTTGGTGCCAAAAAGAACAGGGGACCTGAGACCCATTCTGGATTTCAGCCAATTAAACCACTACGTTCTGAAGTCCAAGTTCCGAATGGTCACCCTTCACTTCATTTTCCCGTTGCTGGGAAAAGAAGTGTGGATGTGCTCCATCGACCTCAAGGATGCTTACTACCATATCAAAATGGACAGGGCATCCAGGAGTCACTTACGCTTCCAACTGGGAGCCAGTCATTTTCAGTTTTGTGCCCTGCCCTTTGGTCTCACCACAGCCCCCAGGGTGTTCACCAAGTGCTTGGCGGTGGTGACAGCTCACTTGAGACGTCAAGGATTCCAAGTGTTTCCATACCTGGACGACTGGCTCCTCACCGCCCCCACCAGGCATCTTCTCATCCAGGCCAAGGACGCTACCATTACCCTCTGTCAAGAACTAGGAATTACCTTGAACTGGGGAAAATCTGCCTTGCTGCCCTCACAGCGTGTCACATTTATAGGCGCAGAACTAGACACCGTCCAAATGCGGGCCTTCCTGCCCCAAGAAAGGATCGGAGTGTTGCAGAATCAGGTTCACGCTTTATTACCCCTCAGGAAAGTACAAGCAAGATGGGTGCTTCAGCTTCTGGGATCCATGGCAGCTACCATTATGTTAGTGCCTCTAGCGAGATTACACATGAGGCTTCTTCAGTGGCTTCTCTTTGCCCAGTGGTCTTTCCAGAAACTCCCCCTTTCCCACCAGATCCTTCTCACGGACCGATGCAAGCAGGATCTCCGTTGGTGGCTTATGTTCCACCAATCTGGACAAGGGAAAACCATTTGTCCCTTCGTCATCTGTCGCCACAGTGACCACGGACACCTCCCAGATGGGGTGGGGGGGCATTATCTTGGCAGGACGGTCCAAGGCACGTGGCAGGATCATGAGGTACATCTGCACATCAGTGTTTTATAGATGAGAGCGGTGTTATTGGCGTTGCGGGCAATTCAGAGCTCTCTTCCTCTGGGAACGATTGCAATTCACTCGGACAACATGTCCATTGTGTGGTACCTAAACAAGCAAGGAGGAACCAGATCTTACCCCCTGTGCAGAGAGGCCATGCGAGTGTGGCAGTGGGCAGTGTCTTCCCAACGGTTTCTAGTGGCAACGCACATTCCGGGGAAGGCCAATGTGATAGCAGGCAGGCTGAGCAGAGCTATTCTGATGCCTTACGAGTGGTCCCTGAACCGTCTGGTTGCGGAACAGATTTTCAACAGGTGGGGTCAGCCTTGCTGCGATCTTTTTTGCCAATCCCCTCAATGCCAAATGCAGCAACTACTTCACCCTGATCCCCCCACAGGGGGAGCCACCCAGGGATGCTCTAGTCCACGATTGGCCCTCCGGTCTGCTCTATGCTTTCCCTCCATTTCCTCTGTTACCAAGAGTGATTCAGAAAGCCATATCCTCAGGAAGCAGGATGATTCTAATTGCCCCACACTGGCCTCGCCAAGTCTGGTTCTCCTTTCTTCATCAATTCGCGGTGGACAGTCCTTGGATTCTGGACCCAGTACCAGACCTACTAACGCACATGTCGGGGCAGTTCCATCCCTCCCTGTGGACCCTCAGGTTGACAGCCTGGCTACTCCACTTCCATCGTTAGACTTCATCGTTTTTCACCTGAGGTGGTGCACATTTTATCCTCTTCTCATAAGTCTTCCACCAGGAAGATTTATTCCAGCAAATGGAAGATATTTTCCATTTGGGCTCATGCCCAAGGACTTGACCCTTACACAGCCCCAATTCCTGCTGTTTTGGATTTTTTGTCCATGCTCTTTCGGCAGGGTTCTGCTCCTGCTACCATTAAAGTGCAGCTGGCTGCTATTTCTAATTTGCATACCTCCTGCAAGCCTTCCCTTATGGCCCATAAACTCTGTAAGGCCTTTTTGATGGGCACCTTGTTACTCCGGCCTCCTGTGTCAGAACCTATCATGCCCTGGGATCTAAACTTTGTTTTGCAAGCCCTGACTTCCCCACCTTTCGAACCGGCTGCCTCCTGTGAGTTAAAGTTTCTGTCTTGGAAGACTGCTTTCCTAATAGCCATCACATCAGCCAGACGGGTGTCGGAGATTCAAGCTCTGTCCATCAACCCCCGTATTTAATCTTCCATAAGGACAGGGTTTCTCTTAGACCTAATCTGTCCTTTCTTCCTAAAGTAACATCTACTGTTAATCTCAATCAGTCTATTGAGCTGCCAGTTTTCTGCCCTCAGTTCTCGAACAAAGCAGAGTTTAGATTTCATCAATTGGACGTGCACAGGCAATTACGATTCTACTTACACCGGACAAAACAACTACGAAAAGCTGACCAACTGTTTGTGTCTTTTTCAGAAAGGAGAGCAGGATCCCCTATTTCCAAGGTTACAATCTCCAGATGGATTGCAAGTTGTATTTCCTTTATTTATTCCTCAGCAGGCAGAAATCTACCGTTCCCCATCAAGGCTCACTCTACTAGGGCTGTTTCTGCGTCAGTAGCTTACCATGCCAGGTTATCTTTGGATGATATTTGTGCTGCAGCCACGTGGGCTTCCCCACACACCTTTATTACTCATTACAAACTGGATGTGGCTTCTAGGGGCCGGGCTTCCTTTGGTTCCACAGTCCTCAGGAGTATCTTCCTTTGAGCCTCCCAGGATAGAGGTGCTGGGGACGCTGTCCCGTGAGTAAGAATGTAGGCGTGATTGGACAACATAACATCAAGAAGTTATGTACTCACCATAATGTTCGATGTACATCTCGCCTCACATTCTTACGTACCCTCCCACCTGCCCCCTTCCTGGAGGATTTGGAGGCTGGAATTGGTGTTTGAGTACCCTTCAATGGTAGTTGTTTTTTCTCATTCCCCTTGATAGTGTTCTACTGTAGTGGGTTGTTGTTATGCATGAGCTGTGATTGTGGTTCGCAGCAAACTAGATCTGGGACTATGAAGCAGTGCAACGTGGGATACCTGTTTAGCCCAGCCAATAAGAGACTTTGTGCTAGAAAATAAAAGTTGGCGGAGTCAGAGCCGATATTCGGCTTCAAACCTGTGAGTAAGAATGTGAGGCGAGATGGACTACATACATCGAATGTTATGCTGAGTACATAACTTCTTGTTATAAGTAGCAAATGCATAAAAAATACAACTTATGGTGATTGACTGTTCTAGCAGAAAATGCCAAATGCATTGAGAATTTCATGTTTTGCTAATTCTCAGACAGTCCATATTTGAGATTTTCAGTATTTCTCAAAAGAAATGGAAAATCTTTGTGGTGTTATTCCTAGTATAAAGCTTGCAGAGTAAGAAATTGTATTTTCTGTTTGTTTGTTTGTGTTTGTTTGTTTGTGTTTGTTTGTTTGTTGGGGGTGATCTGCTGTAGACCTTCCAACTGCCAGAATTTGTTTATTAATGCTGTTGTGGTCTGCACTGTTCAAACTTGTAACATGCAAGAATCTGTTAGTAGTGAGGAAACATGCATTTGTGCTGATGACAAATAAGCAATAACCCACAAGTGAGTGTGGGTAAGTCCTCTATGACATTATTTAAGAAAGAAATTACTTACCTTTCTTAAATAATGTCTTTGCATAATAGCTTCATAGTGTTCCTCTGCATTGTTTCCCATTCTTCCACATTTCCTGATGTTCTGTGCATGTTTATGGGAGTTATGGTCCCACACTTGCACAGTACATCAATGCTTTTGAAGAGAAGCAATGGATAATAGAGAATCTCTGTTGCTATTTTGTGTGTGTGTGTGTGTGTGTGTGTGTGTGTGTGTGTGTGTGTGTGTGTGTGTGTGTGTGTGTGTGTGTATGTGTATGTGTGCGCGCGCACGCGCCATCCAGATTTCTCAAAGATTTGGTCTTTTCCACATTAAAAAAAAATAATTTTCTAGCAAGCCACTGGGACTGAAGTAATTAAATAATGACAGATATTTGAGATTTAGCCTTCATATCCTTCAGAAAATGCACACTAACATAAAATGTCTCTTTCACGCAGCTTTCTAACAGCAAAGTTCAATATAATGGGGGGGGGCAAAGATCTTAAAATAGTCATGAATGTTATTGCTGTTACAATGTTAGAAAGTTGCTTGAAGGGGAGGTTTTTTGTTATTGTGCATTTTCTGAATGATCTGAAGGGAAAATCTCAAATATCTGTCATTATTTAATAACTGTAACCACAGGGGCTTGCTAGAAAACTAATTTTCTTTATGCAGAAAGGACCAAAACTATAAGGCAAAAATCTTGACATTCTGCAATTATCTGGCCAGTTGAGAAGTACGAGAGTCTGCCAAGATTTATGACAGACAGTGCAGAATTACAAGGAAATCAGGTACATTTTTGTTTCTTTATGTCCACTGATTATTCTTGTATTTTGCTCTGCACTCTGTGGCATATTATAGTAGAAAAGTCTGAATGCTCAATATTACTATAGCAGCCTGACTTTTTCTGTTGGTATATGCTTGACTTACAATGGGCACTGTGATTGGGCTGTCCATTCAGAGTGCACGGTTTTGAATAACAATGATTAGTCATTGTATAATTGTCAGTAATAGAAATGCATCTTCTTCCGCTTTAGTGGAGATGACAAGCAATGTGAGCGGTTAATAAAACTACTGCATGTTACTTTGTGGGAGTGTATATGTGTTTACACAGAGAGATCAATCAGGTGAGGTCATGTAACACATTTGAAGTCTTCATACTTGCTTAGTTCTAGGGTGGCTGCATGAAGAAAAATATTTCCTGGTATGATAGTTTGTTTTAATGTTCTGCATGATTCTTGTTTAGACTACTGCAATAGATTTTTACAGTGGAAATAACCACTTATGGTTAAGTCTTCTGCTATTTTTGGTCATTACTTGCTGTGTATGGAGCAGTTTGAGAGTATGTTTAAATAATGGCCTCTCATGAACACTCTTCTGAATTCTGCTTTGAAAAAAACATAGTGCAGCTTGTTAACCTGACTGGCGGTACTGATAAATGGCTTTCGGCAGGTTTCAGGTATTGCTTTTATCTCTGAGCAGGACATACTTCAGCAAAGCAAAATGACTGACACCAATCATAAATTGTGAAGTCCCGTACTGCATATGGCAGTACTTAAGGTGTAAGATCTGCATTTGTATGAAAAAAGCCCCTGCATTCACCCCCTCACCACCTTATTAAGGTGTGCTATCCTTAACACTAACTCCAGCCCTGCACCTTATCTTAGGAAAAGACAGTACAAAAGACATTCAGACACATCACGTACACCGGCAAACACAAGTGACACTAAATATATTCTCTTTGCTAGCTCTTTCTTTAACACTAAGTGGCAAACACAGACACACACACACATGTACTCCCTACCTTAATGTCACAACTTTCAGTATACTCAAAAGTTTCAGCATTAAAAACCTAAACCTACACTTACCTTACCCAGGCATACTCAATCCTCCTTTCAGCATCTCCCAAAACTTGACAAAAAGTGCTTTTGATGAATTTCGCAAGCACCTCAAGCATGTCATTCTGATGACAAATTTGACTATTTTACAGGCTGCAGTACACCTATTTATAAATGTACATAGAAAGTTGTTTAATGTCCATATTTGCTTAACAGATGAATACAATTTGATTAAAAAAGAAAGAGATGTAAAATATGAAGAAGCCCTTAAATTACACAACATAAAATGTGGTTTACTGTGAACTTAACACTGGAAAAGGGACAAATTGGGTTTAATTGATTAGCAAGATTAGTGCTGCAGAATGTAGCAGAGGAGTGTTCAAAGTATCTACTTGCTGACTGCACGCAAGACCTTTATTTGAGGAATGGTTGCAGCTACCATACTGGGGATGTGAAGGAAACCAGCCTTACAAGGTAGGAACTCCTTACTTTAACTGTACAGTGTGGGTATGTGAAAGCATGTACTCACAAAAATGCCCAGGGTAACGGACATTCCACAGTGTCTTCCAGACTTGCAAAGAGCATCCATAATTTCTCCTAAACCCCACCTGATGACAACCACAGTTCCTGACACAAGTCCACCCCCCCCCCCCAAGTCCTAGGTCACTGGAGTTAGGAAAGAAAGCTGGAGAGAATTGGAGCCTGAAGGTCATGGAAAAGGAGGACAGGATGCACTTAGGGAACTAAGGCATGGCTGCCATCTGAATTCCACTGTTTCAGTCTTACATGCTCTCTTCTACATGCATACCTTTCATGTCTGCTGCTCTCTTCTATGTTTGTTTGTGTCCCTAGCCCCTTAACAAAGCTTGCTAGATCTCACATTTGTGTATCCTTTTGTCTTCTAGGAGGTGAAACAATGAATGAGTTAAACAAGGAGATTCAGCTGTGGCTGTATTCTAAATGTGGGCTCGAAATCCATTTCAACATCTGCCGAGCAGTTGAGAACCTGCAGAGGTTAAATGAAAGAGAGCAGACTGATGATCTTCATTCCTTTGTTAAGTAGAGCTGAACACTTTAAAAGAGAGAATGCACAATCTCACAGCATGGATAAAACAGCTCTTCATTACACTTTTTGCAAACGGTATTTCAGTTTTTCATATATTTTTAATCTATGCCAACTTAACACCTTTTTGAACAGTTCATTACAAGATCTTCATTCAGCTCTTGGGGAAATATTTATGACACATAGGAGTTTTTAAAACAGTGGGCAAATATAAACTACTGTTTGATTTATAAAGTTGGCAACATTTTTTTTTTCAAAATTGTTATAGCATTGAGATGAAAAGAAGAAACTGTCCTCCTTTTCATAGCAGATGCAGTGGAAACCAACTTTTTGAGAAAGGTTGTAAGAGGACAAGACTATTATAGGGATATTTCTGTAACAGCGTCCAAGAAGCATTTTCCTAGTGGATTGTGTTTAATGGCCATGACTACAGTTCAAGTTGTCTCAAAGCAAGAGAGAAGTGGAAAAAATAATGGTTGCAAATCTTTGAAGAATCAACATATTTGCCACTTTGGGATGGGGGAGTTACAGCTGTTATTATCAGGTTACTGTGAATGCATGAAAATGTGACAATCAGCCAGCATGGTGCCTTTTGTACTATTGTGATTGTGGAAGTTGTTGCATGGTGATGTATGCTTGTGTATGCCTTGTATATTTAGTGCTAAAGAGTCCTTCCTGTCTGTTTTTCTGCATGTCTTAATGAACCAAAAGTACAATTGCCGATGTACACTTTCCTTAATAATCTGAAACACTGGAATCTCTTAATTGTATTCTACCACAGACCTTTGTTTTAAGATTTAACAGTAAAGCAGCGGTTTTGGAATTCATGGTAATATGTTGAATTCAAAATTAGTGCCTGTTTATTATTATTTTTATTATTAATGAATCGTCTCAGATTTTCTGACATATCAACATTTTAGAATGCATTCTTTTCTAAAACAATTTATATAGAGAGTCTATTTGCTCTTAAGCATTCATGTACACAGAATACGAGATTTTATTTGAAAATAGACTATAAGGATTTTTCATACTTGCATCTTTCCCTCATCTTGTTACATTCTTTCTTTCTGTTAAAAGCAACCAGTTTTCTTCTTTAAATATAATTTAAACCATACTTAGAATTTTTAAAATGTACTTTCTGAAACACGTCACAGTTAATTAATTTTTAGACAGTCCACCACACATAAGCTGTATTCTTTTCGACAGAAGATGCTAGTGTAATTGATCTTCACAGTCCTTAGCTTTTAAAGTTCATTACATTTATGAGTTGCATTAAGGGCCAGGAGGTGAACTTCTTATGGAATTCCCTAAAACCTGTTAACAATCTGGTGTGTGTGTGTGTGTGTGTGTGTGTGTGTGTGTGTGTGTGTGTGTGTGTGTGTGTGTGTGTGTGTGTGTGTGTGTCCATAGATGCACCAGCACAGACACACCTGTATATATATCATTAAATCCATTGAATTGGCTATTGATCGATGAAGTGAATGACTGTGAATTTTTGTGAATTTTTCCTTTCATTGAAATATTAAAATTTTGTAAGAACAGAACACTGGGTGTTTGTGGGTAAGGTTAAGTTTGGGTTTGGGAAATGCTGATACCTGTAGATATTTTGATAGTTTTGGCATTAGATGATAGGAGTGTTTGTGCAAGTTTAAGAGAGTTATGGTAGGGTTAAGTGAGGTCATAGTTTTAGTGTCACGTGTAAGTATTGGTTTGTTTGTGCGCTTGTGCACGTGCGTGTACGTGTGTGTGTGTGTGTCCAAACTGTCTAGAATAGTATCACTGTTACAGGAAGTTTTTTTTTAAAAGGTAAGGTGCAAGGTTTGGAATAGGGTTAGGTACAGGTGTAGAGTTAGCAGATATTATTAAGGTGGAGCAGGAGGACAAAGAACCCCTTTCAATCTTAATAATATCTGCTAACTCTAACCCTTCACCTTACCTTTAAAAAACCCTTTCCACGACAGTGACACTCTTCAGATAAACTTAAGCGGACTGTGTCCTGGAGTTCTGGTGTTCTTTCACAAAAGGAAACTGTTTTCTTTTGTGATAATTTTTTTGTTTCAGTATTTTAAGATGTTCAGTATGTTGAATTTCGGAATGCTGACATTTATGGCTTCAGTTTCGATCCCTATGCATTCCAGTAATTCAACATATACTTTTATCTAGATCTTAGATACAGATGTATAGATATATTTAATGTGCTTATATACATAAAGATTTATGCATATGTTTGTGAAAAGTCATTTTCCAGCTCAAGGCAGAAAATGTTATTATTGGTGGAAATGAGCTATACAATAAGATGCATCAGGACTGTAGGCACTAGATAATAATGCCATGCTTTGGTTAACATAACTTGTAGATAAATATGATTTATGTTATTGGTGATCAGCACCTCAAAACTCATTTTGTTGAGTCCACAAGACTCAACAAGCAACTGCTAGAATTTTTTTTAAACATGGCAGGGAAAAGCCAACAGCATCCCAATATAATATAACTTAACCAATGTGTCATGGCTAATTATACCAGTAATTACCACTCAGCTGTCAGTGATTGTTGATTTACCCACTACCATTGTGGCTTATCCACAGGAGTAAAACATTGGCAAGTAAATGTCACTGACCATAAGTGAATCCACCATCACTGACAGATAAGTTGTCATTATTAGCATTATAGTGGAGTATTTTTTCTAAGATATTTCTTACCTGTTTTAGCAATAGCTTCACAACATCTGGGAAGTAAACTTGTGTGCATTTATTTTATACAATATATTGTGCTCTTGCTGATTTAAATACTCAGTTTTGTATTGTGGTAATTTTGCATCAGAAGCTGGTCTAGCTGGTTCTCCTTGGTTGAGAGTAGAGGCTACTGCAATTGCTTCTTGTTTGAATTACTAGTGGTTACATAACAGTGTTTGGCCTGTCTACCTTTGTGTTCTTCTTTAAACTTATGATGTTGTGTAGTCCAGTCTCACTTTCATTTTTACATATGGATCGGCTCCGACTCAGCCTATTTACAAGCTCGAAGACTTCTGGTTGGCTCGTGGCTAAGCAGGTATCCCATAGTGCACCAGTACAAACCCCAGATCTCGTTTGCTGCATCGACGAGTTCAGTTGTGCTTCTCATGGCTCTGGCTAAGTGTCGAAATTTTTCTATTTAAATTTTGTATTACAGTTAATGTTGTGTTGTAAGGTGCTGTTGTCCTAGGCAGTAGTGTTGTTTGCCCTTTTTGGGTGCATTCTTACCTTAAACTTGTTAGTCTGGTATCTTGTGTGCCAGTTTGGAGTTCTTTGTAGGCACCGTTGCGTTTTTTTATTTTTCCTTATCAGGTAGTTTGTTAGTTTGTGACGGTTTTCCGCTGCTAGTTAGCAGGGGCTCCTGTTATTCTTTGTTTTTACTAGACTGTTATTGGCAGCTTAGTTTCCTTAATCTGAGATTGTATTTTTTGCAGGGATCCGCTGGTTATTTGTTAAGGGTTGTAGTTCCTCCCTTAGTATGTTAGTTATTTTCTTCAAATTGTTACCACATAGAGTTATATACAGTTTTCTGTGTGTGTGAGTTTTCTGGTCTGTTTAAATTAGAAGACCTAGATGTAATGTGATCCTATCTCGCCTACATTCTGTACTGTTGGGTTCAGAGCCGATCCTCGGCTCCGACTCGGCACGCTATACTATAGAACGAAGTCTCTTATTGGCTGAGCTATCCCACATCCCAGGATGCACCACCACTGCTTCCCCAGATCTCGTTTGCCGCTTTACAGCAAAGACGTGGTCTCGGACTTGGCTGAGCTAAGTGCTTATTTCTTAAAAAAATTTCTGTCAGGAATTTTTGGCTAATCTACCCAAAAGCTGTTTTAACAGCTATCGTTGTTGTGTGACTTGAGTTTGAGTTATTTTTGTGGTAAAATATGTCTTTAATTTGAGGGAAACGATCCCGTTTAAGTTAGAGGGGCCTTGCCCTCGCGCGTGATTGAACTACTTAGTGTGAGTCTTGTTGTAGTATTGTAGTCTAGTTGGTCAAGTAATCCCGTTTCTGTTAGAGGGGTCTTGTCCTCATTCACATTTTCTTTAAGGAAAATTTGAAAAAAGTTTATTTTCTGTGGTAGTGATTGTGTGTCAACATGTCGAAAGAGCACAGACCATCTGGGTTCAAAAAATGCTCTAAATGCAGTTACAAAATGTCCATAATGGACGATCACTCTTTGTGTGTGTATTGTTTAGGCCCTAAACATCTTCAGGAGTCATGCAGCGTTTGTCACGCTTTTTCCTCCTGGTTCCTCCAAGAGAGGAAAAACAAATTGATTTTAAAAGGGCTTATTACCCCTTCTTTTGAGGAGGCTTTATCTTCTTCTTCACCTTCTAAGAAAAAGAAATCGTCGGCTCCGTCCAGCCTGTCGGAACCGGCCACAGAGAAATCTCGGCAGGCTTCTCCATCCGCTCCACGGACTTCGGAGCCGAGGGCGGAACGGTCTGCCTCGATGCCTCCAGCCTCGACTCCTCTGGTTTCGGAGCCGACGGCTAGAGCTTCGAGAGGCGGGTCACCTTCATCGGCTCCACTGTTTTCGGAGCCGATGAGAGTTGCCCGCTCAGACTGTTCCCCTTCGGCGCCGAAGTCCACTTCGGCTCCGAGGGAAATTGCAATGGTTGTGGAGTCTCCCTCGGCACCGATATTTATCGAGACTATTCGGAGCCGGTCCCCCAGTCCTTCGTAACCGGTGGAGAAGTCGACTCGAACTCGTTCGATCTCTTCTCGGTCTTCGAGAATGTCGGATTCGGACATAGACAGGGTACTTCAAAGGCTGTTTCAGTCTCCAGTCTTCCAAAAGTTGGTTTCGGCTCCAGCCCAGTCGGCTCCGGAGCCGGTTGCCCACCCTGTTGTCTTGGTTCCTCCTCCAACAGCCTCGGCACCATTGGAGTCGGTGCTGGTAGAGCCGGTGGAGGTTTTCGGGTCAGCTCCGACCCTTACTCCAACCCCGCCATTCGGGTCGGAGTTCAGTACACGGACCTCCTCAGTCGGCCCCGGGGGTGACGCTTCGGGACCGATGTTTTCGGTTCCGAGCCTCCCTCTCGGTGCGTCGGCTGTGGGAGTGCCGTCTACTGTTGGGGCCTCGGGTCGGACCTTCCCAGGACTCTGGGGGTCCCGCCTTCAGGGCCATGAGGAGTGCTTTGGCCAAATCTTTTTTGGCCACCTCCACTGTCTCACCGGCACCTTCCCGTGGCACGGAGACTGGTTCCTTTGTAGTCCCCCTGTCTCAAGACAGCGGAGCCCTGGGGCCTGAGGTCACCCCCATCGGGGGTTCCCTCCTTCCTGAAGGTCCCTCCGAAGCGTCTTCGGAGGAACCTCCAAGGAAGAGACAGTGCAAGAGGAAGCACGCCGACTCCCCTGACGAGTCTCTCACCTTGGACACTGAACTCGATGATGCGGAGGGGTCCACCACGTCGTCCTCGGATGATGTCTCCTTTGCGGACATTTTGGAAATCCTGAAGCAACGAGGCGACTGGCAGTCCAAACCCCCTTCCGCTGAGGAGTCGGTATTCCTCAAGGCCTTCGGGGCTCAGCCCTCCGCCTCCTGGGTGTCTCCGCCCTTCGATGAGCTTCTGGATTTGATCTCTCGAAGGGCGTGGGAAAACCCGGATTCTGTGGAACCGGTGCCAGCTCGCCCCAATAAATTTCTTTCAGCCCCCCCCCCCCCCCGAAAAGGATTTTCTCTCCAAAGTTGTGGCTGTAGATGCCCTGGTGGTGGCATCTGCTACCCAACAAGATGTGGCAGAGGCTTCAATGTCCGTCCATCCTCCTAATAAAGAGTCCAGGAGCATGGATCGGTACGGGAAGCGCACCCTTACTTCAGCAACCTTTACTTTAAGGTCTCTGAATTATCTGACGCACTTCACCAGACTTCAGAGGGTTCTGGTCAAGGAACTTTCAGATACCCTCTCTGGTAACCTACCTGAGCAGTTGGCCCAGACAGTTAGCTCTCAGCTAGCTACCCTATCATCGTTATCAAACTCGTCCATGAGGCTCATTTCATATGCAGCCGAGGGGGCGAGCAGAGCAGTGGGAACAGGTGTTGCTCTACGGAGACAAGCCTGGCTTCGCCTGTGTCATTTTGCGGAAGCCTTCAAGTCTTCCTTTGCCGACGCTCCCTTCGATGGGTCCTCTCTGTTTGGACCCAAGGTAAAGGACACCTTGACTCGCTGTGAACAAGAGGGTAAGACTTTGACTGCCGTAGGGGCACGGTTTTCCACTCCCTTCAGGCCTTATCCCAAGTCTAGAAGAGGGGGGAAAATGTGGTTCCGTAAATCTCAAAAGACTTACTCCTCACAGCAGGGCGATTCCCCTTCTAGAGGCAGAGGAGGGGGAAATTTTTCAGGAAGACGCCATCCCAGAGGCGGCAGAGGCCCCCGCAACACTGGAGACCGCGAGTCCTGTGGTGGCTCCTCAACCTTCCAGCATCCCTGAAGGATTGCCCGACTGTGCAGCTCCGGAGCCAGTCGGGGGTCGTTTTTCGAAGCACCTAAAGGCCTGGGAGAGTATCACTCAGGACCGATGGGTGCTCCGAATCATCGCCGGAGGTTACACCATCCCCTTTTCTCAACCCCCCCCCTCCATCCCAAAAAATCCTGGACCCGCCACCCAGTCAACGGGATCTTGCAGCCATCGAAATCTCAAAGCTGCTTCAAAAAGGAGTCATCCAACCGGTCCCAGCAGGCCAGACCGGATTAGGGACTTACTCAAGATTCTTTTTGGTGCCAAAAAAGACCGGGGACTTGAGGCCCATTTTGGATCTCAGCAAGCTAAATCGATCAGTCAAGAAGTCCAAGTTCCTGATGGTCACCTTGCAATCCATTCTCCCGCTGCTGGAGAAAGGTGTTTGGATGTGCTCCATAGATCTCAAGGACGCCTATTATCACATCCTGATAGATCAGGCGTCCAGGAGACACTTGCGCTTCAGCCTGGGAGACAGTCATTTCCAGTTCCGTGCACTGCCCTTTGGTCTCACCACAGCCCCCAGGGTGTTCACTAAATGTTTGGCGGTGGTGACTGCTCACCTGAGAAGTCTAGGATTCCAGGTGTTTCCATACCTAGACGACTGGCTCCTAACTGCCACCTCCAGGCGTCTACTCTTACAAAACCTAGCAGCCACTATATCTCTAGGCAACTCCCTAGGAATCACCTTCAATTGGGCAAAGTCTGTGTTGCTGCCATCTCAGCGCATACGGTTTATCGGAGTAGAGATAGACTCAAAGCAAATGCGGGTCTATCTTCCTACAGAGAGGATAGAAACATTACAGTCTCAAGTTCGAGCCTTGCTCCTCAAACGCCGAGCCCCAGCCAGGATGGTCCTACAACTGTTAGGTTCCATGTCGGCCACCGTTCTCCTAGTCCCCTTGGCAAGGTTACATATGAGGATTCTCCAGTGGCTCCTGTCAGTCCATTGGTCTTATCAGGATCTCCCTCTCAGTCACCTCATTCTGATCACAGAGACGTGCAAACAGGACCTTCGTTGGTGGCTTCTTTCCTCCAACCTGGATCAGGGGCGACCCTTTGTTCCACCACCTCCAGTGGCCACATTGACTACGGGTGCCTCCCAGACGGGGTGGGGGGGACATTACCTGGGCAGGTCAGTCCAAGGCAAGTGGCATTCCGACGAGAGTCTCCTCCACATCAACATACTAGAAATGAGGGCTGTGCTTCTATCGCTGCAAGCACTACACGATTACCTCCCCCCGGGCATGATTGCCATTCAGTCCAACAACATGTCAGTAGTCTGGTACCTGAACAAGCAGGGAGGGACCAGATCCTACCCCCTTTGCAGAGAGGCCATGAAAGTATGGGATTGGGCGATTGCAACCAAACGTTTTCTGGTAGCAACACACATTCCAGGGAGATCCAATGTGATAGCCGACAGACTGAGCAGAACTATTCTCTCCCCTCATGAGTGGTCTCTGAACGACAGAGTGGCAACTCAGATTTTCAGAAGATGGGGAACTCCTTGTTGCGACCTTTTCACAACCCCCCTCAACACGAAATGCCAACAGTTCTTCTCTCTCACCCCAGTTCTGGGGGAGATTCCCAAGGACGCCCTAGTCCAAGCTTGGCCCACTGGCCTGCTATACGCCTTTCCACCGGTTCCCCTTCTTCCCAAGGTGATCCAGAAGGCGATTCGCTTGGAGAGCAAAATGATTTTAGTTGCCCCATACTGGCCTCGTCAAGTCTGGTTTCCCTTTCTTCGGAAATATGCACTGGACGGTCCATGGTTCCTGGACCAAGTTCCGGATCTCTTGACCCATCAGTCGGGACAGCTTCATCAGTCCCTCCACTCGTTGAGGTTAACAGCTTGGCTCCTCCTCTTCCGACCATAGTCAGGAACCATGCTTTGGAACCAGAAGTCTTACATATCTTGTCCTCGGCCCACAAGACTTCTACTAAGAAAATGTATAACAGCAAATGGAAGAGATTTGCTATTTGGGCCCAACTCCGGGGATTAGATCCCATAACTGTCCCGGTGTCAGAGGTTCTGAAGTTTTTAGCTTCTCTGTTCAATCAAGGTTCTTCGGTCTCTACCATCAAGGTTCAATTGGCAGCTATTTCCAATTTTCATGAGAGCATAGAACCACCTTTGATGAGCAACAAGTTGTGTAAAGCCTTCATGAAAGGTGCTGGGCTGCTACGGCCCCCGATATCTCATCCCGCTCCACCGTGGGACCTTAATGTGGTGTTAGGTGCTTTGACCTCTTCCCACTTTGAACTGGCAGCTACTTGTGACTTGAAATTTCTTTCTTGGAAGACTGCTTTATTAGTTGCAATTACATCAGCCAGAAGAGTTTCGGAACTTCAAGCCCTATGTGTCAAACCACCATACCTGGTTTTTCACAAGGATAGAGTATCCCTCAGACCGAATCAATCCTTTGTTCCTAAGGTTTGTTCTTGTTTTTGTCTGCAACAGTCATTGGAACTTCCAGTTTTCTTCCCAAAGTACTCAAACAGAGCGGAATACATCTTTCACACCTTGGATGTTCACAGACAATTGTGCTTCTATTTGGATAGAACACACCAAACACGGAAAACAGATCAGTTGTTTGTGTCCTTTTCAGACAATAAATTGGGCAAAGCCGTCACGAAAGTCACTATTGCCAAGTGGATCAGAGACTGTATCAGTCATACTTACTTAATTTCTAATAAAGAGCTTACAACTACAGTGAAAGCTCATTCTACCAGGGCTATGGCTACTTCAGCAGCTTTTCATTCTAAGCTTGCCATTAGTGACATTTGTGCTGCGGCTACGTGGTCTTCTCCTCACACCTTAATTTCTCATTACAAATTGGACGTGACATCTCGGGGGCGAGCTTCCTTCGGTTCCACAGTTCTCAGGAGTGTTTTCCAGTGAGCCACCCAGGAATCAGGTGCTAGGGACGCTGTCCCATCACTACAGAATGTAGGAGAGATAGTATCACATTACATCTTTTAGTTATGTACTTACCATAACTTTAGATGTATGGGATCCATCTCGCCTACATTCCTAATAACCCACCCTCCTTCCCCCTGCCTTGGAGATCAGAAGAGACCGGACGGTTCGAGTTCAGTTGTTTCATCTTGAAACACCTGGCAATATTATATCAACAGTCTATGTGTGTGTGCATGTGTGCGGACAAACAAGATCTGGGGAAGCAGTGGTGGTGCATCCTGGGATGTGGGATAGCTCAGCCAATAAAAGACTTTGTTCTATAGTATAGTGTGCCGAGTCGGAACCCATCAGTACAGAATGTAGGCGAGATGGATCCCATACATCTAAAGTTATGGTAAGTACATAACTAAAAGCTTTCTGTTCCACCGGGCTAGGCCCATTTAAGTTAGAGGACCTAGTCCTCATGGTACTTCCTTCTGTAGAGCTAGGCCCATTTTAGTTAGAGGACCTAGTCCTCTCCCCTTCTTCTTCTTATTCTTCCCTGTGTGTGTGTGTGTGTGTGTGTGTGTGTGTGTGTGTGTGTGTAATGTCTAAAGAGAGAGTAAGGAGCACAAACCTTCGTGTTTTAAGAAGTGCATGAAATGTTCACAAAAGATATCTTTAACGGATGGCCACTGTAGCTGTGTCTACTGTTTAGGGGCCATCCACCTGCAGGAATCGTGCTTGTTCTGCCATGCTTTCTCTCCTAGGGTGTTACAGGAGAGAAAGAACAAGCTTATACTCAAGGGTCTACTAAAACCATCTTTTGAGGAAGTTCTATCCAGTTCTTCGGCTTCCTCCAAGTCTGGCAAATCTAAGTCTTCAAAAAGGCTTTCTCCGGTGCCGGCTGGTGTCTTGTAGCCACCTTCTAAACAGTCAAAATCTGCCTCCTCGACTCCAGTGCCTTCAGAGCCGAAGGAGAGTACCATTGTGGTGTCAGAGTCGGTTCCAAGTGTTTCGGAGCCGAACTCTGAACCGATTGAATCAGCAATTGAACCTGCTACTCGGAGCAGGTCTGTGGATTCCCTAGCGGTTTCCGTGTTACTGACGTCTCCAGTCCTCCCTAGGTCCCCCCTAGATCAAGATCCCCTACTATGTCTTCCAGGTCTTCCAGGAGCCTTTCGGAAGAAAATGTGGAGAGGGTAGTGTTGAGACTCCTGAAGTCGTCTTCCTTACCAAAATTATTGTTGGCTCCAACCCAGTCGGCTCCGGAGCCAGTCGATCCATCTTTGCCCTTGTCTGCTATTCCTCCTCTGAGCCATGTTGGCCCTTCAGAGCCGGAGTGCTGGGTGCTACCAGAGGTAATATGGGTTCTAGCTCCCTTTGTCACTGTTTGGAGCCGGGTTCGGCTCCGACACGCTCGGTGCCGTCTGTCGTGTCCAGGGGCCGAAACTCTCCTGTCGGCACAGACAGGGAGGGTTGGAATCGATCTTCTTTGGTTCCGAGCCTTCCTCTCGGTGCGTCAGCCAGGGTGAGCTTGGACCCTGCATCAGTCTCGGAGCCGACGGCTCTGGTTCTGATGTCAACGTTTGTCTCTTCGGAGCTGGAGAGGTCGACGTTTGAGTTGGTGAGGAGCGTCTTATTCTCCAGCCCCTACCAGTGGTACCAGCACTGTTCCCCCAAGAGCACCCACTTCGGTCTCAGCCCCTACTCTCCAGAGACAGCAGAGACCCTCAGCCTCAGGAGCCATCGGCTGGTGGCCCCCACTCTTCCGAGGCCTCCCCAGAATGTCCCTTCGAGGAGCCTACCCAGAAGAGGCTATGTAAGAGGAAGCATGTTTACTCCCAGGATGAGTCCTTGACATCGGACACTGACCTCGAGGAGTCGGAAGGGTCCCCCAAGTCATTTTCTGATGATCTCTCCTTCATGGACATCTTGGAGATTCCTAAGCAGAGGTGCGACTGGCCCACTGTCAACCCTTCTGATGAGGAGTTGGTGTACCTGAAGGCTTTCGGGTCTCAACCTTCTGTCTCTTGGGTGTCTCCACCTTTTGACGAACTGATAGTTCTAGTTAGTCAAAAGGTGTGGGATACTCTTGATGCCATGGAGCCAGTCCCCAGGAGACCTAATAAGTTTCTGTCTGCCCCTCTTGGTAAAGTGTTTTTGTCTAAGGGAGTTCCCATAGATGCCATGGTGGTGGCGGTGGCCACAAAGGAGCTGGCAGAGACTTCTTCTTCTGTTCATCCGCTAAATAAGGATTCTCGACAGATGGACAGATTTAGGAAGCATATCTTTTGTTCAGCGGCATTTACCCTTCGATCATTAAACTATCTCACTCACTTCACGAGATTACAGAGGGATCTCCTCAAGAAGTTAGGAGATTCTATACAAGGTGCGTGTACTGAGGGAGTCCCTGACAAGATCTCTGCTCAGTTGCCTACCTTAAATTCCATAGTTAACTCCTCCATGTGGCTTATCTCCTATGCGGCTGATGGAGCGAGTAGAGCAGCAGGTACAGGAGTTGCCCTGAGGCATCACTCCTGGATGTGCTTGTGTGATTTTGCGGAACCGTTCAAGTCTGCTTTCACCAACGCCCCATTTGATGGTTCCTCATTGTTTGGTTTTAAGGTGAAGGACACACTCACTTGGTGTGAGCAAGAAGGAAAGACGCTTTCTGCTGTGGGAGTACGTTTTACTGTTCCCTCTCGACCGTACCCCAAAGGTCAAAGGGGCGGTAAAATGTGGTTCAAAAGGTCCCAGAGGGTCTTTCTGGACACACAGGGTGAACCCTCCTTCAGAGGCAGAGGAGGAAATGGGAGACGTCACCCTAGAGGCAGGGGCGGTCCGCATTACCAGCAAGGTCATGATTCCTTTCGGGGACGGCCTTATCAGCGCTCCTGATGTGAGGCCCGACTGTGTTTCTCTGGGGCCGGTCGGGGGTCGCATTTCTTTGTATCCAGATGCTTGGCTAAATATTACTCAAGACAAGTGAGTACAAAAGAGTTGTTACCAGAGGCTATATCATACCCTTTTCCCTTCCACCGTTTGTTCCCAAGAAGATCCCAGATGTACCACCCAATCACAGGGATCAGGCAACTGTGGAGATCAACAAGTTGCTTTTAAAAAGAGTCATCCAGTCCGTCCCAGCAGACCAGATAGGACCCGGAACTTACTCCAGGTTCTTTTTAGTACCAAAACAAACCGGAGATTGGAGGCCAATATTGGACCTCAGCAGGTTAAACGAATCCGTGAAGAAGGACAAGTTTTGGATGGCAACTCTGCAGTTGATACTCCTGTCATTAGGGAAACACTATTGGATGTGCTCTCTAGATCTCCAAGACACCTACTACCATATAAAAATGGACAAGGCATTCAGGAGCCATCTACGCTTCCAGCTGGGAGCCAGTCATTATGTTTCGTGCTCTGCCCTTTGGTCTCACCACAGCCCCCAGGGTGTTCACCAAATGCATGGCAGTAGTGACAGCTCACCTGAGACGTCAGGGATTCCAGGTGTTTCAGTATTTGGACGACTGGCTCCTGACCGCCCCCACCAGGCATCTACTCTTCCAAAACAGGGACGCCACTATTCAACTTTGTGCTCAGTTAGGGATCTCCATAAATTGGGAAAAATCTACATTATTGCCCTCTCAATCTGTGAGTTTTATAGGCGCAGAGGTAGACACAGTGAACATGAAAGCTCGTCTCCCTGCCGACAGGACGCAAAACTTAATCTCTCAAATTCAATGTCTTCTCCCATTGCGGAAGGTCAAGGCGAAGTGGGTTCTTCAGTTCCTCGGGACTATGGCTTCCACCATTCTATTTGTACCATTAGCCAGTTTGCACATGAGAATTCTCCAGTGGCTTCTGTCTTCCCAATGGTCCTTCCAATATTTCCCACTGAGTCATCCTATCCTGCTGACTGATTCATGCAAGAAAGACCTTCTTTGGTGGATAGTCCCCAACCAGTTGATCACAGGCACCGCCTTTGTTCCTGCCCAACCTGTTGCCACTGTGACCACGGATGCCTCTCAGATCAGGTGGGGGGGCATTATTTCGGCAGGACTGTCCAGGGCACATGGCAAGAACTCACCTGCATATCAGTGTTCTGGAGATGAGGGCGGTGCTCCTGGCGTTGCAAGCACTTCGAGACCTTCTTCCTCTCTGGACTATTGCGATACAATCAGACAGCATGTCGGTAGCTTGGTATATCAACAAACAGTGCGGTACCAGATCTTATCCACTCTGTCGAGAGGCCATGCAAGCTTGGGAATGGGCGATTCCTTCCCAGCACTTTCTGGTTGCAACGCACATTCCAGGGACGACCAACGTGATAGCGGACAAGCTCAGCCGGGCAATCCTACTGCCTTACGAGTGGTCTCTGAAACAGGAAACAGCGGAACAGATTTTCCTCAAATGGGGACAGCCTTGCTGCGGCCTCTTTGCCAGCCCAGTTAATACCAAATGCAGCAGCTATTTTTCTCTCATTCCCCCACTGGGGGAGACACCCAGAGACGCTCTGGCTCACGATTGGCCCATGGGACTTCTGTATGCTTTTACTCCATTTCCTCTCATTTCCAAAGTGATTCAGCAAGCCAGTCAGCTGGGAAGCAAGTTGATCCTAATTGCTCCTTACTGGCCTCATCAGGTCTGGTTCCCCTTCCTCGAGCCTCTTCTCCTGGATGATCCTTGGATCCTGGACCCAGCTCCAGATCTGTTGACTCACATGTCAGGTTCGCTACATCCCTCAATCCACAACCTCAAGTTGACAGCGTAGCTGCTCCAGTTCCATCCCTAGTCAGGCTTCATGATGTATCATCCTCAGTGTCACATATTCTTATGTCCTCCCATAAACCTTCAACTAGGAGGTTGTATGGCAGTAAATGGAAAAGATTTTCTATTTGGGCACAGAAAATGAATGTAGATCCCTACACTGCTTTTATTCCTGTGATTTTGGAATTTCTGTCTGAGCTTTTTCAACCACTGCCACTATCAGAGTCCAATTGGTGGCAATTTCTCATTTTCACTTAGGGTTTCCAGATAACAATTTAATGTCTTATAAGCTATGCAAGACCTTTTTGAAAGGAGTCACTCTTTTGAGACCACCACTGCAAGAACCTGTAGCTTTTTGGGATTTAAATTTTGTGTTGTCCAAACTGACATCTTCCCCGTTTGAACCTTCCCACTCACCTTCATTGAAATTTGTGTCTTGGAAGATTTTGTTTTTGGTAGCTATCACGTCAGCTAGATGGGTTTTGGAGCTACAAGCCTTGTCTGTTCAGCCACATTATTTGATCTTTCACAAAGACAGGTGTCACTGTGTACTAATCCCTCCTTTGTTCCCAAAGTTTGTTCCCCTACTACCTTAAATCAATCCATAGAACTCCCAGTTTTCTTCCCTAATCACTGTAATGCAGCTGAATACCGTTTTCATCAGCTGGACGTTCATAGAAAACTACATTTTTATTTGCAGCGGACCAAGGAATTTAGGAAATCAGATCAACTATTAATTTCCTTTTCTGACTCGAGATTGGGCTTACCAGTTTCTAAAGTTACACTATCTAACTGGATTTCCAGTTACATAGCATTTATCTACAGTTCAGAGGGCAGTCCTTTACCCTGCAGGATCATGGCTCATTCTACCAGGTCACTGTCTACCTCTGCAGCCTTTCAAGCCAGGGTCCCACTTGATAATATTTGTGCAGCAGCTACCTGGGCTACCCCTCACACTTTTATTACACATTACAAATTGGATTTAGCTTCCAGGGGTAGAGCATCCTTTGGTTCCACGGTACTTAGGAGTATTTTCCAGTGAGCCACCCAAGAATAAGGCACTAGGAACGCTGTCCCATATATAAAATGAAGGTGAGATTGGACTACACAACATAAAGAAGTTATGTACTCACCATAACCTTCCATGTTGGTAGTCCATCTCACCCTTCATTTTTACCAACCCGCCCTCCTGCCCCCATCCTGGAAGATCTGGAGAAATAATAATAATTTGGTTATCTTTGGTTGGAGACCCTTTAGTATTGGTTTGTCTGTTATGGTTTTTTTCTTCTAGTGAACAGCAAACAAGATCTGGGGTTTCTACTGGTGCACTATGGGATACCTACTTAGCCATGAGCCAACCAGAAGTCTTTGAGCTTGTAAATCGGCCGAGTCGGAGCCGAGGATCGGCTCCGAACCCATATGTAAAAATGAAGGGTGAGATGGACTACCAGCATGGAACGTTATGGTGAGTACATAACTTCTTTTTTGTGAATGCTGCTGCTCTGTTATGCTGATCTTCAACAAGCCCAGCTTGCCTTGAACTCTACATTTGATAGGAAAAGTAGACCCACAACATTGCTGTGCTTAGCCAGTAGGTTTGCAGAATGTACAACACAGTACCGAAGTGCATCTAGCAGCAGTAAGACTTTTCCTGGTAACTGCCCTATTCTTCCCAACCTGTAGTACCTAGACTGGTGCACCGTAGTAAACACCTGCACCTGTCTGCTCCTTGATGTGTTTGGTGACAGTTTTCCACACATTTGCTAGCTAGTCACATTGGAATTTTATCTTTAGTAATTGTCTCTCCGAGCTGTGTATTTCTAAATTGTAACTAATTGTTTTTTGTCCTATCTGAATTGTTTCTGTTGTGTGGCTGATTGCTTACTACCCTGCTGTATTGCAGCTTTCCTGTGTTGGTTTCATCCTGTTCTGTTGTACTGTATACTTCCTGTGGTTGATTGGTCACTGCCCTCATAAACTGCAGCTTTACTTTGATAACATTACACACCTTTCTACTGTTTACACTGCATTTGTTACTGTGACACCTGATCCTTCTATAGATGCCCCAAGATGTTTTGGCACTTGTGTCCATAATAACTAGTATATCTTTAATGTTCTGCCAACTTTAGTACCCACCTCACAGAATCCTGGGGCATTTTTCTGTTGTATTAGGTAACACCTGATGTCTTCTAGATAATTGTGTTTACGTGTTTGGATGGCTGTGCTATGGCATCCATGTTTGCTGTCCATTCATGCACTAATACTTGACACTGCATTATCCACTACACTACAGTGTCCAGGCCTATGGCAGTGTTGATTTACTGTGCTCTGGCATCTGTGCCTACTGTTCATATCAGCCTTAAAATGCTGTACTGCTTGTGAACCATATTAGTGAACTGTACTGTACTGTTTGCACTGTATTAAACTATACCTCATTGTATTGTATCATATTGTACTCTGTTGTACTATATTATAGAGAAAATGCAATGTTTTGCACTGTCCTGTAACTGTTCTCACTCTCCCCCTTATATAGCACACAGCTACTGTATTACAGTATATTATGCCAAATTGCACATTTTTTTTTTCTTTTTGGCATTAATAGCACAACTTCACTTTATATAATATACAGCTTTCCCCTCCATCTGAATTAAACCAAGAGTCACCAAATCCCATAACATCACATACTGTATGCCCCTGGTGTTTCTGGGTCAGCCATGATTCCACATTCTGTCTCTGCCCCATCTGTCAGCCAACTAGCACTAGGCACCCTGAGGTAGTGTACCGACTGCTGCATGCTCACTGACAACCATTTGCTGTTACCACAGAGTGAGCTTACACGGGAGAAGTTCAAATAATTATCACCACTGGAGGCAAACCTATCACGCAAATAGGAGATTGATGCCCATACTAATACCACGTTTAGCCTGCAAGACAAACTTAAAATCTTACTATCCTGAGATGCTCCAGAAATCGCTTCCAAAATCACAGTGATCTCCTAAGCATGACACTGTGGATGTGTGCACTAAACCTTAGCAACACACTTACATCATTCCATACCGCATATACTTTTTTCTACTACCAAACACCAGAAACAAGTGTCACCAGAATGGTTTAGCCAATCCAGTCAGACAACATAATGCAGTCATCATGGTAATGAGTCTGCAATAGATGACTGATAAGTTCAGCAACAGTCCACACATTTACAAGCCTGAAGCTGCCTCTCTCATGCTAGAACCCTCACCACCCATATCACTAAGGTAGTCAGTCCCTTCACACCAAGTATAAATATGACATAATCCTTGTCCAATTCCTGTTTTTTTTTTTTTTTTTTTTTTTTTTTGTAAAGCAAAGCCTGTCTTCAGCTCTGACCTGGACAGATGGATGGAAAACTGCAAATGTGTCCTTGGCATAGCAACCCTATCCCTTATGGATTGGGGAGGTAAATAGTTGGGTGTACCAGTGGGATTGCAATGGTTAGACTGTAAAAGACTTAACTAGTCTTTCAGCTAATAACAACCTCTGACCCAACATGTAAAACTTTTACTCCATTTTGTTAAATTTTACTATTCTCTCTTGCTAATAAGAAAGAACCCATTCTTGAGGTCTGTGCATATCTTTATGTTCATGTTACAGAGATATCTACATTTTAGAAGTGTTATTTTTGGATCATGACAGAAAAGATAATGATGGTATTTTTTTTTGTGTGTATTTTTAAAGCTGATTATCTACATAAATATTTCTGTGGTAATGACTGAATTGCAAAAAGGCCTTCTTCATCCAATCATATTAATGCATTTGGAGGATATGCTTTAAAAATGACATAGAATATTTTAAAAGTGCTTCTAATATATTATGTTTGATCACTTTCTGGTTCATTCTTAAAGTCTTGGGATTTTGACATATCAGGCATTGATAACCTAAACTGTAACCCTAATGTCTTTTTTCAAAATCAGAGACAGTTTTTAAATATGGATAGATTATACTATGACAGTTGATAGAACAATAGTTTAAAAAGGACCCTCCCTCCCAGTAACTGCATGGATAATGGTCTTGCTTCACTGACAGCAATAACTCAGATGGTCATCTGGTGCTTGAGTGCAAATATGTAGCAAAACGAATGTTCTGCATAGCAACTACATGCCCTCTTCTCAGTACTTAATTTGTGGCTAGGTGAAGTGGACCTCAGGCTGACATCAGCTCCGAGGTAGGAAAAGACTCACCTCAGTGCAGCTGAACTGAAATGTAAATGCTGCTAAATGTGATTTTTTATTAATCTGTGTGGGTGTTTTGTGGGCTTTTGGGGAGAAGGGAAATGTAAAGCTGCAAGGAGGCCTCATTTAGGTTCATGTCTGAACTTTGAGCATTCTGCTAGCTGGCAGTTGTTAAGGGGACTTGGTAACATTAAGGAAGAGATCTTCAAAACACCACTCCTTACTCTGCAGTGAAGAGACTCACAAAAAATATATAGTCACTGTGCCAAAATAGGGACTATATCATATGAGTGAATCGCACAAATTGTGAACACTCATAATATCGAATGTACCGGACCTCACTTCCTATTGTGGGGGGACCCCCCCCCACTAAATATATATTCCAACTCCGAGATCGCACTACAGTGAGGAAAGGGCAAATACCCCATTCTTCACTGTACCACAATCTCAGAAAAAGCACTTCGAGGTCCGATTTACAAGCTCAAAGACTTCTGGTTGGCTCATGGCTAAGTAGGTATCCCATAGTGCACCAGTAGAAACCCCAGATCTTGTTTGCTGTTCACTAGAAGAAAAAAACCATAACAGACAAACCAATTCTAAAGGGTCTCCAACCAAAGATAACCAAATTATTATTTATGTCCGTGGTGGCTTCCTCTTTTTAGAGTGGGATAACCGTCGCTGTGTGCCATTCAGTGGGCACAAAGCCTGAGGTGAGGCTATGATTGAACATGGTACTTAGGTGGGGTGCCAGTTCATTCTGTAGTTTGTGTAGAATGCAGCCTGGGATATTGTCAGGTCCCATGGATGCTGTGTTCTTGACTTTGGAGAGTGTGTTTTTTACCTGTGCAGCTGTGATTACAGGAACTTTGCATTCTTCCGGTATAGAGATGGGCCCTTTAGGTGGTGAGAGGGAGGTAAAGTTAGCACTGAACCTATCTGCCAGGATGTTGGCAATATCAGTTGGTTCTGTATATTTAGTGCCATTGTGCTGTAACTCAGAGCAGATCTGAGTGTTGCCATTGAGATTCTTGACATAGCTATAGAATGCTTTGTGGTTGTCTTTAGAATCAGTGGCGAGTTTGTTTTCGTAACTAGCTTTGGAGGATTTTATGAGGGATCTCAGCTTTTTACTGAGGCTGACCAGGGAGTTCCTCCAGTCATGGGATTTTACTCTTTTTTTGCAACAGTTTCTTTCTCCTGTTGTAGAGTTTGTTTATGGCAGGTGACCACCAGATTGGCTTCCTTTTCTTGGAAGATAGCATCTTGGTTCTGTTAAGGATTGCATGATCCATGCACTCGTGTAAGTACTTATAAAGTGCATTTGTGTAGGATTCAGCAGTCATACCTCTATTGTCCATCTGCATGGGTGTCATGAGGTTTGCCACTTCTGTCTTAAGAAGCATGAAGTCTGCTTTGGAGAAATTTTTTACGGTGGTTTCCCTAATTGGGGGGGGGGGGCAGATGTCGATGTCTAGGGTGATTAGCTTGAGGTCGGATCTGACCAACGAGGAATTAAACTTTGGTGTGGAACACCGGTCGCCCATAGGTTCATAGATTAGTACTAGGCTAAATGCCCTTGCGAGCCATTTTAAGCCTAGCCACTTCTCCCTTGTGAGACTCAAACCATGCACCTCGTGTGTGTAAGGCAAACACCTTAACCATTAGGCCACCCTCCCTAGGATATTGCTGCCCTTGTTGGAAGTGTGAATAAATCCAAGGTGTTAGAATTTATGAATCCCAGAAAACGTTGACCAAAAGAGTTAGTACATGAGTAGTTTTCCCAGTTAATGGTGGGATAGTTGAAATCGTCCATTTTTAGGACGTTAGGTTGGTTGCACCCTAATATTTTCCAGTGTATCAGGAAATGAGGAGTGGGAATCCTGAGGCATGGTGGGGGATCTGTAGCTAGCTACAGTTTGGATTGCGGTCTTTCCCAGAGTTAGTTGCACTTAGATAATTTCAGATGCATTATCTGAGCAACTAGCCTGGAGGTCTGGATATCCTTAATGAATATGGACACCCCTCCGCCTTTAGTGTTTCGGTCCAGGTTAGGTGGCCAAAAGGTGTGGTATGAGTTATAGCCTGGTATTGCAGGGGTGCTCTCTGGAGCCATGAACCAGGTCTCTGTCAGTACATAGATGTCGATGTTCTCCATTTTAAGGAGTGCCTCGAGTGAGTGCATTTTGAGGTTTAGACTTCTAGCATTAAGTAGCATTAACCTCATATTTTTGCTTGCTTGTACCTGTTACGGTGGTGAGTTTGTTATCTGAACCTTGCCTAAAAAAGGCACTATAGGGTGGCAAGAGCCTTAGCCAGTATCCGGAATCCCAAGGGCAACAGGTGCACTCTGGCAAAGCATTGTGGTCTGTCGATCATGTCACCCCAGGCAGACAGATACTGGATCCCCCTTAGAATGACACCAGTAGGTTAGCCACTTGTTGAAGTCAATCATTTTGTCCTTGTACTGCGGTATCATTCTGGGGGATGGCAGGATGCTACTCAGGGCTAGGGTCATACCTGACTGGGCTACAAGATCGGATAGCTCCTTCATGTCTCTTTTCATGTAGTCCAGGGAGGTACGTCTCAGGTCATTCACACGAACATGGACAATGACAGAGTCGTATTTGTACTTGTTGTGGAGTGACCTGAGTGTGTGGGTTATCTGGCGGATCCTGGCACCTGACAGGCTGCTGACAGTAACTTTCTCTTGTTTAGCCTGGTGAGTGGAACATCAGTGTGCCTGACTATAGAGTCACCTATGACTAGAGTGTTGGGTACGTTGTTATGTCTTATGAGCTGTGGTTGAGTGGCACACTGAGTTTGTGGGCTGTGTGTCATTTGGGTTGTGTTGGAGGGTGGAGGTTGCTTGCATTTCTGCTTTGGAGGGCCCTGCTGCTTTGTTCAGAATTTTATAGAGAGCTTCCCCGAATGTAGGTGTGTGTTTTGTGTTTCTGTGTGTGTTTTGGTGGTGTAGGTTTTGATGGACTATGTGATGAGTGTGATGTGGTGGAAGTGTTTACCCTCTCCTCTTGACTGTCTAGTCCAATCTTGGGTGAAGAGAGCTTTGCTTCCCGTTTGGCTAAATAAGTGCATCTCTCACAGGTTGTAGTGTTGGGTGGTAGGAGGAGAGGGTTGTCTGTGTACATGAGGCAATTGCTGCATTGCCCCAAGATGCCCAGATATATCAGGTAACCAGGAGAAAACACCAAGAGCTGACCCTTAGACATGCCTGGATAGATGCTTATTTATTAAGTACTAAAACCTGTTTTCTTCTAGACAAATGAGGAAAGTTGAGTGCTGTTGTAATTTGTAGCTTATTTAGTGCTTACAACAAGTTCTGAACAAGTGCTGAGCTCAAAGAAACAGATTTGAGTGCTAAAACTAAAAATGTACATTAAAGGATATATGATAAAATGAATGTTTATCTTTAGTATTTTATTCCTCTGTCTGTTGTTGGCTCACACAACAGTGTATTCTATGCGTAGAAATTCAAGTAGGTTAGTGTTAGGTAATGCATTCTAAACCAGGCAGCGGTCACTTCTAATAACTTTTAAGAAACAGAGTATAATAATTGGATATGGGTCAGATTTTCCATTCCTATTATTCTTCTAGGAAAGAATCATAACTTCACAAGATTTTTTTTTTTATATTTGGCCTGCTTGGAGGATACAGACTGTATCTCTGTTCAGTAACATTAGATTAGTGAGGTATATATTCTTACAAGGTATTGACTGAAGCTGAGGTGTGCGTGTATGCTTAGATGTAGTGCCAGTGAGTCTCCTTTAATGTCCATTCTTGTGGTGGCTCTGGTGTGACCATTATAGTCTCATAACAGATGCTAGACAAAGAGGTAATTATTTTCACTGTTGTTTTCTCAAAATGTCCCCCAAGTGGTAAATTCCACCTTAACTCACCCTGAAAAAAGTTGAGAATGTATTTAGCCAGACCAGTTCGCCACATGAAAATAAGCACTATAATTCCACTCAACCAAACTCCAAAAAGCAAATGGTGAGTGATCAAGTTATAAATAGAGCCCCTTTATGTTTGTCATGCACATTTGTTTGTTAGCTGTTAGCAGCTTAATAGTGACCATTTTGGAAGCAAATGTTACTTTACAGTTATTTCCAAAGCAGAGATCCCTTTTCATCTAAACTGTAATGGGTATAGTTCTCAGTATAGTTATACTAACATTTATCAAGACACAGGGTGATATCTTGCAGTGCACATTTTATTCATACACATATGTGTACATTTTAAGACTTTTACATATCTGTTAGTAGAATGCTTTGATAAATATTTTAATTAAATATTTTCTAAAATTAAAAAAAAAATAGTAGTCAGTGGATGACATTTTGGTGAAGGGTACAACGCGAACACATAAAGCATAATCTGTTACTAAATCACAGTCCCATGCAGTATTGTGAGGATTGTTTAATTAAAAATGGGATTAATCTGTGCATGTCAGTCTCATTGTATCGTATGTGGTGACATTCTGGCACAAAAAGGTATGCACTCCTGCAGGTAAGTGGAAACAAAGCATCCTAAACTGATGTCAAGAACCCAGGAATATTTCCAAAGAAAGCTGCAGGGATTCTGAGTATAGAGGAGAATGGCCAAACAGCTGTAGAAGCCTAACTTGGGCTGTGCATATCGCTACAGCTATAGCAAGGAAACTGTCTAACTTTAGCAAACAGCTGCTGCTTGCTAGAACAAAGGAGATGTTCTACATAATGCAGAGGAACACTTTAGTTTGGTGCCATCCCTCTAACAATATCTTTTGCCACCACACTAAGGACATGGGTGCTACCAAGAGATAGGTTCTGAATGTTATGAGCAAGAGCCTGCAATTCTTACTTTAGGTGGTTCAGCCCACTGACATCGACAGTTAATTGAAGCTCCAGGTATGTATCTATGAAGCTGCAACTAGAGACATTTTCAGAGAGTTCCTGTTTTGTCAGCCATTGCCTTTACAAACAACTGAAGAAGCGTAATTCAACATGTTGAATACCTTCATTGTGGAGGGATCTCTAGACTGCAGCTGGCATGTGAGAATTTGCAATGTGGGAGCATGGGTGGTGACCAGGAAACATAACAGTATGGTCACAAGACTTTAAGCAGTGACCCCATTTGATATCACTGCCTGATCTGCAGAGAAACACGGAGAGCAGAGAAGATGCCCCTATTTCTAAAGTTTCTTATCAAAAACTCTGAAAATGATGAACCTAATCAAGGCCTGACTAATTAATAAATGATTTTTTTGCATAGCAGTGTAAGGATGTGGGAGCCAGTTACGGACAAGTAATGCTGCATACAGTGGTCCATTAGCTATGTACAGCAAAAGTACTAATCTGTCTTTCCAAGTTATGGGATAGTATGTACATTTCTTTGCTAGTTGTGACTCAGTCCTTGTCTGACATCCCCCACAATACAGAGAAACTTTTATTGCTGTTTTGTTAGACATGTTTTATAGACTGAATGCTGTCACTGCCTACTGCAAGGTTGTAACACTGAAATCTTTATTGTAAGAAACAGGAATTGGGCATCTTGTCAGAGTCTGACTGTGATGCTTAAGGCTGTATCAAGGATTATTTTTCTCATTTGCCAAACTAGAGGCTTTTCTGGAAGATTTGCTTTAGTTTGGCAGTGATTGGAGTTCTGTTTTTGCATAATTGTGAGCAGTACAGGAGTAGCAGAAGGAGTGCTTTTCTGGATAACGGGAAAAAGAAGGTAACCAGTAGTGAGAGAGTTCTCTCATTTTCACATCAAGTCCTACAGAAAACTTGCTATAAGCAAAGCATGCAGCCCTTACTGCTCTGTCTGCAGACATAATGCTGAGGGCCTCAATTAGACTATGACAGTTAACATTTTAGTAAGCTTAGGATGCCACTGGGAAGAGATTCTTTGGGCCGTTCTTTCATTTGTTTCACCCAATGTCTGATAATGGATTCTCAGATTTAGGAGGTGCCAGGGTACAGGCTGGTCATGGCTAAAGGTTGAGGATGACCTGCATATTTGTCTTAACCACAGTACAGCCACACTTTCAACGGCTGGCTACAAACAAGCAGGCATGCAGGCTGCCTTCAGCTGACAAATTAGAAGCATCTTAAATGATTCCTGCGAGGTGGTCCAGAGACAGATGAACCGGCAAGTCACTGACTGTGAAGAGACAAAGAGGAACATGTGACAAAGGTGAAAAACCTCAAAGAAAGAGTGGGAGCACACAAAATCTGTTAGCAATAAAATGCAAGAAACAAAAACTGAGAAATGCTACTTGAGTCATTGAAAAAATGACAAAATGCCATTGGCAGATAACAGGAGGAAGTTGATGAAACGACAGGATATTAAGCATTATGCAAAATTTAAAAGTATACTTTTAGAATCTGAAACAGTGTTAGGGAATAGTTAAAAAATGCAGCATACATACCAAGGACTATTGAACTACAATATGGTACTCTCCTGTCCTTATGAATAAAACACAGACTTGTGGAAAGCTATACCTTCCAGCATGAAAAAAAAATCACAATCAGTGAAAACTTATAGGCTTGTAAAGGAAAATGTAATACATTATGCACAGGCATAGCCTTCAGTATACCAAGAAACCCAAGTGAGGAATTCCTTGGAACAGCTGAATAACAGTATCTCTCTGATCTCAGCGGTTGTAAGGGAATGACCGCAACAGATTAATTGCTGTGCACAGACATCACAGATCATCTGAGAGGTTATGGCTGATACAGATACTGCTAGGTGATGCCAGCCACATACACAGTAAGAAAACATTGGCTACACAAAGCAAAGCACATGGCAGACAGATAACATCACAGAGGGTATATCAGACCAATGCACACTCAAAAATGAATAGTTGATATTGGATATCTACAGCAACCCTGACAAAGGATGCTCCACACTGCCACTCACCATGGCAAGTGATGAGATTAATGCATGTAGCTCTGAGATAATCTTGGGAGATGGGATGTTCCTAACTGGTGCCAGTATCTGTCACCAGATGTGTACACCTCATGGAAGTAGGCACAACGAAGAAGTTCAAGATGACATCATTCCTCTACCACCTTATATGGAGTTAGAAGGTTGGGAGGGTGGCCTAATGGTTAAGGTGTTTATCTAACAAACACAAGGTGCAGGGTTTGAGTCTCACAAGGGATAATTGGCTAGGCTTACAATGGCGCGCAAGGGCAGTTAGCTTAGTACTAACCTAACCTATGAGAATGAAGTGAAGAAGAACAAACTGTGGATCTTCTTAGAGAGAATGCCCAGCAAAAATGAGTTACTCTTAGTCCCAGATACATCCTGGAAAGACTTTAAATTTGCTGCCCAGAACAACTACCCAGGTGTCAATGTAAATAGTTGCCTTTTTCATCAGGGCAGATCTTGTGACAGTACAACCAAATATGTCACTTGGTAGCCCTTTATGTAACAAACCCGAGTTTTACAATTCCTATAAAAATGTTACCTTGGCATTCCTGCTCATTGATTGGTCACGGCATTTAATAAGGTAGCTGATGTTACTGGTGAAATGCAGTTCATGGAGTTGAACTACATGAAAGGATATCTAAAGATGGCTGGCAAACTCTCGGTGAGGAGAGAAACAGCTGCTTCCCCACTTTCCTGCTTCACACTGGAAAGTCATGGACCTAGTGGAATATAACATACCTGGAATACAGAATCAGGTAGGAGCCTGGCACAGATGACTAAGTGTCCTCCTTGGCCCACCAATATCTCCCTACAACAACTCCTTCCACTTATCCAAAACTAATAAAATATAACTGATGAATTGCTTTAGGCCCTGCTCTGTCAAAATAGTCTAATGCCAAGAAACAGACCTGCTAATAAGGAGGAAGGGTTTACTACAGGATATTTTTATTATTTTGTTTATCAGGATCTCCGTGGAACTTTTTCATACGCAGCCCCAGAATGCTGTATGGGTAAATGACTTGCTCAGAGTCACACAGGCAGTGGAGGCTGAGAGAATCAAACCCTGGACCAACTAACCAAATAGGATAACCTTGGCAGATGTACAGATATGATACTTGATTTGATTTTCTGTGGGCAGTTGCTCATTTATAAATGTTAACACATAAACTCTAATGATTAGGTGACAAATAAAGCTTTACCCCATACAAACTTTTTCTACTTCCTTGTTAATGACTTTATTCTGCATACAGAGTTTATCAAGCTTTTGCTTTTGTCATCTGCTGCTCCATAGAACCTGCTGTGTATATGTATGGTTATTGTCATGTCTGGTGGTTGTCAGATTGCTGTGGATGTGTCTGGTTTTACATGCATCTTTTTTACCGTAGAAAGATTCTGAAATCAAAAAGTTGTTTACTGAATGACTTTTATAACAAGTGGTCAGCACTGTATCACTCTTTCTTTACAGCACTCTCTCTGCTAACCCCAAAACAGTAAAGGTCTTATGGCGGGACACTTAAATCTTCAAGCTACATTTAAGAAATTAGTTGAATTAATCTTGGACCCTTCATTATAATCATGATTTATTAGCAATCAGTGAGGCATGACTTAAGAATCTCATCTGTTCCTCTACCTTCGTATACATTAATTACCATTTTTATTTAAATAACCATCCATACTCAAAAACAGGTGAAGGTAACATGCTAATCATTAAAAAGAGCCCTAAATGCTCAACTACATTCATCAACCAAAACACTGCTGCTAAATAAAAATACTCCACTAGCTGTGTGCTGTTCTAACAATTGGTAATTGAGTTAAACTAGTGCTAACTGTAGTATGTATCCCCCACTACCGCAGAAGTCTTATGAAAATGCCCTCTTTGATATCCTCAAATTAAGAATACAGAATAACCATTATGGGAGACTTCGACATAGGTATGAATGGACCTCAAAGTATAAAAAAAAATACCTTTCATATAACCTTTCTCAACTAGTCGCAATTCCTGCTATAACCAACCGATGTTCTTCGTGTTTCACTGTTGCAGTCATTATATTTGGGTTATCTGCCTTCAGGTAGCCCTCAGCCGGCCTGAATAGCAAGTCTTGGATTCCTGCATCGGATGCTGTCTCTTCTTCTATGATGTCAGGTCGTTAGGGGTATAAAACATGCAGCCGACGCCATTACATCAGTCTTTCTTGCCGCGCGGTGCCTGAAGCAGAAGCAGTTTGCAAGTGCTGGTCGTCAGACTCCGGAAATTTTCGTTTTCAAGTTTCAAAGTCGAAGTCTTCGAAAAAAGCTAAATACCCCATTGGGGATCCTTTTTCTTGCTCTTAACCGATGTCAGTAAAAGTTAACAATTGTCTTACCTGTGGAAAGCAAATACCTCATAAAGATTTTCATTCGTACTGCATTCCTTGCTTAGACCCAGGCCACGACATCCCTCGCTATCGGTTTTGTGCCTTATTCAACCCCCAAACTATTCGTCACCACTCTATTTTCGCAGCAAATTATTTTGGTATTCGGTTTGACTCTCCAGAAATGGCTTCGGTAAGCCATCCGACTACTGATATTCTGAAAAAACGTAAGGATAAAGACAGAGACAGACCTCACAGGTCCAAAACTGCCAATGACGCTTCCGTTAAGCTAGTTGCCAGTTCGCTGGTACTCAGGCACTTTTGCAGCCCCTGATACCCGCTACTTCAGATTCGCAGGCCTCTACTGAGACCCATTCGGAGTCCGGTATGCCACGAAATGCTTCTTCGACTATGGAACCTGTGGATGTCTCTGCCTTGGATGGGTCCGGAGCCGCTGTGCAGGCACCAGCTTCTGAGGGTGTATTCAGGCCTACAGATTTGCATTTTAAACCAATGCAGTCTTCTTCATCAAGGCCTAAAACTCGACCCATGCCTAGAAAACCGATGTCCAAACCGCATGGTCAGGCCCATATGCCTAAATAAAATGCTTAGAATGGCTGAAGACCTTATTACTTTAATTAGGGGAAGCCAGCTTTCCTTTCTAAGAAAACTAGAACTGATTTTCCTTCTGATTCTTCTGATCAGGATCCTGAAATTTCTGTTTCTTCTGATTACCAGGATTTGCCCTTATCTACCTATGAGGATTCTGATGCAGAGGATTCCATTCCCTCTGCTTCCCCTCCAGAAGATATTACTTTTGGTGAAATCTTGCACACTCTTAGGGAGCATTTCCGCTGGGAAAGCCAGGATTACTCTGACTCCAAAAAGAATTCTTACTCCTCCCTCAACACAGGCCTTTAACTATCCCTCCTGTTCTGGACATTGTAGATGATGCCTTCATGACTCTAGCCTGACCCCAGACACTTTACCTCCAGCTCCCAGAAAACCTGACAGATATTACAGAGTACCTGACTCTCACAAGTTCCTCTTCAAGAATCCTACTGTGGACCCAGAGACCATTTCCCAAGGACCAAAGGGCATTAAGGCTACTGCTGCCAAAAACCCTACCCCCTCTGATGGAGATTCCAGGGCCTTGGACAGATGGAGTAAGAAGGTATAGACTTCTGCTAATTTGGCCATTAGGGCCTTAAATTGCCAGTTTCATATGTTAAAATTATCAGCAGCATATTTTGGGACTACTTAAACAGAAAATTATGTTAATTCCTGACTGTGCTGAACATAAAGAATTACAGGATTTAATGCATTCTGCTGAACAAGTTGGTAAACATACTTTGCAGTGTGATTTTGACTCTTTAGAAGCATCTTGCAGGGCTCCTGTCACTGGGTCTGTACTTAGAAGGGATGCTTGGCTTAAGGAGCAAAACTTGCTAGATCATGTTAAAGCTAAATTACTGGATGCTCCCTTAAACCAAGACCGCCTGTTTGGCAACAAAGCAGAAGTCCTTAAAAAGATAGAGGAAAAAGCTAAATCTATGCAAACTGTTAAAGGTTTCCTGCAAGTACAGCTTCCCAGATTTAGTAGGCATTGGCCTTCTAAGAATTGGTCCTTTCCAGTCTCTTCCAGGTCTTCTCAGTCCAAACCCAGGAACAGCAGACCACCTAGGTTACAGTCTCAGGCTACACACAGGCCTAAGCAGTGGGGGGCTCCCACTTCCAAAGCTGGAAGTAATAAGACACCCCCTATGGAAAAATGTCACAATGACTTAACCTTAACCCTTCCAAGCCCTGCTCAGCTGCCTACTCCCTTAGGAGGAAAGCTCTCCCTGCATGCAAAAAACTGGGAACTCATTACCCAGGACAAATGGGTTTTAAATATAGTTTTCCAAGGATACAGATTCCACTTCCAAACCTTACCAACCCCAAAAGTTTGGCCAGACCTACCCCCAAATTAGTGAGCAGAGGCTCAACTGCAGGTTCGCTCTCTTCTAAGTATCAGGGCTATTCAACCTGCCTCAGCAGAAGAAAGGGGACAAGGTTTTTACTTAAGACTTTTCCTAGTATCCAGAAAAGACAGCTCCTGGCGTCCTATCCTGGACCTCTCTATTCTAAACACATTTTTAGTAATCCCAAAATTCAAAATGCTAACACTTCAACAGCTGCACCCTATGCTGGGCAAAGATGCCTGGTTGCCAACCTTAGACTTAAAGGAAACTTACCTGCACATTCCAATAAGGGAATCTTGCAGGAAATACCTAAGCTTCGGAGCAGGCTCCATGCACTATCAGTTCTCTGCACTTCCCTTTGGCTTATCTACTGTGCCCAGGGTATTCACAAAGTGTCTAGCTCCGGCCATTGCATTTTGCAGGCAGAGAAAAATTCAAATATACCCATACCTGAACGATTGTCTGATTCAGGCAGAAAGCCAGGACTTGCTATTAAAACATTTGGCATTTGTAAAGAAGCTTCTAACCTAGCTGGGGTACACCATAAATGAAAAGAAATCTCACCTAGTACCCTGCCAACAGATTGTATTCCTGGGAGCAAGCTTGAACACAACTTCCCAGATGGCTTTCCTCACGCCAGAGAAGCAAGTTTATTTGACAGCCTACTTCACACTACTGGACACAAAGACCCAGCTGTCTGCAAGGAAAATTCTGCATCATGACCTCTTGAATTCTACTAATTCCATATGCAAAACTGCATATGAGGAAACTACAGTGGTATCTAAAAAGCCTATGGTGCCAACATTCTCAAAACCTGGAAACAATTATTCCTGTCATTCCTTGTATAAAGACAGAGTTCCTTTGGTGGGCAGAGGCCTGCCACCTCAACAAGGGGCTCCCTTTCAATCTACCCCTGCCGCCCAAACCCTAACAACAGATGCATCAGACTATGCATGGGGGGGCACACTTGGCAGGGCAGTGCATTCAGGGTAAATGGAACCCGAGTCAGATGCACCTGCATATCGACCAAAAAGAAATGTTAGCTGTACAGAATTCCCTGATAGCCTTCAAGGACCACATCCTTCCAGGACAATTATTGGTAAAGACAGACAACACCACAGTTATGTGGTACATAAACAAGCAGGAGGGAACCCATTCGTACCCTCTCTGCAGACTAGCCATGGCTCTGTGGAACACAGCCTTGAGCTACCAAGTGCACCTACAAGCTCAGTTCCTGCCAGGCAAGTTAAATTCACTGGCAGATGACCTAAGCAGAAATCTCATGGACCCACACGAATGGAAACTAGAAACAAAAATATTCAACCTCTTGAGGAATAAATGGGGGACTCCAGAAATAGACCTGTTTGCCTCCCCCCAGAAATACCAGTTGCACAAATTCTGCACAAGGACTCCCCACAGTCAAACTTGGAAAGTGGATGCCCTGTCCTTTACCTGGGAAAGCCTCTCTGTTTATGCCTTTCCCCCTCTGCCTCTCCTCTCGAAGGTTCTGCTAAAGATCAAACAGGACAAACCAAGGACAGTACTGATTGCACCAGACTGGCCATGCAAGCATTGGTGCCCCCTCTTACACAGTATGATACTGCTGGAGCCATGGCACCTACCTCAGACACCTTCCTTGTGGTCACAGCAGGTGGGCCAGATTCTGCACCCTCAGCTTCAAACCCTGAACCTTGCAGCCTGGCTAATCCCTTGAGCTTTCCAATAGCATCCCTCAGTAAGCAGGTGTTAGATGTTATTCTGTAAGCAAGGAGGTCTAGCACTAGAAAATCTTATACTGAAAAATGGAAAAGATACTGTTCCAGGAGCCAAACTTAGGGGATGGGCACAACAGTGCCCAGCTTACCTCATATTCTTCAGAACTTAACAGAAATGCTCCACAAGGGCCTATCCTTCTCGTCAATTAAAATTCATGCCTCTGCCATTTCAGCACATTATAATACTGAACCACACCTCTTCTCTCACCCCCTGCTAAAGCAGTTCCTCAGAGAGGCCAAAAATTTAAGACCTCCCCATGCGAGCCACTACTCCGGCCTGGGACCTTAACTTTGTATTGGAAAAGCTCACTGTCCCTCCATTTGAACCAGCTGCAACTGCAGAGTTGAAATTCCTTTCTTGGAAAACAGCCTTCCTTCTAGCCATCACTTCAACAGGCCCTCATGGCAGTGGAGCCCTTCATTATCTTACATGGAGACAGGGTTCCCCTCAGGACCAATCCTTCCTTTATGCCCAAGGTGGTGTCTAGTGTGGCTCTAAATCAGTCCATTCATTTGCCTTCTTTTTTCCCGAACCCACAAAACAAAGGTGAACGAATACTGCACTCTTTGGACATGCACAGACAACTTAGATTTTGTTTGGACAGGACCAAGCCTCTCAGAAAATCTGAGCAGCTGCTAGTTGGCTTTGCTGCGGGGGCAGAGGGGAGGGCCATTTCAAAGCAAACCATTTCTAAATGGATAGCCCATTGCATTCATTTCTGCTATAAGCGCCATGGAAAAACTACCCCACAGGGGATAAGATCACATTCCACCAGGGCTGCATCTACCTCTACAGCCTTCCTCAGAGGAGTCCTACCAGGGACATCCTAGAAGCTGCTACCTGGAGCTCTGTACATACCTTCACCAAGTATTACCACATACGTATTTTTTTCTAAATCCAGAGCTGGTTTTGCCACTGCAGTCTTGCAGGGCTTAATAGCTGGTCCTAATGCACTCTAAATTCCTCATCCCTTTCTTAGCTTTGGGAATCAACCCAAATGTAATGACTGCAACAGTGAAACACGAAGAACATAGTACAGTTGTGTACACTTACCATGAATGTAGATGTTTGAGTGTGTTCACTGTTGCAGTCCTGGTTACCCTCCCTCCAGCCCCATGACTTCTCTTGGCTCTACCTTTCCTTCTTGTTTGGTGTATTTAAGCTTTCTGGTGTATTTGCTTTTTGTTGGAGGTGTAACCTAACATATAATTGCTTTCCATTATAGGGGCACCTGACATCTGGGGCAAGAAAAATTGATGTTATGGCGTCGGCTGCATGTTTTACACCCCTGACGACCTGACATCATGGAAGAAGAGACAGCATCCGATGCAGGAATCCACAACTTTGATATTCAGGCCGGCTGAGGGCTACCTGCAGGCAGATAACCCAAATGTAATGACTGCAACAGTGAATACACTCGAACATCTACATTTATGGTAAGTGTACACAACTGTACTTTCTACAGGCAGAGGCTCTGTATTTGACCTTTCTGTCACCATCATTCCTCACAGGTTCAAATCCATTCATGACTTTTGTAGCTTTCTCTGTGACTGTCTCCCCATAGTTGCCATTGTTATCTTCAAAGCCCCCACATTTCCACTAGTCACATGCTCCTTCACCTTCCTTTGCAAATGATGATAACTATGCCTTGCCCTTTGTACATTGTTATTTGGGTTGCCTATGTCTGATAGACAATGTGGCCAGCCTATGCATCTGGTTTTGCATGCATCTTTTTTTACCATAGAAAAACTTTGAAATCAGAAAGTTGTTTACTGAATGACTTTTATAACAAGTGGTCAGCACTGTCACTCTAACAACCCATTAGAAACAATAATATTTAATACTGTTAGTTCATACTGAACAAGCATTTCCCCTTTTGTAAAACATAGTAAAAAGGCCAGAAATGCCCATGAATCACCACAGTAGTGAAAAATCTGACAAAAGAACAAAACAAATTGTGGACTGTATGGAAAATGACTAATAATCCTGACCACCTTAATTCCATTAAGTTTAAAAAAAGAAATGCAAACTTGAAATTGAAAATGCAAAATCCTCAACTTTGAAGTAAAATAAATGTAATGATGCAACTTAAATAATTTTAGACTGTTATAAAATTATTTCTTACCTTGGCAACAAGAAGAATACTAATTTATCCCAAAAAGTAATTACACTGTTTTGAATCAGTTGAAAGTATTAATCAGTACTCCAGCAGTTCCGGACCAGCATAACCTAATTAATATTAAAACTAGCTAAAGTAGTCAGACTCTGTATCTTTCATCTAGTCCTCATCCCTTCTGTTATTGGGAAATCGCCAGCTAGTCTGTCCAGAAAAATGTGGAAAAGCTTGATGTGAAAGCCAGCTCAGCTTCCAACACACTCTGCATCCAGCATTCATACGGGTGGCAGTTTGACCCCTTTCAAAACCTCTCACCATTATACTAAGCCTGTTTAACTTCAGGCACAGTTCCAGAATAATTTAAATACTCTTTATTCATTCTGATATCTAAACTGCCTTCCCATTAAAAGCACAGTATTGTAGACATATCTGAATTTTGTGCCCCTTAAAAAAAGAGACTTTGAAAAATTAGTAAATCACCAGTTGTTAAATACTCAAAAGCTGTGGCCTACTAATTATGATACTCAGCAAGAGTTTAGAAATGACCAGAACACAGTAACAGGGTATGTATGTGTGCTTGCAGGTCAAAAGGGAGAACGCTCATATAAGCAAACACTTTTTAGTGCTGTAAATAAGAGTGAATGCTGATATGAGAAAAGATTCTTCTTAATGGTATTTTAGCTGGCTTGTTTGTTTGTGTGACATCACATTGCAGAGGGGTGCAATCTCAGAGTTGGTATATGTAATTCGGAGGGTGTATGGTGGGTGCATGGTAGTTTGCCACCTCCAAAAAAAATTAGTTTTGTTATTTGTTGTTTTTGATCATTTTAGAGTCTATCAACCACTATTGCTATTTTTCTGTATGCTCTTATGAGCATTCAGTATTTGATATGACACATACACACACACACACATATATATCTCTTTATGGATCCCCTTCACTACACCGACACGCCACAACGCCGACACACAAAACACCGACACCAAAAGACCGACAACACACAATACAGACAATACACACAACCATACATGCACTAACCTTAACCCAAACCCTAACCCTAAGGTCCGACACAACCGCACACTTACCCTACCCACACCCTAACCCTAACTCACTTAACCCACCCCTAAACCTACAGTCCGTCACTATCGCACACACACCCTATCTGCACCCTAACCCTAACTCACTTAACCCACCCTTAAACATATAGTCCATCACTATCGCACACTTATCCTACCCGCACCCTAACCCTAACTCACTTAACCCGCCCCTAAAACTACAGTCCCTCACTATCGCACACTTACCTGTCCGCTCCCTAACACTAAATCCCTCACTCTATCGCACACTTACCGAGTCCGTCGGGTTCTCACCTTGTCGGTCATCTGAGTCGTCGGTCTTCTCATCTCCTTCTGTAGAGTGTCGGTCTTCTGGCGTTTCGGTGAAGTGAAGGGGATCCGTCTTATATATATATATATATATATATATATATATATATATATATATATCTATATATCTATATATATGTATGTATGTATGTGTGTGTGTGTGTCTATGTATGTATGTGTGTGTATATATATATATATATATATATATATATATATATATATATATAGATATATATAGATCTACTTCTAAATCCTGAAATCCCAGAAGAGCGAATGTTATTTTCGCGACATGAAAATAATAAATGGTTGAAATCCCGAACAACTGATTACTAACAGGGTAAGTAAACACTTGCCCAATGTGGGACATATGCCCTTTTCCCCACTGTGGGGTTTACATAGTCCAGTGTGGTTCCGTGACATTTTGGGCAAGTGTTTACTTGCCCTGTGAAAAATCTGCCATTCAGGATTTCAACCTTTTGTAACTTTTGATAGTGAAAATAACATTCTGTCTTCTGGGATTTCAGGATTTAGAAGTTGTCTTACACACACACACACACACACACACACACACACACACACATACCATGGCTGTCATAAAATTACAACTTTAATACAATAAAACATTCATAAAGATTAGCACTTTCGGATATCTCAGTATCCTTCAGATCAAACCTCCCAGGTAGCTTATCAGCCTGTAAGTTACCTATCCAGTTCATCGCAGCTATCTCAGTAACATTCACTAAATCTCCTCCCCTTGTATTCTAATTAATGATCTGCAGGGCCAAGAAGTGAAAGCTGTGACCATTATTCTCCAGTATATGTTTCATCAAAGGATTCTTAGAATCATTTAACCTAATGTCACTTATTTGTTTTGAAATGCGTCCTTAAACTGGCGATTAGTCAGATTAACAGCAGTCTACGACTCAAACCAACCCGAAAGGGGCATAGATTATTGGGATGATTTTGATTTGCTGGTGAAGTTTTTAAATAGAGAATTGTTTGCATGAAAGGTTTGATCTGATGAAGGATAATGAGTTATCCAAAAGTGCTAATCATTATAAATATTCATGGCAACAGGATTCCTTCTGGATTTGCTTGTGGTATAAAAGCTACCTAACAGAACTTTTTAATATGGCCTTTGGCAATCCTGTAACAGATGAAAGAGCCTTTCTCTGGTGTCCCCATGGATCTGTTCTTAGGCCAGTTCTGTTCTTTCTCTTCACAAACTGTTACCGGTAACATTTCCTCTACTAACACTGTTCTGTACACAAAACAGCATAATTCTCCAAAAGTGTAGACCTAGCTCATTCATCATTCAAATACATTTACAAAATGAATTCCCTCAAGTATGCAAATGGTTTAGTGTCAGTCTCCTGAATACAACAGAAACTCAAGAATGCAAACCTGTATCCATACTAATCCCAGACAAACTCCAAATGACTTAAATTGAAATCTTTATATACCTGGGACTTTCTATAGAGCCCTCTGTAACATTTAAAGATCACATATTTGAAGATAACAAGTGGGGTAAACATGTACCGTAATGCAGCTTACTCCATTACTAATTATCTTATATCTCCACAAGATGGAAATGCTGTGGCCAAAACATAATGATACCAAGATTCCCCTAATAACCTTAATTCCTGTCAAAACCACAGTTAGTAATATCTGTAGATTCATTAATCTTTGTACTAAATTCAAACACCACTATGCAACCTTCAAAAAGGCCAAGTGGTTACTTACCACTTCATGTTCCACATTCTGTTACTTGTTCTTAACTTCATATGATTGATACTGCCCTACCCTTAAAAGCAAACTCTTCATAATATCCATACCTACCTGCTAAGAAATCAAGAAGACAGTGCACTCATAGTTCAAAGACACCATTTGTCACCCTCAGCAGTGCTGTGTCATCCAACCCAGCTTAACATTTCACGGACACCACAACAACAACAGTATTTTGACTGTATGGGTACGGAGGCCATGCATGACAGTATGGGCATGTGTCAGCCTCATCTGTATCCCCATGGCAGGGATATTTGCTAATCCTCAATAAGCCAATCTGTGTAGAAGTACTCCGCTGATTTGCCTCCTGAGAAATTTATCATCTGAAAACTAAATATTGTGTATGTACAAATATGTAAAGAGTTGAAACTAGCACCAGATACTCTAGACAACAGATGTAAGGCTGGATCTGTGTTTTATACCCGTTGAATTTCTAATTATTCTAAAATTCATGCTCATTGCCTGGTTGACATTATTAAAACTGAAACTGTGTACTTTCTGAGTGTGAAATTAAACTGAATGTTGTATACTTCATTTGTAACTGAACACTTAAATGTTTTGTGCTAGTTCTGAATGCAATTGTTATTGCATATCTTTTTGTGAACCTGAATATTAATGTGAACTGTGTATTGTAACTGTATGTAAAAAAGCAAACTACTGTATCCCTTCAGATATATGCATTCCTTGGGGCCAGTCCTTCACCCGGTTATCAGATAAATACATACATGGATGTTATTGGTATGCTTATGAACTGGGTATTTGAGGAAGCCTGAACCTTCCCAGAACATTTTAGGGAGGGCTTACAATGAGGAAGCCTGTCTTCCTTCCCAGGCACATACATAAACATTTCTGTCAGGCCAGTGTAATAGAAGTAAATAAGATTTTCTGTCACTATATAAATTGTATATGTTGCAATCAGTTTTGAGCCCAGTATGCTGAATATGTATAAGACAGAGTCACGAATTATATAGCCCTGATTTACATACCTTTATTTTGTTGATTAACTTTCTCAAAACAAAACAAACAAAAAATAACTACTCTTTCATTGAGCAGTCCCAGGTTATTAAATGTTCATAGGTTAGTACTAAGCTAGCTTCCCTTGCAAGCCTACCCAGTTATCCCTTGTGAGACTCAAACCCTGCACATTGTGTTTGTAAGGCAAACACCTTAACAATTAGGCCACTCTCACAAGAATAACTTATAGTAAGTCAACATTAAAAAGTATTTCACCCATTCTAGGAGCAATTTTTGTATAAAGAGGCACCACAGCTGAGGTAATGCAAATAAAACAGGAACTTATTTGGTCATTGTAATGAGATGTACAGTAGGAGACTGAGCATTAGACGTTGTAGTCTCAGTAATGACATGCAAATGACATTGGCTGGCATTCAGAAGACATTGCTACATTACACTGAGTAAATTTGCATGATGAGCAGCCACATGCAGGGCATGTGAGATTCAGTGACACACTTAGAGTTAGCAGAAATGCAGGGCAGCAGTGCTCACGACACTGTATGCTAATGGTTGTATAATGACAAGGTGATGAGCAGTATTATTAAAATGAGCAGCTTGGTGTATGCAAATGAGGCAAAACAAGATGGCAGAGAGATTCATAAATCTGTAAATTCTGCACCATAGTGTTCTGCAGTTTGTATACATGAACACTTCCAGTTCTCAGTGTTCATGCTTTTGGAATTGTGAAAAAATATCAGGGGTTGACACCGCTTTAGTAAATGAGCATTGACACCAAGCTTTTATTGCTGTTATAAGCCATAGTGGTTCACATTGTCACCCTCAGCAGTGCTGTGTCATCCAACCCAGCTTAACATTTCACGGACGCCACAACAACAACAGTATTTTGACTGTATGGGTACGGAGACCATGCATGACAGTATGGGCATGTGTCAGCGTCATCTGTATCCCCATGGCAGTCATGGAATACCTATCCCAATGGATACAGAGGATTGTGTGTCTCTATGTTTTCCAGCTACAAGGACCTTTCAGTGACCTACTGGGGTTGCAGTGGGGTATCTCAGTTATCTGTCTGGAGAATACTCTGTCATTTTCTCGATGCTATGTTTCATGTGGGTAGCATATGTGGTTCCCACATACCACAGAGGAGAGAGCAAACACTGTCTGGGATCTCTGTGATATACCCTATTTTCCTGAAGTACTGGGGACCATAGACTGCACCTACATTGAAAAAAAGGCCTCACATGGTGAATTGAAAGGTAGGTGCATGAACCCCAAAGAGTATCACTCCATCATCTGCCAGGTGGTCTGTTATGCACAAGTTGTCATCTACAGTCAGTCCATCTGTAAGCCACCCAGACAATAATAATGACTCCCATATATGGCACACCTGTGACCTGTACCAATGTTTTGTGAGGGGTGACGTCCCCCAGGGACATCCTGTTGATAATGTCAGATGTGCCCTGGAACCCTGGCTAATAACACCCATCAGAAATCCAAAGAATGAAGCTGACCAGGGGTGCAACTATGCTCAGTTGCAAAAAAAAAGGCATTACTGAGCATGTGTTTGGACTGCTGAAAGCATGCTTCTGCTGTATGTGTTCATCTGATGGCACCCTGCAGTATGATTCTGGCACATTTGAATAACAATTTCAGTATGTGTAATGTTACACAGTGTTATACTTAAGAGGCAGTTACAGCAGGGGGTAGTTGCAGGAGTAGCAGCCACCAGCACACCAAGCAGTGGAGGGTGAGATAATGGAAGAGTTGGTGAAGGAGCCATCAGCAGGGGATGATCTGATCATGCTAGATGGAGGCAGGCACAGCATGCCGTGGCACTGGCACAGAGGCAATGCTTTGCACATAGCTGACTCAGTAAATCAGACACAAGACAGTAAAAGTGATTCATGCAAAACCAACATCAAGCTGTCCTTATCCATGCATAGCCTGGGTACACTATGCATCAGACATAGGTAACTCAAGTAATAGTGTACAGAAGGCATGGCATAGTTATCATTTGCACGGGTGGGTAAAGAAGCATATGCATGGATCTCTTTCAAAGTGAAATATGTGAGTGCTGAAGATAATTGAAAGCAAGACTTCACTTCTGTGTATGGGCTTTGAGTGTATGGAGGGATTAACATAACAGATTTTGTGAAGGGACAGTGTCACTGGAAGTGTGTGTGTGTGTGTGTGTGTGTGTGTGTGTGTGTGTGTGTGTGTGTGTGTGTGTGTGTGTGTGTGGTAGTAGTGATGTTCTAGTGTCTGTCATGGTGTGGGTGTGTGTCTGCTGGGACACAGCATCAGCAGTAGTTGCAGTACTTCATGTTGATGTACCAGACAGATCTTGGGCTTCACTGAGAGAGGGTTTAGCATCTCATGGCCGTTGCTGCCTTTAAGGGCCGACTGCTTGTACCACAGACCTGGGTAGATGTTCATTTGCTGTGTAACCATGAATAGTGTTCATTACCAGACATACTACTGTCACAGCTGCAGGGATGTCCTCTCCTGGTCAGAGATGCCTGCACAATAGTTGCAGCTGTGGAAGTGTTAGCAGTGCTTGAGCATGATCTAGGTCTTCCGCAACCACAGTGGCCACCATCATTGGAGGTAATGACTAAATGGCTTTACAGACAGCACCTCATGTATGGCAGGCAAGTTTCAGAGGACATGGCAAGTTCAAGTGTGTTAGTTATTCAAAGAAAACAGTCACACATACAGTACATGCATTCCCATATGTCATCTCAGTCACCCTACATCAGCTTTACTAACTCCGCTGTGACTGTGGTGGTAGTAGCCTGTACCTTCTTGATGACAGTACACATGCCCTTGGTTGTGGCCATTGACAGACTGACTTCTGGAAGTGGGTGTTAATCATATGTCCAGTGATCAGCAGTATTCACACCCCTTTGTGTGTGCCCCTTGTAAAAAGGAGCTAGGTACAGATCCTGACATATTTTGTAGGAGGTACCATACTTCCCTGACTGCTAGTACTCCCAGTAACCTGTCTTATATGTGCAGTTTGTGTCTTCTGGGTGTCCACAGGTACAGAAGCTGTGTCTGATCTGTGCAGAGGATGCAGTGGTCTTATTCGCTGTGTTCAACACACACACACACACACACACACACACACACACACACACACACACACACACACACACACACACACACACTGTACTCACTGACTGAGCCAACTCATCCCTGCCATCATCATCACAGGCTGCAGATCCTCAAGCATAAGGCATTGTCAGTTCGGCAGTGGTGGTACCTGAGAGAGAGAATCGCCTGACAGCTCAGCAAAGCAGAATACCATGTGTAAATGTGACCCAACATCAGATGTATAGCTGAATGTCAGGTGCTGGAATTCTAGCATTTGAAAAAACAAGCATGAAATTTCATACCTTGTATAGATGGTCATGCAGGTGGAATCCCTGCTGTTCGTGTGTAAACTAAATCATACAGCTGTAATACCTAAAGCAGTGATCAATGAGTCAAGAGGACTTATTGCTAATGGTTCAGAGGAACAGCTCTACGTACATTGGGGCTTCTGCAGTTGATATTTTTGGTGCACTGTAAAGCTGTTCACCAGTATCAAGATTGGAGATGTCAATGGCTCTGAAAGAGGCCAGAAACGTAACTTTCTCAACTTGAAGTTGCTTGAGAAATGGTCCATCATCTGTTGACCAACCTTCCCATGCCAGATGGATGGCTATTTTTAGAGTGGCATGAGTAATGTCAGTGGCCCTACAGCAGGCTGTTCCATAAATATGGTCTTGGCAACTGACAGCATTAACGTCCACCATCAGTTCTTTCTAGGCACATTATTAGTAGGCCTGATCAGCAGCATCCTGCTCAATGAGATATCACATATGGAGATGGAATGCCCAGAGTAGCTCATCATTCTGTTTTTTCTTAGAATTTTGTTTTCCTGGTAGCTTTTTCAGCAGAATTAGCAGTGATTTTCTACTTAATTAATTTCTTAGGAATTGCTCTGCAGGTATGGAAAATAGAGGTATTACCACACTGATCATGAGTGCCCAGAAAATACCTTTCAACACTGCTGTCCCCTTGCCCATGTACCATGATGCTGGTATTCTGACAGTCATATCTGGGTAGCCAGACAGTTTACCTAATCTTAGGCGCATAACATTATTAACCAAATGTCACCCACATGACAGCCTTAACATTACCACTGCTCAAGGTGATGTGACTGTTTCCTCTCATTGTTAAAAAGATTTTTGCAGATGTGGTCTATGTATAAACTGTAGAGTAGCTGAGACTGAGATGATACTGAAATTAGTCAGAACTGATCAGTCTCTATCCTGGTAAAAAAAAATTAAATAAATCAGTACCAAATTGTTGTAGACAGAATGACAATATAAGAGGTTAGCTTCCTGTATCAGTCACTAAGAGAAACTCCTCCTGTGACTTACTGAGTTATGTCCCTGCCTCACACTGGCTCAGTGCTGAAAGAGCCCAGGGTGGTGAGTAAGCTCCCACTCAGTCAAGGCTGGCAAGGAAGGCAGCCGTGACCCCCCCCCCCCATCTCCCTGGTGCTCAGCTCCATTGTGGGTCTATGCCCAACCCTCTTTTTTTCAAATCCTCCCCATGACCATTGTCATTCCTTTTTGTCTGATGTTTCCTTGTCCATTGTGGGCATCCTCTCTCATTGTGTAAGTACCTGCCCTGTCAGTCTTACTTGCCTTCTGTGTTTGTGTGCCCCTGCTATGTACCCTAGCTCTTTTACTTTCCTCTTACTTCCACTACTTCCCTAAATTTCCTTCTTTTTGCACATATAAACTGAGCACCAGACCCACAGCATTTACCATACGTTCTTCACCTTCATCCAGCTCATTCCTTAAGTTTTTCACATTATTTCATTATGTTTTACTCTCTGTTTGCTTCCCCCTTTTCATTATTTTCTTATATTCCTGTTTAACCCTTTAATTTGGTCAAAAAATAGATGAGCATAGCAATATACTGGCTACTTAAGGCTTTCAGAGCAGTTCTTCTTACTCTTACTTTGTGTCCGTGATCTTGCAGAGCTTTATTAGGCACATACACAACAGACGAGCACTGCTTGTCCTCATTTTTTCCTTGTGGCCACACCTTAGTACTACGAACTGTTCCCACAGACCCTGCTGCAGCAGCAAATGGCATATTTAATAAGCGTACCTCTTCCCACTCTTTGCACTTCACTTTTCATTGTTAATGAACTCCAGTAGTGTTGCTTAAATATGGCTGCAACCTCCTTTTTTCTGAATCCTAGCCATTATTTCAGTAATCCAACCTTTGCTGATCACATTGTTGTTGCTGAAGAGTAACCATTAGAGATGCAGTCAGTCTGTGCCAGTATAATAATTAGTGACGGTTTCACAGCATTATTTATTTATGTATTTACTTCTTCATTCATTCATAATGTATGTCCTGTCTGCAGTTACTGCTGTGAATGTCTTAGTGTCATTTAATGGTTTTCTCACCCTAACTGTTTAAAACCCAAAGTCCGTGACTACTGCTTCTTTGTAGCCTTACTCTGCAACTTTTTTCCCCAAAGTCTAATTATAACAGGATATTTCAGTGTCTGTACCAAAAGTTATCAAATGTCTCATTCATGTAACATCTCTGTACAGCTGATTATCCCAGATTTAATTCTCAGCAAGGTTTCATGTTCAGACACTGTTTGAATAAATGTTACTTTGCATGTAGGTACAAAAACAAAACAGTTTTTTAAAGGTATACTTCAAAAGAAATCTGAACATGGTATTAGACATCATGGTATGCTTACTTTCAGTTCCATTTAGTATACCTCACCAAGTTTGTAAAATGCCATCATTAAACTGAAGCCTCTTCATCTTATTAACTTGCTTTTTCTTCTTGACAGTGCACCTTTTTATGTTAGTACTCTGTACTGATTTTATTTCTGATGCTTCCTGCTGAGTTTGTCAGCCTCATCTGTCAACATTTAATACAGTTTAACAAAATCAGTACATCTTAACTGTTGTATATGTTCACACTTTGTTCAGCTTACTTTTAATGTTTTAAGTAAGTTGTTCTTCCATGTGGTGAGGCTCATTCAGATGTATTTTTAAACTGCCCTTCATATTGTATTGGTGCCTTTCCTTTACTGATTCAGTCTGGGTTTGTTACTGGTTAGCATTTCAATAAAGTTCCTTGTTTGCAGCTCCCTGCACATGTGAGGACACCATCTACCAATATAATCATTAAAATTCATGTTTTCATACCCACCTTACTTACCCTGTTTATTGTGACCAGGTGCAGAAGATTATGCTAGCAAGCAGTGGGCAAAAGGCAGACTATCTGTCCTGGGTAAGATGCCGGTCCATTTCAGAACAGACAAATGCATATTTGGCCAGTTTAAAAGATCACCAGTTTAGTTGTTTGCATTTCTCTGGGATGTGGAAGGAAAACAGGCATCCAGGTGGAAACCCACAAAGAAACAGGGAGATCATGAAAATGCTTCACAGAAGGCACCCTAGTTGGTAACTGAGCCAGAAAATTAAGTACGGTAAAGCAGCAGTGCTAAGTACTGCAACACTTTACTTGCCAGTTTGCATTCATGTAATAGTATTTTTTTTCTAAATCTAGAAATCACTGTTTGCATTTACTGTTGATAGCAATAAATAAAAATCTGTGCAACTTCAGACTGTGTCTTAACTTATCACATCAGCTAAGTTGCATAAGTGAGGGTTATTAGTTTAGTATTTTAGGATATATTATTACCAAATCCATGATGTTAAGAGATGCAAAATTATAGTATTTCTAAGCAATGCAGATGCTGACTGAATGATTCCTTAAAGACTGAGGAACCGCAAACAGAAATGATTAAAACAATGTGAAAATAGAATATTTTTTTTGGGGGGGGGATATGCTTGTTGCACAGTAGAACAATATAATTGTAAAGTGAAAACTTGCAAAATGGAAATAAAGTTTTTGATGATTTTACATTTGCTAGTCATACATTCTGGGCTGTGTTCCCAAAAATGTACTGTCAGGGCAAGGCAGTGAGCATATGATAGAAATGCTGTCAGCATTTTGAAAAACAGGCATAATTTGAAGTAGGAACTTCATTTGTCAGCAACCTTTGGGATACGGATCCGATCTCGGATCCGAGCCGGCAACTTCTACCACAGCATAGATCCGAGCTCCTAGCGCCTCCCTTTACCCATAATCCCCTGCCAACCCTGACTGACCTCAGATCTAGTTTGCCGCGCTTCAAGCTACTAGCTGGATTTCGAGCTCCTACTATTTCAAGAAGTTTTGTGAGAAAAACTTTACTTTTTTTCTTCCCTTTTCTTGTGTGAGTGTGTACGAGTGTTTAGGTATCCTATTTTTAACTTGTTTTGTGTTTAATTTTCCTCCCTGCCCTCGCTGGTCGTAGTGTGTGTTTGTGGTGTGTGTAGGGGCCTAGTGAGTGTGTTTTATATGTCAAAGGCCCCTAAAGCCATCTTTTCAAAGTGCACCGAGTGTGGCCATAAGCTTTCACCGGCGGATGGCCACACCCGGTGCGTTAGGTGCCTTGGGGTTGAACACCTCTCCTCGGGATGCGTGATTTGCGGAGCGTTCAACCCCAGGGCACTTAATGACCGGAGGTCGAAGCTGATCCTGACGGGCCTTTTGCCCCCAGATTCGGCTCCAGCCTCCGGTACTTCTGTGGCCGCTACCCAGCCCTCGGTGGTAGCCACCCCTGTCTCCCTCCCTCCGGTCGGGATTCAACCTCCCGCTTCGGCTCCGGAGGAGAGGGAGGCCGGGAAAGCCAAACGGAAGGAGAAGCACCATAAATGGCGGGCCGAGGACTCCTCTTTGGCCCCGCCTGCCAAACGGGCTTCTCCATCCTGAGCTTCTGGATCACCTCTTCCTTGGCTCTGGTCCCCTTTTTTCTCACCGGGACCCGGGGAGGAGGAGACCCGGTCCCCGTCGAGGTCATCAAGGCGACACTCTAGGTCTGCCTCGGTGGCCTCTTCGAGGTTCACCTTTAGTATGTCAGATGCAGACATGGACCGGATGATGAGGAGTTTCATCCAGGCCCAGCTGCAGATGGGAGTGCTCTTGCCTCCCCCCCTCCCCCTCCGGGGGGGGAGCTCGACCCCATTTTTTGCTCCAATCGCTCCTTCTCTGACCCGCTTTCCGGGTTGAGCGTCGAGCCGAGCCGCGTTGGATCCGGGGGTGGGTCAGAGCCGATAGTACTGGTTACTTCGGCTCCGACTGGTCCCTCGAGCTTGTCGGATCCGACCTCTCGGAGCCGTGGGCTGAGCTTCGGATCCGAGGGATTCGGTGTGACTTCGGCTCCATCCCGGTCGGAGCACATGGGTCCCTCGGATCCGAGGGTCTCGGCCCCGGATCCGGTCCCCGCTTCGGATCCAAGTGGGAGTCGACTCTCGGATCCTATCGAGAGTGGCTCCCCCTCGGCTTTCGTGGTGGTGGAGAGGGCACTGTTGAGTGCATCCGGGCCTCGGGTCCTGGCCTCGGCTCCCCCCTGCACTCCCGCTCAGCTGAGTCAGGCTCCCATCACCCGGCCTTCGGGGCAGCCTGATTCAGCGCCTCTGGGTGTTCCTTTGGAACGTGACATTGCTGGTGAGTCTTCCTCGGACAGCCCCCCCCCCGAGAAGGTCCCTCACAAAGCCAAGTGTAAGAAGAGACACGTGGACTCCCCCAATTCCCTTACGGAAGATACGGACTTAGATGAAGGGGAAGGCTCCCCAAGGTCACCCCCCGAGGATGTCTCCTTTGGAGACATCATGGAAATGCTCAGGATTAGGGGAGGGTGGTCTGCCTCCAAGGCTTCCTCGGATGAGTCCGTATTCCTAGAGGCGTTCGAAACAGGGCCATCTACCTCTTGGGTGTCCCCTCCCCCCGACTCCCTGGTGGACCTTTTTTCCACCAGGGCTTGGAAGGAGCCGGACACTGTAGAGCCAGTCCCCAAGCGCCCAGATAGGATCCTGAGTCCCCCTGCAGAAAGAACCCACTGGAGCAGAGGTCCCCCCGTGGATGCCATGTTGGTGGCGGCGGCCACTAAGATGGAGTTGGCTCAGGAGAGCTCCGCGGTCCAACCTCCGAGCAAGGAGTCTCGAGCGATGGACCGCCTTGGGAAGCGGGTCTTTAGTTCAGCAACCTTCTCCATGAGGGCCCTGAACTATATGGCACACGTCATCCGGATGCAGCGAGATCTAATAAAAGAATACGCTGCCTCCCCCTCAGCGTCCATGTCGGAAGGGGACAAGCAGCTGTACTCCTCCAGAATGTCTACTCTACGTTCAGTTTCCAACACCTCTATGCGGCTCTTGTCTCACGCCACGGAAGGAGCCACTAGAGCTGGTGGTGCCGGCCTGGTAATGAGGCGCCAAGCCTGGCTCTGACATTGTGACTTCTCGGAACCCTTTAAGGCGTCATTCACGAATGCCCCCTTTGATGGTTCTGCACTGTTTGGCAAAACCGTTCGCGACACCTTAGTCCAGAGCGAGAAAGACAGGAAGACATTGTCTGCCGTCGGAGTCCGCTTCTCTGCTCCTCAGAGGTCCTTTTCTAAGAACCAAAAAGGTCAGAAGAAGATGTGGTTCCGGAAATCGCATCAGTCCCAGTCTGCTCCGGACAACCAGTCCTCTCATGGCAGAGGAGGACAGGGAGGACGCCGCCCAAGAGGCAGAGGGGGTCCCAGAAATTTTGGGTCCAGAGATCCCTTCTCTGAGAGGCCCACGCAGAACCCCTGAGGGGTTGCCCGGCTGCTCCACTCTGGAGGCAGTCGGGGGGCGTCTTTTGAAGCACCTAGCAATGTGGGAGTCCATAACAACAGATCGCTGGGTGCTTTGCATCATATCCAGAGGCTACCAAATTCCCTTTATTGTAACCCCCAAAACCAGAAGCCTCCCCGACGTACCACCCAATCAGAGGGAGGCGGCTGCTACAGAAATTCAGCAGCTTTTACAAAAAAGAGCCATCCAACCCATTCCCCCAGATCAGTTCGAATCAGGGTTTTACTCCAGGTTCTTTCTGGTGCCAAAAAAGATGGGGGACTTGAGGTCCATCCTCGACCTCTCTCTCTTGAACCTGGTAGTACCCAAAGAAAAGTTCCGAATGGTCACGCTACAATCTATTCTCCCCCTGTTACGGGAGAACGACTGGATGTGCTCGATAGACCTCAAGGATGCGTACTACCACATTCTTGTGGACAGACGTTCCAGGAGGTTCCTCCGCTTCCGGCTGGGAGCCAGCCACTTTCAGTTCTGGGCCCTCCCCTTCGGTCTCACCTCAGCCCCCAGGGTGTTCACCAAAGTCCTGGCGGTTATAGCGGCGCACCTGAGGCTTCAGGGAATTCAAGTCTTTCCGTACCTGGACGACTGGCTCCTCATCGCCCCAAACAAGGCATCTGCTCTGTTCAGGCAGGGATTATTTCCTCAATCTTGCTCCACGCCTAGGGTTGACTGTCAACATGGCCAAATCCTCTCTGGCTCCTACACAGGTAATAGATTTCATAGGGGCGAGATTGGATTCCAGACTAATGCTTGCCTTCCTGACTCCCGATCGGCTTCAGAACCTGAGGTTGCATGTTCAGGCCATTCTCCAACTTCCTGCTCCACCGGCGGAATTGATCCTGAGGGCTCTAGGGTCCATGGCGGCAGCAATTCCTCTGCTGCCCCTAGCCCGTCTAAATATGAGGGTCCTGCAGTGGACCCTCCAGGTACAATGGTCCCTGTCTCGCAACCCCTTGTCCCACCCTATTCCCCTAAGCAGGGCTTGCAGAGGGTCGCTCATGTGGTGGCTCCAGTCCCCGAGTCTTCACACGGGATGACCATTCTCAATGCCTTCCCCCATTGCCACAGTGACCACGGACGCCTCTCGCCTGGGGTGGGGGGGGGCACTATTCAGGCAGAACGGTCCAGGGCACGTGGAACGACACAGAGACCTCCTTGCATATCAGTGTCCTAGAGATGAGGGCGGTGCTTTTGACGTTGCAGGCACTTCACAGCCTTCTTCCGATTGGGATGATTGCGGTACAAACGGATAACATGTCAGTTGTCTGGTACATCAACAAACAGGGGGGAACCAGGTCTTATCCTCTTTGTCGCGAGGCCATGAGAGTGTGGGAATGGGCGATATCCACCAACCGCTTTCTCATTGCAACGCACATTCCGGGACGGTCCAACATCCTAGCAGACAGGCTCAGTCGTTCGATTCTGTCCCCACACGAATGGCCTCTCAATCCTCTAGTAGCAAAACAAATATTTGCCCAATGGGGGCAACCCTGTTGTGATCTTTTTGCCTCTCCTTCAAATACCAAATGCAACAGTTACTTCGCTCTAATCCCGCCTCAGGGGGAGTCCCCGAGAGACTCTCTAGTACATGCTTGGCCTCCCGGTCTCCTTTACGCTTACCCTCCATTGCCCATGATGCTAAAACTCTTACAGAAAGCCAGTCAGCTGGGGAGCAAAATGATCCTCATTGCCCCATTCTGGCCTCGTCAAACATGGTTCCCGTACCTGAGGTCTCATTTGATTCATCCACCCTGGATTCTGGATCCCCTCCCGGATCTCATTACTCACCCTCTGGGTCTTCCGACCCCCAACCTGGTCAACCTCAAGCTGACTGCTTGGTTGCTCCAGTTGCACTCCTGATAAGGACTCCCAGAATCTCTTCACCAGTCAAAGCCATTCTAGTAGCAGCACATAAACCTTCCACCAGAAGGGTCTATCGAAGTAAGTGGAAACGTTTCTCCATTTGGGCGGAGCACCATCACTTAGATCCTTTCAGGGCGCCTCTTACGTTGGTTTTGGATTTTCTAACTACCCTTTTTCATCAAGGGGCTAGCTGCTCTTCAGTCAAGGTACAACTAGCAGCTATTTCGCATTATCATGTAGGGCATGAATCGGGCCCTCTAATTACTTCCAAGCTTTGTAAAGCTTTCCTCAAGGGTACCTTCCTTCTCAGACCTCTGGTCAGGGAGGTAGTACCCCCATGGGATTTATCTTTGGTTCTACAGGCCTTGACAAGCCCCCCTTTCGAGCCGGCGGCTACGGTTGATCTTAAATACCTCTCTTGGAAGACGGCCTTCTTGGTGGCCATTACTTCAGCTAAAAGGGTCTCTGAGCTTCAGGCTCTATGTGTTAAACCGCCGTACTTAGCCTTCCATCAGGATAGAGTTTACCTCAGGATCAATCCGTCCTTTCTGCCTAAGGTATCTTCGGAAGCTAATATTAATCAGTCTATTAATCTTCCCGTGTTCTTTCCCAATTACCAGAACAAAGGAGAGTACAAACTGCATTCCTTGGATGTGCACAGACAATTACGCTTTTATATTCATCGAACTGCTGGTCATAGGCAATCTGACCAGTTGTTTGTCTCCTTTGCCAAAACAAATTTAGGCAAGTCAATTTCTAAAGTTACTGTGTCACGGTGGATAGCTAGTTGTATCCTCTTGGCATATCAGAGTTCGGGAAGGTCTGCACCTCAGGGAGTCTGAGCTCATTCTACTAGGGCCATCGCTACTTCGGCGGCTTTTAAATCTAGGGTTCCCTTAGATGATATTTGTTCCGCAGCCACTTGGGCTTCATCTCATACCTTTATCAGCCATTACAAACTGGATGTTGTCTCCAGAGGTAGGGCGTCCTTTGGCTCTGCAGTGCTCCGGAATATTCTTCCATAAAGGCCACCCAGGATTCAGGTAGCTGGGGACTCTGTCCCAAAGGTTGCTGACAAATGAAGTTCCTACTTAAGATTAAGAAGTTATGTACTCACCATAACGTTCCATCTGAGTAGGTATCTTCATTTGTCTGCAACCATCCCCCCCTCCTTCCCCCTGACCTATAGGATTCTGTTTAGGATCTATCTTAGATAAGCCCCTTCCGGGGCACAGTAACAATGGTTATATCGGGCAAACTTGATCTGAGGTCAGTCAGGGTTGGCAGAGGATTATGGGTAAAGGGAGGAGCTAGGAGTTCGGATCTATGCTGTGGTAGAAGTTGCCGGCTCGGATCCGAGATCGGATCCGTATCCCAAAGGTTGCAGACAAATGAAGATACCTACTCAGATGGAACGTTATGGTGAGTACATAACTTTTTATTCACTACCTGCTCAATTATGCCTATGTGTATGTATGCATATCTTTATGGGTGATACTCCGTATTCCACATGGATCAGTTTATGTGCTGCTACAGGCAAATAAACAGACTATTGAAGCATGCCATGAAAGTATGATGTGCATTGTATTCTACACACTGCTGGGTATTCCTGTAAACAACCACCACCTATGTTAAGACAGTCCATAACTGTCGGAACCCACAGCAGTACACCATGGAATTTGAAAATTATATGGATATGTATGGGTTGAGTGAAATGTGTGTAATAATAGTGAACAGCTTTGCAGCTTTTAACCACGAGTGGCATCATATTGTTCTGTGTACTTTCAAAGTTGGCAAAACTGATGGTGTGCTATGGAAGAAGCCACTTATGACTTTAGTACCTGTGTCTGTGTTAAAATGTTTCCTGTCCTAAATACGTAGGTTTACATTATCCCATTATCCCAGTGCACTGACTGCCTTGTCTATTCAGTATTATATTGAGTTCCCTTAAATGCTCTTCTCAGGTCTTTGCTGACTCTGTTTTTCCACTGTGCATACAAAAAATAAAGTTGAATTTGCAAGGAATGATTTTGACTTGCATTATTTAGCCTCAGTGAGGTGAAAGATTATGGGGTAGTGACAGAAGACATAGCTAGAGTTAGGTGTTGTGATGCAGTTTCCTCCTTCTACTGTATGATAAAGGGCTGAGAAACCTGGATACAGTTAAGACAAACAAGTCTGTCTTGGCGGATAACCACCACATCTCTGCCCTGATTTTAGAACTCATCTCCTTGCTTTAGGGTTAAGCAGCTTTACATTATTGGAGACATTTTGTTATTGTTTTCCTAGCTAGCACATACTGTTTAGCTTTGGGCAGCCTGTGCAGCTGTCTTAATTGTACTTGTTTGCATACCCACTGCTTTCCACAGAGAAGAATCTTATGGTCTTTTCCATGATGAGGTGTAAAATGTTCAGAAGGTGTTCTGCTTGAAATTGCTAGATTGGTTTTAAGAAGTCATGCCTGATTAATTTCTCAACGAATGCAAATGCATATTTCTGCTTGCATTTTGATTTTTTTTAAATATCTAATCCAGTATCCTTTATGCTGATTAGCTATTGCATCACATTCCTGTTCATTAGTTCATAAAATTAATTAACTCCATATTCTGAGCTCCCTTTCATGGGTGAAATCTTCTCCCTTTTGTTTTTATATAATTTTTTATGTGTTTTTTTTTCCTTGGGGGGTGGCAGACTGTTCTGTAGCTAGGTTAGCAGTTTAGGGATTATTCTGCATTTAAAAAATAAAAAGAAATTTATCAGAGAGACTGCCGCATTGATGGTTCCATAGGCTATGGGGAAATACACATAGAGGTCTTCATGGCTGGGATGACCTGTGGTTCTGTGAAGCATTTCTCCCTGGGCCTCTGCTGAAAATTGGCTCACTCCAAGTTGGACTTTCCTGGTAAATACAATTTTAAATAAATAAGTAAATAAATAAAGCTGGGTCCACAAGTAGGACAGGATAAGCTGTCAATTTGTTCAGTAACACAGATATAGGTAGCTAACTCTGTTTTATTCTTACATTAATTTGGGAGCGAAAGTTGTAAAGCACCTGAAATGTAGACTTTTTATTTAAATTTGTTACAAGTTATATGAATAGAGCTTTAGGAATATACTGTCTAGTTATTAACAGGATATGTCACCATTGTTGTCTTCATTGTTGAGAAGTGTAACTGTGTTAAAACCACTGTATTAATAGCTTAGTGTAAACTGCTGCAATTTAAAATCACCAAGACTATTTACAGTAGTGTTGTGTGTGCGTATGTGTCTGTGTACCACATTTAATCTAAAAGACGCAACATCGAATTTGATAATAACGACACAAAAAAAAATCAAAAACAATGTAACCAACTTAGCATCGGAGTATGCTAAATCAAACTTTAATAAACAAAGAAAAAATTTTTTTTTCAACCTCTGATAAATATAAACATGGTTTAAGAGAAAATTCCCCAGCCCATGGATTTGTGCAATCAAGTACACTTGTCAGTCACAACCATTTTGACTATATGAAAACACAGAAATCCTCTAGCAACAAATGAAACAGCTGGTGTAAAATGTAAATAGAATTGGAACAACAGAGCAAACACCAACTATACCACAGCTAGAAAGTTATATTGTAAAAACACAGGTAAGCGCTTTCAGGGATGTACCCCTTCATCAGACAGTTTACAGAAATACTTCATTCCTTATATAGTATTGGCAGAACACATATCAATTAGATCTTAAAGATGCAATGTTAAGAACAAGTTCCAAATACATAGAAGCAGTTCCTTCTAATATATGGGATATCTAATCTATTCATATAGCTTGTTCAACAATCAATGAGTATTAAAACTCAAGTTATATACATGAATCATGGTTCCTTATAATAATATAATGATATAACTAAAACCATATTCAACTAAACAAGAATGTTACAACTTAAACTATAACTTAAAACATAAATTTAATCTAATACAAATCAGTAGTGATAATACATTAATAACATATAATTTATAATATGTATATAGAGAAGACATATGAATGTGTATATAAAAGTATGAGAATATAAATAGCATATTAAATTTGTGTGTGTGTATATATATATATATATATATATATATATATATATATATATATATATATATGTATGTATATATATATATATATATATATATATATATATATATATATATATATATATATATATATATATATATATATATATATATATATATATATATATATATGCACATGAATAAATAAATAAAATAAATGAACTTAGTGTATTATAATACCTGAGCATAAATTACAATTGTTAAAACTTTATTATTAAAATACTAAAATGATAATGTTTAAGTGGACGAGCTTTTAAAAAAGGTTTCAAGGACACCATATTGTTCAGACCTGGGGGTTTATCTGCATTAAACAACATGATCCATTTTTGTTCTGCAACCTCCATGTCATTAGACAAATTTCCCCCTCTCAATCTCTCAGGCAAAACCTGTAGAACAAGGAACTTAAAATTATGATCTTGTCCCTCGTTCTTGTTATGCATAGCAATAGCACTACTCTCTTTACAATTCTTGATGTCTCTAAGTGTTCTAATATTCTATCGTTCAACCGCCTGTTAGTCTTACCTATGTAAAAACTGAAACATATTGTGTAATAGGCGAGATAAACTACATTAGATGTTGTGCAGTCAGCATATTGACTGCTATTGAAACTGAAACCCTTAAATGGATGTACAAAACTTCTACCACTATGAATATGTTTACAGGCTGCACAATCTCTACATATATAGGTGCCCAGTCTATCTGATCTATTCAGGATGGCTGATGTATCATTCTTATAACATAAATAACTTTTTAATGTTCTATTATTCCTGAACGTGAAATTAGGTTTAGGCCCAGTAATACCTTCTAGGTTATCAGTTCTAGAAAGAATGCCCCAATTCTTGGTAATAACATCACAAACTAAATTGACATTACTGGCAAATGTTAATGGCATTCTTAGGATATTATCAATAACACCATGCATATGGCTGGCAATATTGTTGTTAATAATTTAGTTATTCGGTTCATTACTCATATCTTCATTAAAATAAGGTCTACACCTTCCATTTCTATTACTCCAACCTTCATTAATGCATTTGTCAATAATGTGTGCATTGTACCCCCTCTCCAAAACTTCTGTCTTCAATAGTTGTAAAGCACTAGCTAATTTGCTGTCATTATTGAACAATCTCATAGTTTTATAAACTTGACCCTTAATGATATTCCGCTTAGTATGGTTGGGATGCATACTAGTGCTGTGTAGGTATTCTTCCTGACAGGTTTTCTATATAGGCTGGTTTTAATGTGATGCAAGACATCTTTCCTAACCTTAATATCCAACAAAAAAATCTCCTGAGTAGAATACTTAGATGTAAACCTAAGGAACCTAGTAGTATTATTCAAATAAAAAAATAATTCATTTAAATCGGCCTCAGTGCCATGCCATAGCAAAAAAGATGTCATCTACAAACCTAGTGTACTAGCTAATATACTTGCTGTATATAGCATTAGATGTTAAGTTGTCTATCTCGCCTTCATTCTTGCTGGATGGGTTCGGAGCCGACCTCGGCTCCGACTCGGCCACTCTAAAGCTCGAGAGTTGGTTCCACCGGCTCGAGGCTCCCCTTATATCCCACAATGCTAGGCGTGAATTACCTCAGATCTCGTTTGCCGCTACAGCGATCGAGGTGTTGTTTTTTCTACCGGCTCAGGTCAGTGGTATTAGATCAGTCTTAAAAACTATTTAAACCCCTTTTAGCTTAGCTTTTTCTTCTTTAGCTATAGTGTAGTGGATATTATCCTTCCTACCCTTATCCAGCCCCTTCCCACAAGAACTGATAAGTTCTTTCCTTAGGCCTTCGGGCCCTCTATCCCTAATAGTGGTGTGTATGTGTTTTGTAGGGATTTATTTTATATAAATAACTAATTTCTTTAGCTTTTAGTTAATTACCTTTTTCTGATAGTGTAATCGGTGTGTGTGTGTTTTTGTGTGGTGATTACACTTCGGTTCCTTGAAAATGTCCAAGGATTCAAAGGTCTCAGGCTTCAAGAAGTGTGACTCGTGCTGTCAGAAAATGTCTCTGACAGACGGTCACACTTCTTGTGTGTACTGCCTGGGACCTTTACACCTGCAGGACTCTTGTGCTGTATGCCATGGCTTCAGCCCCAGAGTCCTGCAGGAAAGAAAGAACAAACTCATCCTAAGGGGTTTGCTCAAGCCTGAAGGTTCCCTAACTGCTTCATCGGAAAACCTTCCAAGGCTTCTAAGACCTCGACTCCAGTTTCTGAGTCGAGGCCTAAGGCTTCGAAGCCTACTGCTACATCGGCTCTGGCTGGAGCCGATGAGTCTTTGACTACAGTTTCTGTGGTTCCCTCGGCTCCGGCTGGAGCCGAGGTATTGGAGATTCCTGGGTCGGCTCCGATCAGACCATCGGAGCCGACATCTAGAAAGAGGTCGAGGTCACCATCCCTTGGCTCCGTTCATTCGGCTCCAGCGTCTCCCTTGCTGTCTGAACGGAGCCACAGATCTCACTCCTCCAGGTCATCGAGGCTCTCGGATCATGACCTCCAGAGGGTAGTGAGTCGACTTCTAAAGTCCGAGGCACTGGCCCAAATGCTTCAGAGCCCGACTCATCATTCGATGCCTCAACCTATTCCTCTAAATATTCCTCCTCCGACTCCTTTGAGCTCGGAGCCGGGGCGTCTCGGAACCGAGACTGTGGTAGCGTCAGAGCCGATACATTTGTCTTCGGCTCCGTCGTCGGCTCCGATTTCTTCTTTTGAAGAATCTCGGCGCCGGACTTCCCTCGTCGGCTCCGAGGGGGTGAGTGGCATCGGACCCTTGTCCAACCCCCCTCTCCCTCTCGGTGCTTCGGCGCTGGTGAGTTCGGCTCCGACATCGGCCTCGGAGCCATCTCTGTCGGTGCCGAGGGAGGTTCTCAGCTTCTCGGAGCGGGGACCTCTGGATCTGCCTGACGGGGGTGCGTTCGAGGTCATGCGGAGAGTGTTGGAACCTTGTTCAACTCCACAGTCGGCTCCGCCCGTCCCTCCCTCTTCGGTGCCTCAGGTTATGTCTACTCACTCCCTCATCCCAGACCGCAGAGAGCCAGCTCCTCAAGAATCCCCTGTGGGGATCTCATCCTCTTACGAGCCCTCCCTGAATTGGCAGGGGAGCCCCCTAGGAAGAGAAAGTGTAAGAGGAAGCACATAGACTCACCTGAGTCTGTCACCTCTGACACAGATTTAGAGGATTCCGAGGGTTCCCCCCATTCCCCTTCTGAAGATGTCTCCTTTGCGGGCATTCTAGAGATCCTGAAACAGAGGGGAAATTGGCCAGCCCTTAACCCTTCGGAGGATGAATCTGTGTATCTTGAGGCGTTTGGCTCTCGCCCTTCCACCTCCTGGGTGTCCCCCCCCTTTGATCCTCTCATGCAGGTGGTGGCAAAGAAAGCCTGGACGGCTCCTGACTCAGTGGACCCTACCCCCAGGAGACCTTCTAAATTTATAACAGCACCAACTGACAAACAATTTCTGACCAAAGGTGTTACTGTGGATGCTATGGTGGTAGCTGCTGCCACCAAGAAGGAACTAGCTGATCCTTCAGTGCCTGTTCATCCCCCTAACAAAGAATCTAGGTCTATGGACAGGTATGGGAAGTGGATGTTTTCGTCAGCGACCTTTGCAATGCGTTCGCTGAACTACCTATGCCATTTCACCCGTCTCCAGAGAGACTTGATCAAGGAAGCGAGTGAGATGTTGAAGGATCCTACAGCTGCAGATTTTCAGGACAAAATGAACACCCAGCTGACTACCCTGAATTCGATAGCTAACTCCTCCATGCGCCTCCTTTCATATGCGGCTGATGGAGCGAGTAGAGCCGCAGGGACAGGTGTCGCCTTACGCGGGCATGCCTGGATGCGACTATGCAATTTTGGACCCTTTAAAACGTCTTTCACTAATTCCCCGTTTGATGGATCATCTCTCTTTGGTCCTCAAGTGAAAGAAACCTTGACTAGGTGCGAGACGGATGGCAAAACTCTATCTGCCGTTGGAGTCCGTTTTTCTACTCCTTCTAGACCTTACCCCAAAGGCCAGAAAAGTGGGAAAATGTGGTTCCGCAAACAATCTCAAGGGAATTTGCCTGACGCACAGAGTCGGTTCCCCTCCAGAGGCAGAGGAGGGAACAATAATGGTAGACGTCGCCCCAGAGGCAGAGGGGGTCCGCAGAACCAGGGCAATCGAGAAACCTTTTCCGATAAGCCCTTTCAGCATCCCTGAGGTGTTGCCCGACTGTCCACCTTTGGAGGCAGTCGGGGGAGGATTGTCACTGTACCCAGAAGCCTGGCTATCCTTAACTCAAGACAAGTGGGTACAGTCCATCATTTCCGAAGGCTATTCCATTCCCTTCGTTCGCATCCCAAACCGATCAAAAAAATCCCTTCCAGATGTTCCACCCGCTCAAAGGGATCTTGCAGCTTTGGAAATTTCAAAGCTGCTTGCAAAAAGAGCAATTCAGCCAGTTCCAGCAGACCAGCAAGGATCCGGAATCTACTCCAGGTTCTTTTTAGTTCCAAAGAAAACAGGGGACTGGAGACCAATTTTGGATCTCAGTATCTTGAACAAGTCGGTCAAGAAAACAAGGTTTTGGATGGTCACGCTACAGTCCATTCTTCCCCTATTGGGAAAGGAAAACTGGATGTGCTCTATAGACCTTCAGGATGCGTACTATCACATAAAAATGAACAGACTCTCCAGAAGATTCCTCCGCTTCAGGCTGGGAACCAGTCATTTTCAATTCAGGGCCCTGCCCTTTGGTCTCACCACTGCCCCCCGGGTGTTTACCAAATGCATGGCAGTGGTAGCTTCTCACCTGAGACGTCAAGGATTCCAGATGTTTCCATATTTGGACGACTGGCTCCTCACAGCTCCCACCAAGCATCTTCTTCTAATGGCCAGGGACTACACCTTTCGCATTTGTCAAAACTTAGGCATTTCAATAAATTGCGAAAAGTCTGTTTTGTCGCCTTGTCGTACTATTACCTTCATAGGCGCAAATCTAGACACAGTCAACATGTCTGCGAGACTAACAGATCAGAGAATAACAGACATACACAAACTGGTCTCGCTCCTCTTCAGCAGCAACAGAGTCAAAGCCAGGTTAGTTCTGAAAGTATTGGGGATTATGGCGGCTGCCATACCTCTGCTTCCATTAGCCAGATTCCACATGAGAATCCTTCAATGGATGCTCTTCACACAATGGTCATACCAGCAACTTCCGATGTCCCACACCATTATGATTACGCAAACATGCAGGAATCATCTTCTGTGGTGGATGTCTTCCCCTCAGCTCTTCTTGGGAAGACCCTTTGTTCCTTCCTCCGGTTGCTACTCTGACAATGGACGCCTCCTGATCGGCTGGGGGGCATTATCAGGGCAGAACTGTCCAGGGCACATGGCAACCAGACGAATGCCACTTGCACATAAATGTTCTAGAGATGAGAGCAGTGCTTTTAGCGTTGCAAGCCCTTCAAGACTCTCTTCCCTTGGGAACGATAGCAATCCAGACGGACAATATGTCTGTAGTGTGGTATATCAACAAACAAGGCGGAACCAGGTCCTATCCCCTATGTCGAGAAGCACTCAGACTGTGGCAATGGGCGATTTCTTCTCAGCGGTTTCTGATAGCAACGCACATCCCCGGGAAATCCAATCAAATCGCGGACAACTTGAGCAGAGCTATCCTCATGCCTCACGAGTGGTCTCTGAAAGACTCTGTTGTGAGAGAAGTTTTTCTCAAGTGGGGTCAGCCTTGCTGCGACCTTTTTGCTACTCCCCAAAACAGCAAGTGCAGAGATTATTTCACCCTATTCCCGTTACCAGGCCAGCCCAGCAGAGACGCTCTAGTCCAAGTTTGGCCCCGGGGACTTCTGTATGCATTTCCTCCCTTCCCACTAATCTCTCAAATGATACAGAAAGCTATCGCTCAGAAGGCCTCCTTGATCCTCATTGCTCCTTACTGGCCTCGACAGGTTTGGTTCCCCTTTCTACATCAATTTCTGTTGGAGCAACTTTGGCATCTGGACCTAGTTCCAGATCTTTTGATCCATCAGTCGGGTCAGTTTCATCGCTCCCTCCCCTCTCTGAACCTCACTGCTTGGTTCCTCCAATTCCAACCTTAGCCAGGCTTCCTCAAATATCTCACTCTGTTCGAGATATTTTGATAGCTTCCATAAATCTTCCACTCGAAAGATTTATCTGAGTAAGTGGAAACGTTTACTATTGGGCTCAAGGAAGGGACATAGATCCTTTCACGGCTTCCATCCAAATAGTCCTTGATTTTCTAGCTGAACTCTTCCATGCAGGTTCATCTCCTTCTACTCTTAAAGTTCAATTGGCAGCTATTTCTAACTTTCATGTGGGCATTTCAGAGTCTGCCATAATGTCCCACAAGCTTTGCAAAGCCTTTTTGAAGGGAGTTTTTCTACTCAGACCTCCTATAAGAAATCCTCCTCCTCCTTGGGACCTAAATTTAGTGCTCAGTTCCTTGATTCTCCCCCCTTTCGAACCTGCAGCTTCCTGTTCTTTAAAATTGCTATAATGGAAGACTCTCTTTCTGGTAGCTATTACTTCAGCTAGAAGAGTTTCAGAACTTCATGCACTCAGCTGTCGACCTCCTTATCTGTTGTTCCATAAGGACAGGGTATCCTTACGAACCAACCCGTCCTTTTTACCTAAAATAGCCTCGGCGTCTAACCTAAATCAAAGCATTGACCTCCCTGTGTTTTTTCCAGAATATTCTAATAGGTCTGAACAAAAATTGCATTGGCTAGATGTTCATCGTCAGTTAAGGTACTATTTGGATTGAACCAAACAATTCAGAAAATCTGACCAGCTGTTTGTCTCTTATGCAGAAGGCAGAAAGGGACTTTCTGTTTCCAAGGTTTCACTATCTAGATGGCTAACATCTCTAATTTCCATTGTCTATGAAATAAGACACCAAAAGCTGCCTAACAAACCTAAAGCCCATTCCACCAGAGCTTTGGCTACTTCTATAGCCTTCCAAGACAGACTGCCTATTGACACCATTTGTGCAGCGGCTACTTGGGCTACTCCTCACACTTTCATTTCACATTATAAGTTGGATTTAGCTTCTAGGCATAGAGCTAACTTTGTTTCCACTGTTCTCAAGAGTCTGTTCCGTTAGGCCACCCGGGACAAGGTGCTAGGGACGCGGTCCCATCCAGCAAGAATGAAGGCGAGATAGACAACTTAACATATAGAAGTTATGTTCTTACCATAACGTTCCATGTTAGTTGTCTTCTTCTCGCCTTCTTTCTTGCGTCCCACCCTCCTTCCCCCTGGCCTGGACAGACCTAGAGGAGTTTGATTATGACCTCTCTTTCTACCACCTCTTTGCGATAGGTATATGCTCTGCTGTGCATATTTTCCTAGATCAGGCTTAGGTCACCTTTTCTCCTTCCCTTTGTTTATAGAGGTGGACTCTTTTCCAGTTTTTTCCTGGTTGTATTATTAGCTGGGCCTAGCTCACAAACGAGATCTGAGGTAATTCACGCCTAGCATTGTGGGATATAAGGGGGGCCTCGAGCCGGTGGAACCAACTCTCGAGCTTTAGAGTGGCCGAGTCGGAGCCGAGGTCGGCTCCGAACCCATCCAGCAACGTTATGGTAAGAACATAACTTCTATATTTCGACTATATGCAGTCTACTATATATATATATATATATATATATATATATATATATATATATATATATATATATATATATATATATATATATATATATATATATATATATATATATACACACATACATACACACACACACCCCTGTTAAAATGCCAGGTTTTTGTGATATAAAAAAATGAGACCACAATAAATAATTTCAAAACTTTTCCCACCTTTAAAGTGACCTATAACCTGTACAATTCAATTGAAAAACAAACAAATCTGTTAGAGGAAAAATATAAAAAATAAAAAACATACAATAAGCTTGTTGCATAAGTGTGCACACCCTTAAACTAATACTTCGTTGAAGCACCTTTTGATTTTAATTACAGTATTCAGTATTCTTGAGTACACACCTGCCATCAATTAGAGAGACTGATTAACCCCAAATAAATTTCAGCTGTCCTGACATTTACTCAGTTGCCTGATACAGCAAAAGCTGTGGTTCTCAGTGAGCTTACAAAGCATCAAAGGGACCTCATTGTTGAAAGGTATCAGTCAGGAGAAGGGTACAAAAACATTTCTACAGCATTGGATATACTATGGAACACAGTGAAGGCAGTTATCAAAAAGTGGAGAAATTGTGGGACAACATTGACATTGCAAAGAACTGGACACCCCTGCAAAATTGATAAAAAGACAAGACAAAAACTGGTCAAGAAGGCTGCCGAGAAACCTACAGCAACACTGAAGGAGCTGCAGGAATTTCTGGCAAGTACTGGTTGTGGACTACACATGACAGCAGTCTCCCGTATTCTCAGTATGTCTGGACTATGGGGCAGGGTTGCAAGATGGAAGCCTTTTCTTACACTGAAAAACATCCAGGCCCAGCTAAAATTTGCAAAACAATACAGCAAGTCTCCCAAACAGCATGTGAGAAAATGTGTTCTGGTCTGATGAGACCAAGGTTGAACTTTTTGGCCACAATTCCAAAAGGTACGTTTGGCGCAAAAACAACACTTCGCATCACCAAAAGAACACCATCCCCTCAGTGAAGCATGGTGGTGGCAGTATCATACTTTGGAGTTGCTTTTCTTCAGCTGGAACTGGGGCTTTAGTCAAGGTGGAGGGAATTATGAACAGTTCCAAATACCAGTCACTTTTGACCCAAAACCTTCAGGCGTCTGCTAGAAAGATGAAGATGTAAAGGAATTTCACCTTTCAACATAACAGTGACCCCAAGCATACATCCAAATCAACAAAAGAATGGCTTCACCAGAAGCAAATTAAAGTTTTGGAGTGGCCCAGCCAGGGCCCAGACATAAATCCAGTAGAAAATCTGTGGGGCGACCTGAAGAGGGCTGTGCAGAAGACATGCCCTTGCAATCTGACAGCTTTGGACTGGTTTTGCAAGGAAGAGTGGGCAAATGTTGCCAAGTCAAGATGTGCCATGCTGATAGACTTCTACCCAAGAAGACTGAATGTTGTAGTTAAATCAAATGGTGCTTCAACAAAGTATTAGTTTAAGGGTGCGAACACTTATGAAACTAGCGTATTATATGTTTTTTATTTTTTATAGTTTTCCCCTGACAGATTTGTTTGCTTTTCCATTGAATTGTACAGTTTATAGGTCACATTAAAGGTGGGAAAAGTTTTGAAATGATTTGTTGTGGTTTCATTTTTTTTTATCACAAAAACCTGGCATTTTAATAGGGGTGTGTACACTTTTTATATCCACTGTGTAGGTGTGTGTGTGGTTTACCATCAAAATTGTGAGTGAAGGTTCAACAACCACAGGATGCCAAAATTTGGTTGGCTGAATCTGTGTTGTCGAACTTTCATTTGTGCGAGTCCTGGTTCAGGGAATGCAATGTGCATTCGTTCATATCTGGTTGACCTTATGACAAGAGTTCGTGGTACAGTGCGGAGCAGGAAATTTACCTTTTTCCCCCCTGTAGTGCATTTCAGAGTTGGAATATGTAATATGTGGGGGGGTGCAGGTGGGCTTGCCCCATGCATAATAGTTACGTTACATGATGTGCAGTGTCTGACTGCAGTCTGCGGATGTGGATAAAGGTTGAATTCACTTAAGGAAGTGTGTTTTCGACATTCTCACTTTTTCGACATTCCATTTCAAACATGTGCATCAATATTTCAGGTAGGAATTTATTTTGAATGTCGACTATTTGATAATAAACCTATATATGTGTGTGTGTGTGTGTGTGTGTGTGTGTGTGTGTGTGTGTGTGTGTGTGTGTGTGTGTGTGTGCGTTTATATATATATATATATATGGATCACTATCATATGATAGAAACCTCATTTGACTGAAACTCATTTGACTGAAACCATAAGAATGAAATTTCAAAAAATATCAAAAGACTGAAAAGTTACTTGACTGAAACCCATAATACTTAATTTCAACATACTAAATTTTAAACTGGACAATATAAAACCAGACTATAGCCCCCCACCTAGTCTGGTTTTATATGGTCCAGTTTACAATTTAGTATGTTGAAATTTAGTGTTATGAGTTTCAGTCTTATGGGTTTTCGTCAAGTGACTTTTCAGTCTTTTGAAATTTCAGTCTTATGGTTTCAGTCAAATGGGTTTCAGTGAAATGAGATTTCTATCATATGATAGGGATCTATATATATATGTGTGTGTATATTATATATATATATATATATATATATATATATATATATATATATATATATATATATAAAGTCTATCATGAAAGGTAGAAAGGTCAAAAGGAAAATAATAAATGGTAGAACAAAAAAGAGACTCACAAAACTATTAATACCTCTCTTCCACTAAAAAAGCTCTATATCAGTAAACCCCAGCTACAAAGATTAGGTGTCATCTTAGTAGTGATACTGTTAGGTAAAGGGTTTTTAGTTATGTAATGTGTAGGGTGAGATGCAGGGGTAAAGTTATGGTTACAGTTAAGGTTAGCACACATTCGCCCCCATGCACTATCTTACTCATGTTTGCAAACTCTAACCATGACCCTAACCCTACGTCTGCCCCTAAACCTACGTATTATGTTACTATAAACCCTTTCACTAAAAGTATCATTACACAAGACAAAAGGACACAGAATACAGACAACTTAAAACATGCACAACACTGACTCTATTCCCTTACCTAACACTTATTCTAAACCTAATCGCAGACTCTTGTATATTAGTACCAACTACATCTGTAACAGTCTTGCACATCATCACAACCACCATGTTTTCATTCATACAATAATTGCCCTACACTGTTCTGTTTACCTAGACTATATAAAACTGAATTCAACCATATGTGATTCACTGAAATGAGTATTCACTCTTTTGTGCATGCTTTCTTTGTTTACAACCACAAAAATGTTCTATCAAATGTAATTCTACTCTTTGTCTTACATCCATATATGTACCAGTTGATTGTAAGATTGAGAACTGAACTCTATTAATGTAATCACTGTCTCATTTTTAAATAAGGTATATTATTGACGCTTAGTTTGTATTACACTCCAGTGTGTGGTAGGGATACAGGTATGTTTGACATAGCCCATGAGAGGAACATTGTCAATAAGCATTTCCAGCTTTCTAGAGTGCTTCTGTTTACAGTGGGGGGGGGGTGGCATTAGAGGAGATCTAATATTTTTGAAATGGTAGTAAGTGATAAAATATAAATTGCCAATATTTGTAGATGTAATTGTTGCCATATAGCCTGTGGGTATTGGCTACTTAACATATAAAGTTGTTTTAGCATCATTCTTTTTGCTGGAGCAGTGGTCTTACTTTAGGCTACATATTTCTTACTTTTTGTTTGAGTGAGTCAGGTGCTAATCCTCAGGTTTGAATATATATATATATATATATATATATATATATATATATATATATATATTTTTTTTTTTTTGCAAATGAAAATCTTCCGAGTACGTTGAATGAGTGGGTATGCTGTAGAATGCCATATGTTGTATTAGATTGGTTATGTAGCATTTTATTATGTTTGTTATATAAAATTTTCTGCACAGTTCAGATATATTTGGTTGCTTCTACTGTGAATTGTCAGGTTCCATCTCATCAAAGACCTAGACAAATGAAATCAATTTATTGGAAACTCATGACAGTGAAAAAAACTAAATTAAATGTTTTTTCAAGGGGGCAAGCCCCACTGCACTCTCCATGTGGGGAGGCAAGCCCCACACTTCTTAGACTTATATCTACCAACTCTTTGGGCATGGAAAATTGATGAAAAGTGAGAATTCCCAAAACAAAGGAAGCATTGCCATCAATTATACCTGCTTTGATTTCCTGTGGAAACCAGGGATTGGAGAATTTAATATTGGGGAGTTGAACTCAATAGGATGAGTTTCACTAGGAACTCAGTAAGTTGTAGAGAAGCTGTTTGACTAGCAGTTCAGGTGTGGAAGTCCTTTTAAGTGTGATAACAGATTCTGTGACCGCATAGTTCATGTAGTATTAAAAACACTATCCTTCCTGATTTTTGTAGGATATTCCTGGTATGGGCAAATTTGTTCTATGTAGTATAAGGACGTCATATCAGGCTATTTGAAAGTTAATACTTTAACTAGTGTGTAACAATCTATTTCTCATTAGGAGCCATTACAATTCTACAGTGCTGTTAAAATGTGTAATATTCATGTTTTAAGTGAAATGCTGTGGAATACAGCATAATCCAGTAAAATTCTACAGTAGTATAAAGATAAATCTTGAAATAAAATGTATACTTAAGGGGTGAAGTGCCTCCAAAACAAAGTTATAAGTCCAGTAGAAAAAAGAGATTAGAAGCACACCACGACAATCGAAGCCAACTTAAAAAGCTGATGTATCCTTTATTTGTAGAAAGTAAGCGCTTTCACGCCTCACAGGGCGCTTCTTCAGACTTTAATGAAAATAAAAAGTAAAAAACTCCCTTATATCTCTACTTAACTCTCTGAATGTTAATTGGCTAATTAATTCTAATTAATTCTTCTAATTTACAGCATTTAATTTCCTTGTCTTTAGAGAGATCTTTATAAAGACAGTTGTTGACTGATAGAATTGTCTAATAAAACTGGCAGTCTACTGTGAGTTTCTAAAAATAATAATAAAATATATTCATACACATGATGTACCTATACGCAAACAGACATACATAAAAAATTCATATAGAAACATAAAAATATAAAAATATATAAACATATAAATATGAAAATGTAAAAAATACATACATATACATATCCATATCTGTATGCTTATATGTGACTCAGTCTATACCTCGATATTATGTATATAATAATATATATAATAATAACAAGGAAATTAAATGCTGTAAATTAGAATTAATTAGAATTAATTAGCTAATTAACATTCAGAGATTTCATTGGCTTAAGAAAGAGTTAAGTAGAGATATAAGGGAGTTTTTTACTTTTTATTTTCATTAAAGTCTGAAGAAGCGCCCTGTGAGGCGTGAAAGCACTTACTTTCTACAAATAAAGGATACATCAGCTTTTTAAGTTGGCTTCGATTGTCTTGGTGTGCTTCTAATCTCTTTTTTCTACAGTAGTATAATTTAATCTGGTAATATAAATCAATTTGTTCAGTGGAATGGGTTGTCTTTAGGTAAGAAACATTTCTGTAAATTTCTCACTTTGGTAATATGAAATGGTTGTAACGTATTTATGAACAAAAAGAAGAAATTATCTTGAATGTAGTACATTAAATTTCAGCTGTGGAATGTTTTGCCATGCTGTATTTTTTTCTTCACAGAATATGTTTTTAGCAAAATACAAATTTCATGGGATAAAGACGGAAATTGTCATCTGAAATACTACTGCCATTTTTTTCTGGTGTCTGTGTTCATCTTTAAAATATTTCAGTTTTTATTATTTCAGCCTTAGTGGATTTTGTTATATTAATGACTTGTGGAACACATTTTGGCACTACTCAGAGTGTCAAAGTTTGCTATTCCCTTTTCTAATTTAGTATGTATTAATGTGGCGACTGTTTTGTATTGTATTTTATAAAATGCTTATAAGATATTTAAGAATTACATTTTGACTTGTGTGTTTTTTCTGATCATATATTGCTGTTAGTGTACAGTATACCATCTGGAACGTCACTTTTCTTATGTTCATTTTTTTTTAAATCAGTAAATATTCTGTGATTCTTAACATAATAGATGTGTGCTACTGAACAATTTAGTATGTCCTGAAATTGTCATCATTATGATCACTGCTGCATGTGTGAGTTACAAAGTAAGCAGGACAGTAAGATGTCAGTTTTACAGGCTGTTCAACTTGTTTAACAATGTCTAAATATAAAACTAAGGAGTAAAGAAGAGCCTTTTTTCTTGGAAATGTTTACTAGGGGGCAGGGGATAGAGTACATTAACACATTTGTACACTCCAACACATACCTCTCAGTTTCTGTGCTCAGACTATGCTGGACACAGACAAAATTAATGGGAGAACAAAATCCTGAAATAGGAAACAATTTTTTAGTATTATTCCACCCCACTAGAGATACATTTTTCATCCACATGCATTTTTCTGAGAAATAATGAAGAGTGAAACTCTAATGCTGGCTGGCAGTATTTGACTGACTATAATCCTTAGCGATTTACCTGAAAGTAAAACAAATGCTGCAGGCAGGACAAGTTAGGAGGTAACATTGGGGACCTTCTGCAAAGTTATTGGCAGTTGAGAGGTATCCAATCCGCTCACTTTTCAGAATGAATGTGCCACTCTCTCGAGTCCGACCAGCCCGACAGCTGAAAAAGAAACTCTGTTCTTTGATAACACCAGACTCAACCAACCATTCAAGTACCCAAATCATTAGTCAGGTAGAGCTGAACTGTTTAAAAATAGTAGTTAGGGTAACAAGGCTTTCCGACCTTTCCTGCCACAGAAGAGTACTCCTGAGAATCAACAGTCAGCTATCGCTTTCAAACATTGCTGGGTAGAATGAAACTTAACTTTTTCTGCAAAATATCATTTTAAGACAGGAAACGGTATTTTCATTGACTGTCTCTTGACATTTAATAACTTTTAAACAGGAGCATTATTTTTTACGGTTGTTGAAAACATAATTTAAAACTGCTTTCTTCCGAGGCAAAAGTTGTATTATTTTATTATATTTTTTGGCTATGGTGATTGTTTAAAATTCTTTTTATTGATTTTTTGTGGGAAAAATAATTTTATCAGATTACAGGTCTCCTGTTTTCCATCCCAGCTCCAGCACAATCTATAAGAACACTTGCCTCAGACTTTGCTTGGGGAGGAGTGCCTGTGGGGATAAAAGGCCAGGGTCTTTGGATCAGAAAAGAGACCCAAACATATAAACACAAAAAATATGTTAGCTCTTATAAAATGGTTTTTACTCTCTCAGTTATATGTGGTCATCTGCACTACCATAAGTGTTTACAGACAGCCTCACAGTGATGTTGTACATACATAAATGGGGGCAGACTAACCTCTGTCCAGACTACCCTGGTATAATATAGCTTTTCAGAACAAGCTCACTTTGCAGGCATCTTACATATCATCAGAACAAAGCTATGTGACTGACAAGCTGAGCTGGACAAGAACAGACCCTCATGAATGTGTTATGGGACAAGATTAGTTTATTAAAATGTATATTAATTTCAGTTTCATTAATGATGCTATAATATGATTGTTAAAAAGCAAACAATTTGTATGCAGGGCTGTGGAAAAATGCAGCTTCATAAGTTAGAGCTATTGCTGTGTCTCAGCTGCATTCTTTTAATATGTAACAAGTAAAAAGTAAATGTAGTATGAAGTCGAGGCATGTTAGCTATTGTAAAAGGAATTTGTTACCCTGACTCCTCCAAGGTAGGAGTGTGTTGTTGATAGGGAAGGTTTAAAACATCCAAAGTCAGAAAACAAGACTCTGAAAGCAGGAGGGTCATGTATAGGATGGAGTTCATGTGAAGTCCGAGGCAAAAAATCACGAGGGATGAGGACATTTGCAAAGTTTTCTGTTTGATAGAGTTATTGTAACATAAGAAAACTGCATGACAAGTTTGATAATAAAAATGTATAACAATACAGTTCTTCTATGTCAAGTGAGACTGATTTACCAACTGCAATGAAGATTGTCTCCCAGTGCTGTAAGAATAAAGTTTCTGTTTGCACATCCTGAAGTGTTGTTCCTGACTGAAGGCATATAAAGTAAATTCTTAATATTATTTATTTATGACTTTAACAATTTGGTGCCGTTCTTTGGATCTGAACTTTGGTATTGCTGCAAGGCAGTTCTGCAATAGGGCACATCACAGAGTTTCTGTGAATTCCACACTACTTTGTATGGAGTAGTCTGGGACTCAGATTTGCAGCTATTCAGGGTGTGCAAGCATACTAGCCTTGGCAGGGAAATTGTTTTGTAAGCGAAAAGAGTAGGTGTCTGGGTTTTTTTTCCTCTTTCTCTCTTTTAGACAATTTTACCAAAATTGTAGAATAAGTTCATGACTCTGTTTATGTTTGACTGAGTTGTTTGTAAGGTATACAAGTAATAGTGGGAGGACCCACAGCAAATGAGAATAGTAAATGTATGTGCACATACAGTAAAGGACAAATTAACACAAGGAGGCACCTTCGGATTGAAAGTTAAAGTATGAGAGATGTTCTATTCTGTCAATGTATGAATGTATGAGAGGAAGAAAAAAGTTAATAAAGATAAATTTACAACAAGTGCGAGTCCACTGCATGACTGGGACATTGTAAACTGTTAAAACTAGTTCATGAGCCCACCACATGATTGGGACGTAGACTATACAAGTTCATGAGCCCATAGCATGATTGGGACGTAGACTATATACTGTTAAAACAAATTCATGTGCCTACAGCATGAGAGGACGTAGAAGTATGCATTGTTAAAATAAATTCATGAGTCCATAAGCACACTGGGACTTGAGTGTGACTGCGTGGAAGTACCCTCATATGGTCTGAAAGAGTGGTCAGTTCTGGACACAGTACCTCTCCACCCCATTATCCTGACCGCAATGCCAGAGCTGTAACTTTTGAGCTTGTGCAAGGACGAAATCAAGGGGGTGCTGTGGGAAAAGCCTGATTGAAACCTCTCCTTTGTTGCTGCATGCCAACAGACTTCCTAACCTTCCCTCCCTGTATGGTGTGTGGATTACTACAGTTATTGTCTTCAGAACTGCCAGGAGTTGTAAGGTAAACCTAACATTTTTATTATTACTTATTTATAAAATAAGAAAAATTGGAGCAAAGATAAGGAAGATCAAATCCCTGAAAAGGGAACACCTGCATATTGTATGTATTTTAACTATGGGAAGGAAAGTTGTAAATATCTGCATGATTGGTTTCAGCTTACTAAGAATTGTTCTGGTGGTGTATTTCTGTTAAATAGACCTTATGATAAGACTACTTTGATGACATTGAAAGGTATTTTTGGAGGAAAAAGCAAAGTAAGTTGGCAACAAATTACAGCATTTTATTCTTGGTACAGTGAAGCACTTAAAAGGGAAAAGGAGTCAGCATTAAGAGGGTTACAGGATGTTAATAAGAAATTGTTGCAACAAGTAAAAGAGGTTAAAAAGGCAGTATAGGCCAGTAAAAAGGGATCCCTTTATCCTGACTTAGCAGGTTTGGAACAAACTGAGAATGGCCAAAAAGCAGAAAGTTCTAAAGAGGATGATAATCCTCCAGTAGCTACTGCACCCCCACCCCCATATGCACCAGTACAGGCACCTCCTGTACAAGACTTTGTTGTTTCTCAGACTCCTTCCTACCTTTCGGTCTACTGTCCATTGGACACCTAGTTCGTGTACTTGTACATCTCAGACTGGTTCCCCTGTTCGGTCTTTATCTTCTGAATAGGCATCTGCAGTCGAGGGGGTTCTTTCTCAGATAGATTCCTCAACAGGGGCATTAGTATTTGACACTCCTGTATCTCACCATACATGCTCACATAACAGGGTTCAACAGGAGATTACAACCTCTGAAGGGGATCTTTTGGCACTTGTCAGGGAAATTTTGGGGGCTAACAACAGAGAACTTTTGTTCATCGTCCTTGGACTCCTGCTGATTTGCATATTATGTCTAAAAATCTTCCAGATATTAGAGAAGATCCATTAAAATTCAAAGAGGAATTAAAAGTATAATAGAATGTTACAGTGCTACTTTAACAGATTTAAATTAGCTGCTTAGGGTAGTTACTTCAGATGAAATAAGGAAGCAGTTACTGGAAAAGACTGAGATAACATATTTCACCCTCACATGGAATGCATTAACAGGTAAACTGACAGCACTGGTAAACAAAATTACTGGTCTAAACTACAGGCATGTAAACAAAATAAAGGGAAGCCCCTGCAGACTATTTGAATCGCCTTAAGACAGTATTTGCTAAACATTCAGGAATACCAGACCCAGAAGAGCAAGCTAAACCAGCTATTGCAGCAGCCTTCGTGCAGGGTCTGCAAGCCCCTATACAAAATCAAATAAAGCAAGTGCTCATAGACTGGCAAGGAAAGGAATTAGAGTCTTTATTAAGTCCTGCAAATCACTGTACAGAGTGTGATGCCTGTGCCCTGGCCCAGCAATCAAGGAGTCTCAATCCTCACCACTAACACGAGAGAGGGCGTCTCATATATGAGAAAGGATAATAAATACAGTAAAGTGCAATTTCCCTTAAGAGCACACAGAGATCACAGTCAGTCTGGGGCTGATTGTTCCCTTGCTCTCCATGTCCCCAATAAGACTCCCCACTGGCACAGCTATAGGGTTCAGATCTCAGCCTAGCTGGCAAGCTAACCTCCAGTACCCTCTCTGTCCAACTAGTGCTTCGTGTCCCTGCCCAAGTAGCTGACACACACACACTTAAGAGATAAAAATTTACATAACTTCACAGACACTCCTGGGAAAGTCTGACACAGATTCTCCAGCTGTGCCCCTATCCCCAGACTATATGGTAGTATTTCCTGCCACCACCAGCTAATAATTATCAGCTACCCAAAGGCCCTTAAAAAGGGTGTCCAATTATTACTGTGTAATATTATCCAATAGTAGTGTAACTAGGCAATCAAGGCTTATTGGAATGGCTTAGTACAGGATCACTTATGAGCATGCAATGTACTCTAGAGCTCAATTTATCTCTACATAAACCAGCCACATTTGAAAAGGGTTTAAACATATTTAATAATAAATACTAAAAACACAAGACAATGCTACTATACCATAGTGCTATTCAAGAGTTCAGAGATCACACAGAAATGTAAAATAATTCAGTAGTACAGTTCTGACATAACAGAAAAACACTTTTCTAATTCCTAGCTATTGCTACAAGAAAACATGTATCTAAAGTAAGACATATTTGATATAAGAACATTTTGTATAAAGTTTGTATAAGATTTGAAAATAATAATAAGTAAGATAAATACTATACTGTTTATATACTAATGACATCATTTCCTGTGACAATACTATTTAAGAATTACTGAGTTGATGTAATTCATTCTAAAGAAGTTCACGACAATAAATGTGGATGAAAGCGTTAAAAAGAACTATTTGGAAGTGTCTCTTTTGCAGCTGGTTTGGTTTTTCAGCCTGGTTCAACATATTTACATGTATCTAAAATAACTTACTTAAGACACAGGAAGTGCTGATGAGCTGGATAGTCAGACAAGAATGCTTTCAGTCTCTCTCAGAGCAATAGTTTTTAAAATCACTAACAAACATTTCTGCTAGGCCCTCCCGGATTACATCATTTTTGACACTTAGGTTTCCCAGTATACACATTACATCATTTTGACACTTAGCCTGGGGTTCCCATGCCAACAGGCTACATTATTTAGCAATCTAACACCTGCTCAGGAAGCTACAACAATAAAAGAAATTTCATATGTACACTCTAGTACTTATTCCTTAAGTTAAAACAATAGAAAGAATGTGCTAGCCCAGACAGACTGACTCCAAGCTCTAGAGATCAAAGGATATATATGAAATCATTTTAACTTCAAAAGAAAGATTTGAAATGCTTGACTTAGTTTTCCTTACAGCAGATGGCAATGTTGCCACATTGTTGAAACAGCATTTCTTTACATTTAAGAAAACAAGCCTGTAGTTTACGTTTATATTTACAAATGACAGAATTATCTGCACAATTCTATCTGGCTAGGCTGGCAGCCTTCAGCCTTCTCTACTAGTCTTCACATCCCCCCCACCCCCTGGAGAACTCCAGCTAGTTTTTCAAGTGACCCTTGAGAAATGCCACTTGAGAGGGTTAGGTCTATCTGAGTGTACCTTACCCCATTCCCTGTCTTGAGAGCCAATCTGCATTGGCACTGCTACTCCCACTGCGGTGCTGCACTGACATATCATATGCTTGCAACCCCAGGCTCCATCTTAGCAACTTGGCATTTTGCTGGCTGGCTCTGTTTAACCATATTAGGGGGGTTGTGATCTGTCATTACAGTGAATTTTCTTCCATATAGATAAGGCTGAAGTTTCTGCAGTGCCCACACTATGGCTAGACATTCCTTTTCTACAGCTGCTTAGCCTTCCTCCCTGGGTTGGATCCTACAACTGAGATAAACCACTAGGTGATCTTCCTCTTCTGAAGAAATCTGGCTAAGTATAGCCCCACTCCATGGTTTGAAGCATCCACTTGCACAACAAATGATTTGCTGTAATCTGGACTGGCTAACACAGGGGTCCTCCCAAAGCTTCTTTAAGCTTCTGGAATGCTTGCTCACATGCTGGGGTCCACACTACCGTATCTGGCCTGTTCTTCCTTGTCAGGTCTGTGAGGGGAGCAGCTGTGGTACTATAACTGGGGACAAACTTTCTGTAGTACCTTGCTGTCCCTAAACATGCCCTCACCTGCTTTATAGTAACAGATGCAGGCCATGTCTTAATGGCTTCCACTTTGGCAGGTTTTGGCCTTACCTTACCACTTTCCACTCTATGGTCTAGGTAGGAGACCTCTGCCATACCCATCTGACATTTGCTTGGCTTAATGGTCAACCCTGCCCTCTGTAGTCTGCCCAACACCTACCTGACTTGCTGAAGGTGCTCTGGCCAGGAATGGCTGTAAATGGCAATATCATCTAGGTAAGCAAGGGCAAACCCCCCAACTCCTTCTAGGATATGATCTACCAGACTCTGGAAAGTTGCTGGGGCATTCTTCATCCCAAAGGGCATCTTTGTGAACTCATACAAGCCAAAATGAGTCACAAAGGCTGACCTCTCTAGCACTGGGAGTCAAGGGCACCTGCCAGTAATCCTTGGTAAGATCAATGGTTGTAAGATACTTGGCCCCACCCAGCTGCTCTAGGGCCTCATCTGTCCTAGGCATGGGGTAAGCATCCAACTTTGTGTGATTATTTAATTTCCTGTAGCCCACACAGAACCTGGTGCTGCCATCCTTCTTTGGCACCAGCACCACTAAGGAGGCCCAGGAACTGTTGGACTCTTGAATCACCCCTAGTTCCAACATCTCCTGTACCTTCTCCCTCAGAGTCTGTCTGACACTCTCAGGCACCCTATAAGGGGCCTGCCTTATAGGCCTTTGGGGTCCTGTATCCACCTGGTGCTGCACCAGATGGGTGCACCCTGGTTTCCCAGTGAATATGTCCCCAAGTTCCTGCAACACTGCTTGGATTTCTCGAACCTGGGTAGGAGATAGCTGCTGGGACATTGCTAACCCTTCCACTGAGGTGTCAGCCTGAGCCTCACTGAGGAGATCAGTCACCAGATCTCCCTCAGACTCCTCCTGCAATCCACTGCAAATGCTCAGCACAAGGGCCTCCCTATCATGATAAGGATTCATCATGTTAACATGGTACAATTTGTGCCCCTGCTATCTACCTAGCAGTTCCACCATGTAGTCAACATCACTTACCTTTCATACCACCTTGTAGGGACCCTCCCAACCTGCTTGCAGTTTATTGTGTCTAACGGGAATGAGAACCATGACCTGCTGCCCCACAGCATACTGTCTAGCTCGAGCATTCCTGTCATACCACACATTTTTCTGTTGTTGGGCTTCTGCCAGGTTCTCCTGGGCCAAGCCCATGAGTTCCTTGAGCCTTGTCCTGAGATTTAGGACGTATGCCACAACAGACTCCTTGTGAGACTTGCACTCACTCTCCCACTCATCTCAAATTAAATCTAGAGGTCCCCTCACCGTATGCCCATACAGCAACTCAAAGGGTGAAAAAACTGTGAATTCCTGGGGAACCTCTCTGTAAGCAAATAACAGATGGGACAAGTATTTGTCCCACTACCTCTTAAACTGATCTGCAAATGCCCGTAGCATGGACTTGATTGTAAAGTTTAGCCTCTCAACAAGACCATTAGTCTGGGAATGGTAGGGGGGTAGTCTTCATGTGCTTCACCCCACAGGACTTCTACAGACAAGCCAGCACACCTGACATGAAATCGGCACCTCTGTCAGTCAGTATTTCTTTTTGGAAACACACCCTGCTGAAAATCTCTAACAAAGTATTTGCCACCTTCTCTGCCTCAATGGAGGACAAAGTCACTGCCTCAAGGTATCGTGTAGCATAATCCACTACCACTAGGATATACTTTTTCCCTGTGGAACTTGTACTCAGAGGACCCAAAATATCCATAGTTACCCTCTGAAATGGGTCCTCAATCACAGGCAGAGGCATCAAAGGAGCTCTTACCTTGTGTCCTGTCTTGCCTACCTTTTGGCACTGCTCACAGGTCCTGCAGTACCCTGTTACATCTCTGGAAATTCCAGGCCAATAGAAGTTTTGCATAATATGCCTCTTTGTATGTTTTACACCCATATGACCTGCAAAGGGAATATCATGGGCTATGGCTAGAAGTGCCAGATGGTAGGCTCTAGGCACTACCAACTGCTGTACTCTCTCACCTTCTAACCCTCCCTCAGGGGTCCAGTCTCTGTATAGTAACCCTTTTTCTCAGTATACAGATTCCCCCTTTCCTTGAGAATCAGGTGCCTCCCTTAGCTATCTGCCTCAGGCCTTGCAATGTAGGGTCTGAGAGCTGAGCCTGTCTCAACTCTCTCCTTGTAACCCCTCCCAGCTTCCCTTCCACAGGAAGTCTGGCATCCTCAGACAGTGGTGCCTCACTGTCAGCCTGGGTGCTACTACTCACCTCTACCTTTGCAGCTAGCCTGTCCAAGGGAACATCTGTACCCACAAGCAGCTGTGGCTCACCTTCAGTCTCACTGCTACAGCATAGCTCACTCCCTGAATTAACCATCTTACCAGTCCTGGCTGCAAGTATGTAGACTGTCTGGGTCTCCCCCATGCTACTAGACCCACATGCTTGTCTCCTAGCCTGACCCCGTGTAACTGCATAAGTACATGGTACTGCCTCATCCAAATCCTTCTTTCTCCGGACATCTGCAGGATGGTAGTTTAGTATCCCTGTTGTCTCAAGACAACCTACTATTGGCATTTTGTCTTTTCCACTTACTGGCTCCCTTGTCTTTGGTTCCCCACCTTGCTTCCATGGACACCTGTATGCCACATGGCCCCAGTGGTTGCATTCAAAACATTTAACCTTAGCTCCTGGATGTGTAACTGGACTAGTGGCTTCCTCTGCTACTGGCAGATTCTGTTGGGGCAGTCTGTGCTGCCCACCATGGGTTCCTTTAGACCCATGAGCAGTACTGGGGGTCCCTTTCCTGTGTAGGGCTGCCCTGCTGGCCAGGTATAGGTCTCTCTTCTTCCCTAACTCATCTGAAGTAGCACATTGTCTATCAGCTAACCAGATCCTCATGTCCTCAGGCAAAGTGCTAAGGGCTTGTTCCCTCATCAAAAGGTCTGCCAGCCCTTCAAAAGTGGTGACCTGACATCCACTCACCCAGCTATGAAAATAAGTGCGCAGTTCAGCAACATATTCACACACACTTTCATCTGCCTTGTGTCTATGCTCACAAAATGTTTTCCTATGCAGTTCAGATATGAGCTTAAAACATTCTAGAAGACATTTTTTACAGCAGTATAATTAAAACAGACAGAATCAGGCATTTTTGACAAAAAAGTTACAGCTTTCCCATGGAGTAAAGGGGTCAGGAACTGTACCCAGAGCTTTTGGTCAACACTATACTGTTTGCATACCCTCTCAAACATATGAATGAAACTATCAAAATTATCCCCCTCTTTAAATTGAAGAAGATATTTACTGACCTGTTGTGATTCTGGGGTCGAGTTACTCCCTTCCCCATTACCTCCATGACTCTGTTGAAGAGTCAGCATTTCCCTCTCATGCCTCCTCTGATGCTCCTTTTCTTTGGTTTCTGTCTCCAAATGCCTGGCCTCCAACTCAAGTCTCTTTAGCTCCAGCTGGATTTTTATGTCCGCTGCAGAAAGCTTGAGCTGTCCATTCTCCAAGAATATTGTATCTCCACTGCCAGTCTGATTGTTCTCCTGGATGCTGTTTTCTGATGCAGCTGTAACCAAGGCTGCAATCAGGTCTGCCTTAGTCAGGTTTCCATGCACCAGTACCCTAGCCTGGCACATCACCAGCTGGCTCCTTGTCAGCTTTCCATACTCCTCTACTGACATGCTGCCTGCTCACCATGAGTAACTAAGCTAACAAAAAAAAAATAAACCAATTGTGATCTGAACTCTGAGTATTCACTGCATGGCTGTTTTAGAGTACAAAACATCTTCAGAGATCACTGTACATAAGCCACAGGATTCACTTTATCCACACCACTACAAGCCAATTAGTATTTGCCAACTAATTAATATGTGATGTGGATATCCCACCACTGCCAAACACAAATGTGACACCCATGCCCTGGCCCAGCAATCAAGGAGCCTACATTCTCACCACTAACACCAGAGAGGGCATCTCATATATGAGAAAGGATAACAAATGCACACAGTAAAATGCAATTTCCCTTAGGAGCACACAAAGATCACAGTGAGTCTGGGACTGGTTGCTCCCTTGCTCTCCAGGTTCTCAGTAAGACTCCCCAGTGGTACAGCTATAGGGTCCAGATCTCAGCCTAGCTGGCAAGCTCACCTCCAGTACCCTCTCTGTCCAACCATTAGTAGTGTAACTAAGCAATCAAGGCTTATTGGAAGGGCTTAGTACAGGATCACTTATAAGCATGCAATGTACTCTAGAGCTTAATTTATCTCTACATAAACCAGCCACATTTGAAAAGAGTTTAAAAATATTTAATAATCAATACTAAAAACATAAGACAATACTACTACACCACAGTGCTATTCAAGAGTTCAGAGATCACACAGATAATTCAGTAGTACAGTTCTGACATAACAGAAAAACACTAAGTCTAAACTTTTCTAATTCCTAGCTATTGCTACAAGAAAACATACTTCAAAAATAAATTACTTAAGACACAGGCAGTGCTGATGAGCTGGATTGTCAGACAAGAATGTTTCAGTCTCTCTCTCAGAGATCACTAACAAACATTTCTGCTGGGCCCTCCCAGATTACATCATTTTTGACACTTAGGTTTCCCAGTATACACATTGCATCATTTTGACACTTAGCCTGGGGTTCCCAGGCCAACAGGCTACATTATTTAGCAAGCTTACACCTGCTCAGGAAGCTACAACAATAAAAGACATTTCACGTGTAGACTCTAGTAATTATTCCTTAAGTTAGAACAATAGAAAGAATGTGCTAGCCCAGACAGACTGATTCTGAGCTCTAGAGATCAAAGGATAGATTTTAAATAACTTTAACTTCAAAAGAAAGATTTGAAATGCATGACTTAGTTTTCCTTACAGCAGATGGCAATGTTGCCACATTGTTGAAACATTTCTTTACATTTAAGACAACATGCTTGTAGTTTACATTTATATTTGCAAATGACAGAATTATCTGCACAATTCTATCTGGCTAGGCTGGCTGCCTTCACCCTTCTCTACCAGTCTTCACACAGAGTATCAGGAAAAATGAAGAAGGGATACTGATAATAAGCTGTTAACTTTACAAATCAGGCAGCTGGAAAACCCAAGGGGTTGAGGCAGAAGCAGGGGAAGGGGTAGAAGAATTGCTAGAGGATTTAGTAAAAGTACTGGTCAAGGGGAACAAGGTGCAGCTGGTTGGCAACAACGAGCTGGCAGTGCCTGTCTGGCTTCATGTAACACATCTTGCTTCAATTGTGGGGAAGCAGGACATTGGAGAGGGGAATGCCCACACAGATAAATGCAGGGAGTCCAAGATACTTGAACATTTTCATAATAGTGATGGTGGGGGGCTAAAAGGTACAGTTTTGGAAAAAATTAAAACTTCAAAGTTTAATGAAAATGTTTTAAATAATAGATTGTTGACTAAAGAGTCTTTATTTATTCTTAAATTTAATACATTATATCCATGTGGTCTCAATGAAGAGCTCAATTGGAAATACTTGATTTGATTTTTTTAATTGAATAATTGTTTGTATAGAGTATAAGAGGCAAGTCTTTTTGAATGTATTTTACTCCTTGAAGGCTTTGGGAAGAGCCGAGACGTCAGAGTTTTATTGCATACAATAAATCTGTGGATTTCGCTGGTTGGTTGCTTTTTTGTTAGTCCAAGATACTTGGACTGAATGGCAACCAAATTATAATAATGCAGTTTTTCCTCTACCACCTCTTCAGATTGGAAGGAGTCAGGAAGCTCCATACTGATTAGGTCAAGGAAATAATACAGAAGTAAATCTTAACCCTCTACTGCCACTAGAACAAAATGGACCCTACGTTAAGATGAAAATAAATTGAAAGAAAACCCATTTCTGGTGTACACTGGAGCCACTAGGTCGGTGTTAAAAAAATACTTCAGATAGTCAAAAAACAGTATCAGAGCATAAAGTTAAGGCAGTTGGAGTGACAAATACTACGGTTATATATCTTGTTTCGGAACCCATCCCCCATTTCTTTAGGTCCGATCAAAGAAAAGCATTCTTTTCTTTTGAGTACTACTGCACCAGTAAATCTGCTAGGAAGAGATTTGTTATGTAAGCTGGGTTGTACTATTTACTGTACCCCAGAAGGGGTGTATCTAAATGTTCAGACAGAATCAGAGGGGTAAGTTTTGACAGTTTTAGCAGAAGCTGAGGAACAGCCTGTTGGAAGCATACAGGCAGATGCAGAGTTACTATAGCAGGTACCTGCCAACTTGTGGGCTAAGCATACAAATTAAATAAGTATATTGAAATCAGCAGAACCAGTAAAAATAAAATTAAAGCCATCAAAACCTTCCCCTAGAGTTCCACAATATCCACTAAAGCCAGAAGCAGATAGGGAATCAAACCTGTAATTCAGTCTCTGATACAGCACGGGTTAATAATACCAGCTAAAGGCCCTTGTAATGCTTCTCTTTTTCCAATGAAAAAAGCAGGGAAGGATACTTATAGATTTGTACAAGACTTAAGGGCTGTAAATAATGCAGTACTGCCTACTTTTCCTGTTGTTCAAAATCCAGCAACAATACTGAGTTGCATACCACCTACAGCTAGTTACTTTTCTGTAATAGATTTATGTTCAGGATTCTTTTCTGTATCTATTCACCCTGACAGTCAGTTTCTGTTTGCTTTATCAGGGACAGCAATATACCTGGGCATGGTTGCCACAAGGATATACTTAATCTCCTTCATTATTTTCTCAAATTCTGAAAAAAGATTTGGAAAATGGGACATTTCCAGGTGGGTCTGTGTTAGTACAATATGTAGATGATTTACTGATAGCATCAAATTCCTTTCAGCAATGTCAGCAAGATACGTTGCATCTTCTGACTATCCTTGCAGAAAAGGGACACAACGTGTCTAGAGAAAAACTACAATTGTGGTCATCTTAGGCACATTATTTTGGTCATTTAATATCTCAAGGTAGTAGGCAAGTGTTACCATCTCGTATTGATGCAATATCTAAGGCCCCACATCTGACTACTCAGATGGTCTTTCCTGGGTATGACAGGATACTGCAGACAGCGGATCCCTTACTATGCAGAAATTGCCAAACCTTTGACAAATCTTTTAAAGCAGAATGCACCAGAGCCTCTCCTTTGGAATACTGAAGAGGAAAATTCATTTCAGAATTTGAAACTAGCTTTAGCTACTTCCCCAGCTTTAGGGTTACCAGACTATAATAAACCAGAAAGAAATTAATTTACTCAAGGAGTACTTGCACAAAAACATGGGGATAGGTATCGTCCATTAGCTTATTACAGCACAGCACTTGATTCTGTTGCAAAAGGTTTTCCACCCTGTTTAAGTGCAGTTGCTGCTGCTGCCATTCTAGTTAATCTGGCACAATAATTGGTGCTTGGGCATGATCTCACAGTAGCTGTCCCTCATTCTGTACCACCTCTAGTTAATCTGGCACAATTGTTGGTGCTTGGGCATGATCTCGCAGTAGCTGTCCCGCATTCTGTATCATCTCTTTTGCATAAAATGAAAACTCAACCAGTCTTGAGTGCATGTCTAACTAGATATGAACTTAGACTTCTTTCTGATCCATTTCTCTGATCCACTGTCCTGTTCTAAATCCTGCATTTCTATTGCCTACTGCTGAGGATGGTGAAGAACATGATTTTGTGTGTGTGTGACTAACTATTTGCTTTCTCATAGGGAGGACATAAAGGACACTCCCATTCCCAATGCTGAATTGAATTTGTGGATGGCTCCTGTGGAAGAAATCAAACAGGGAAGCTGATCTTGGGAATAGCTGTCTGCACCGAAGAGACAATATTGCTGAAACAAAGATTAGAGGGTGTTCACTCTGCTCAAATAGCAGAGTTAGTTGCTGTACAAAAGGCCTGTGAGTTACCCAAAGACAAAGTGGCCAATATTTTTACAGACAGCCGTTATGCTTTTGGGGTGGCACATGATTTTGGGCAACTTTGGAAAGAGAGAGGGTTTCTGACCTCTTCAGGAAATCAAATCAAAAATTCAGGGTACATAAAATCATTGTTAAATGCACTTTTGCTGCCTACGAGGCTGTCTGTAATCACATGTTGTGCACATCAAAAGGGTCTGAATGTTGTTACAAAGGGTAACAATTTAGCAGACCAAGCTGCTAAACAAGCAGTAGTAGATTGTTGCAAAAAGCTGTGTATGTTAACGATAACAAACTACAACAGTAATGATTTGTTTGATTTTGAAAAGATTTCAGCCTTTCAAGCTGAAGCATCACAGGGAGAAGTTATGAGGTGGCTCAAGGATGGATGTAGAAAATCCTCTGACAGCATATGGCAACATCCAGACAGCTAATTGGTGGAGCCTGCCTCTTTGCTACCTTACCTGGTAAGGGCATATCATCTACCGGCCCATACAGGTAAGACAGCTTTATTTAATCAGATTACCCAAAGTTGGTATGCCCCTCATGTCTCCTGTTTGATACTTGTGTGTACGAAATTATGGTATATGTCTAGAGTATAATGCAAGTAAACATGCCAACAGCAAGACTGCATGCTTACCTCCACCCTGGGGACCTTTTGTTAACATACAGCTGGAGTTCTTCCAGATGCCTAAGACTAATAATTTACAATTAATTTTGGTGGTAGTGTGTATGTTCTCAGCATGAGTGGAAGCTTACTCATGTTGCAAATCCGTTGCAGTTGCAGCTGTAAATAAATTTCTGAATGGTTATATACCGAGATTCGGTATACCATGTACTATCAATAGTGACCAGGGGACACATTTTAATAATTCATTGCTTAAAGAATTATGTAAAGCTTTTAACACATAGTTGGGTTTTCACTGTCCGAAGCATCCACAGTCATCTGGATTAGTGGAAAGGGTAAACAGGACCCTTAAAAATAAAGTTTCAAAGGTTTGTGCTGAAACCCACTTAAAGTGGCATTAATGAGTATGAGGGCTTCACTGAATGCCACCAGGAAGTTGAGTCCATATGAAATATTAATGGGAAGACACATGGCCATGGGAAATGCCGATTTAACTTTGTCAGATGATGCTATGATTTCTTATTGCAAGAAACTCCTCAATGTTTTGCAGCAATATCATCAAACAGTAAGAGCAGCGTTACCAAAGCCTTTTGACCAGCCCTGTCATGAACTACAACTGGGTGATAGGGTTTACGTGAAAGTTTTCCAGAGGAGAAATGGCCTCAGCCTGAGGTGGAAGGGTTCTTTTCTGGTCCTGCTAACCACCTTGACTGCTATTCGCTGTGCAGGAGTACCAAAGTGGATCCATTCCATTGCAAGAAGACCTGCCATGTGGGGACTCCAGTGGAATCATCGCAGCCAACAGAGGGAGATGGAGGTGCGACAGATAAAGTATCTGCCCATTGAGAAGGTCAACTTAAGTAGCAGTTCATGATGAATCCAGTGACAACAGGTGCTTTTGCTTTGTTTCTGCTGCTGTTCTCTTTTATAAACTGGTCAAGAGAAAACAGTTTCTTGCTGGTCCTTCAGCAATATGCCAAAAATTTAAATAAAACAAACTGCTGGATACATTCACATATACTTCATCATTCTAAGGCAGGGATTCCTATGATTCCCATTTCTGCATCACAGGTGACATTTGAAACAGACCTTAATGACATCAGATTAACCTGGCATAATGTAAATGATTTTTCAAAGGTTGTGTCTCTTCAACTTGCAACCACACATCATGTAGACACATGGGACTGTACCAGTAGAAAAGCAAATGTAATGACACTAGGCATGACATTGTGTTAGACTCTTTGCACTTAAAAAGCTATGACTAGGGGTGTGGTATGGGCATGATAGGTGACCATTACTACATCTGTGGTGATCGTGCCTACCCCTGGTTGCCTACAAAGTGGTCTGGATGTTGCTTTTTAGGCTATATTACTCCTGCTATTCAACATTTTGAACACCCACCAGCAGGTAGACTGAGAAATAAGTGAGCAATCCACTGGGCAAACAAGTATTTTCAATTTTTAATCCTGGGTATGGAGTGCAAAGGACAATGCTTGAAATCACCATGCTAGCTCACATTCTATAGGAGGTGGCCAATAAAACTTCACATCACATCAGGATGGCAAATCAAGAAATTACTGAAATGCTAACTGCGGTGTTACAGAATCGAATGACACTTGATATAATGCTTGCTGCAAAAAGGGGGGGTGTTGTGCCCTCATAGAGAGTTGTTGCTGTTCATATATAAGTGACTGTCATGATGAACAGAAAAAAATGTCAAATTTCATGGAGCAAAGGGCCAAAGATTTGGACAGCACATCAAAACAATGGACACTTTTTGGATGGTTGGAGTATTTTTGGTAACATGGGAACTAGTATAATCCAGGGTATTGTCATTGTACTTTTTATTATATTTGTGATCATTTTGGTATTTTATATTCTAAAGGATTTGGTTACAAGATGTTTAACTTCAACTGCATATGAAATGCCACTGCATGTACCAATCCATGACAATTCTATTATAATAGAAGATGATTGTTATGATGCAGAGGTATACTTTATCAAGTTAAGAAGAATAAAAATATAATTACATGTACAGTATGACACTGATATTGTCAAAGGGGGGAACTGTTATGGGACAAGATTAGCTTATTAAAATGTATATTAATTTCAGTTTCATTAATGATGATATAATATGATTGTTAAAAAGCAAATATAATTTGTATGCAGGGCTGTGGAAAATACTGATTCATAAGCTAGAGTTATTGCTGTGTCTCAACTGCATTCTTTTAATATGTAACAAGGAAAAAGTAAGTGTATGAAGTCGAGAATGTTAGCTATTGTAAAAGGAATTTGTTAGCCTGACTCCTCCAGGCTAAGAATGCATTGTTGCTAGTGAAGGTTTGAAACATCCAAGGTCAGAAAACAAGACCCCTTGAAAGCAGGTGGGTCATGTATAGGAAAGTGTTCACATGAAGTCTGAGGTGAAAATCACGAGGGATGAGGACATTAGCAAAGTTTTCTGTTTGATAGAGTAATTTTAATGTAAGAAAACTGCATGACAAGTTTGATAAGAAAAATGTATAAAAATACAGTTCTTGTATGTCAAGTGAGACTGATTTACCCACTGCTATGAAGATTGTTCCCACCGCTGTAAGAATAAAATTTCTGTTTGCACATTCTGAAGTGCTGTTCCTGACTGAAGGCATATAAGGTAAATACTTAATGTTATTTATTTATGACTTTAACAAATGGAATTTGAATCTTGAGGACTTACAACAATTGAGCCAGCTGTGGGGAGCTCCCCAAACAGATCTTTTTGCCTCCACTAACAGCAATCATTTGCCAAAACTCTGTTCCAGGACTTCATGCAAGAAGGTCTAAAATACAGATTTTTTTTTTCTGTTCATTCCTAGGACAGGAATGTTCCCAAAGGCTTTTTCCCCTTTCATCTAATATCCAAGGAATATCTCTCAACCTCTTAAAGCAAGAAATCTGGACAAAGCCATAAGTAATGGGGGGGGGGCAAAGGCACAAAAACAGGGAAGATTTTTAAATATTGCTCTTACAAACTCAGAAAGAGATAGAACAACAGGTTTTGCATTAGCATGAATTTTTTTTGAAGGGCATGAAATATGAAACTCAAACATCTGTCATTATTTTCTGACTTAAAGCTTCAATGATTTGTCTTTGCTAGAAAACCATAATTTTGCAGTGGAAAGGTATGCTCCAGGGTCATTCTGAGGATTCAGAAGGACCTTACAAAGATTATTGTGATAACTCCCAGACAACAGTAGTTCTCGCTTCTTTTAGAAATGACAAAGGGCAGTTACCACAAGTTTCCTCAACTAACCAGGCCTACTCAGACAGGACAAGGAGTGTTGGATACATTCAGACCCAAACAACTGTAACTAACTGCCTGGATGATAGAATCTTAATACCTTTTAGGCACCTAGTTTCTAAGTATGTGCAGTAGGAATTAAAGGAGACAAGAAATCCTGCTACAAGAAAATCATATATTAGTAAAACGAAAATATTTTTACTTGGTAGCAGAACAGGAGCCAGCACTGTTTCAAGCTAGTCTTTCACCGGTTCTACATCATTTCTGCGAGTTGCTGTTCTCATACCTGTCTTACCCCCATCAGGGGCAGTTGGTATAATGGTTAAGGTGTTTACCTTACAGGCACCTGTCTTACCCCCATCAAGGGCAGTTGGTATAATGGTTAAGGTGTTTACCTTACAGACACAAGGTGCAGTTTGCTCACTGTTGCTACATAAGCCCTGCATTTGCGTGGGCTTGCCCTTGGTTTAACACAGCGCCACAGAGATAGGTAACCAGCCACTGCTCTGCTGTATTCATTTGTGTACATGTAGTGCACCTCCATGCACCATTGCGCACTACCACCCAATGGGGGTAACTACTGGTGGTTATAGACACAAAAACTTAAGTAGATAAATGTTCCCCTAGTAGCTTACTGTGATCTGGCTGAGAAGTCCTTAAATTGTGCTTAGCTGCTCAGAGAGCACCTCAGCTGTGCTTTTGCCCCTTAAACAGTCCCAAAACCACCACATCTGTAGTAGTAGTCTCATATCATTTAGAGAACCCCTACTAATATAGATCCTTTATAGATTCCCCCATTAGTAAAGACCCCATTTAGAGCACCCAGTTATACACACCCCTCCATTTTCTCTCCCCGTTGTGAAAACAGGATTTAGCCTAGCATTATGGATGGTCAGTTTCCCAACATTTCTCTTACCAGCCTGATTGACATGGGTATCCTAAGGTAGTGTAGCAACTACCTCATGTACACTGACAACCCTCTACTCCTAAATCACCCAAGTACAATTTGTGAGAGATGCTTCTGTACTAAGAATCTGGAATCCTTGCTATTTCACACACAGAGCAGTAACACTGAACAAGTTGTCAGCTCACATACTACACCTCCTACACAAACCCATAAACCATCATATGCACAGATACACACCAGAAACCTACAAAAACACCAGAGACCTTCCAAACACAAAGATGCTACCAGTAATAGAGCACCCAGAGCACTCAATACACGTAAAAACACAAGCACCAGTGTCTCACCAAATAAGCTTCTAAGGCAAAGCATCTCTAAACCAAATTTTTAGTCACATTTGACTCCATTGTGAGACACACAGATGTCCCACTCACCAGGCTAGACAAGAAGAAAGTTGCAGTCAGCTGTCTATTGGGTTCCAAGATCCATCAGATCACACATGCACTCAAGACTCTCAATAAGTACTGTTATGACTCTGTTATAGTTCACATTGATGTGAATGACTTGAGATGTGCCTCACTGGACTGTATGAAGTGAGACATGATTGAGCTCTTTGAATATGTTTCCCAGGCACATATGTCCCTAGCTTTGAGCAGCATTCTACCCTCACCTAGGATTATACCACAATATAAACAAAAAATGACTGACTTCAACAATTGACTTAGTTTCTGTTGTCATTCTAAAGGGATCCAGTTCCTGTCAGCTTGAGATGACATGGTTGATAGACTCTTTGCCAGACATGGTCTTCACCTGTCACCTCTAGGCTTTCGGTTACTGGCTAAGGCACTTGTCTCCCCCATAGTTCCTTTTTTAGGCAAGGTCTCAAGAACAAATTTTCTGACATGAAAATATCACTCATAAATAAATTAAAGGTTATGCTGCTAAATGCTAGGAGTTTAAATCAGAAACTGCACTGTCTGGAGGATGTTGACTTTTGTGCAGTCACAGAAACCTGGTTTAGGGCTGCAGAGAGTGCCCTGGCCTTGGAAGGCTATAATGCCTTCCACACTTTCAGACCACAAATGAACATGTGAGAACCAAAGGAGGAGAAGAAGTATCTAACTTCATCAAAGATAAATACATGTCTAGACTGGTTAGACATGAAGACTCCACGGAGTTACTCCAAATTCAATTAACTGTGAGTAAGACCCCTCTAAAAGTTTATTTGGACCTACTTGAGTCATTCAAATTACAACCGAACACTCTAGTCATGGATGATTTTTAATTATCCCTCCATTGACTGTGAATCTTATGTGAGTGCCAACATGCTCACACAAAGGTTCCTGGACTTTGTTAACACTAATCCCTGGAACAGATAGTATGCAACCCTACAAAGGACTCAAATATTCTCAACCTGGTCTTCACCAACATGGGTGATTGCTGCACCATCACAAGTATAAGACCCTTACTGGTTTAATCCGATCATAAATCAGTCACATTTGAAGTATCTATAACACCTGAACCCCTCTTAGGTGAAATCAGGCTTAAAAATGTCACCAAAGCTAATTGTACCCTCCTAAGGGATGGTATAAATAATTTCCCAGCTCCTGTTCCCACAGATGGTATTGACAGCTGTACTAAGGTATACACAAATGCCCTGTACAACCATTTACACAAATGTATTGACACAGCTGTACCTGACAGGGTCAAAACAAGATCCTCAAGAAAAAAAACAGCCTCCCTGGTTGACATCTAGCATTAATAAGTTATACAACAAGAGGAAGAATTTTCTGTCTAAGAATAAAAAAGAGAGTTCCCAGCACTGGAAGAACACCCTCATCTGCTTGAACAAACAAATAAGATAACTTGTAAAATCCTCTAAGGGCAATTTCGAAAACAAATTAGCAACCATAACTAAGGATAATCATAAGGCATTCTTCAGCTGTATCTATAACCTGAAAGGTAAGACCCAGACGTGCTGAACTAGCTGTGGATGGCATTACACACACTAATCCTGCAAAAGTAGCTAACCTATTAGCTGACAGGTTTGGCAAAAATCTCACCCCCCTATCCCTGTAAATTCAGTCTCTATAGGTGAAATGAGGGTTGTTAACAGTGTCAATATCCGACTCTTTTATTTGCCTGGTGTTATTTATTATTGCTGAGCTGTTGGAAGCTCCATTTCCACTGCCATAAGTAAAAGCTCCCTGGTTCAACAAACAGGATATTGTTTTTCAAGGCCGGACTTCAAGATTTTATAACTACAAGTACCCTAAAACATTGGAGAGGAAGGTGAAGGACAGAGCAAATGCATTTTAAGGTTCTGATGATGTCTGACAAACTAGATGAAAGCCCTTAACCTGGTGGAAATATTAAAGTTTTGTAGAGCTGCTTTGATTGACTGGCTTTGGGTTTTTGTTTTAAATAAAACAATAGAACAGTAGAATGTACCAGAATGCATATGAATTTAAATGAAAACATAACGCAAAAATAATTCAGTCGAAACAAATGAGTTCAGAGAATAACAATAATTAATAATAATAGTAACAATAAGCCATTTGAATGCAAAAATACACATATCCTAAATTCCGTGAAATGAGGTTCTAAGATACTTCCAAAGCTGTTATATTAAATGTTTCATAAATAATTTATTATTAAGGCCCTTTGGTTGCAAAATATCATAAGTGAAAGTAAACCAAGCCTCCTTCTGTAATGTATCAGAAGGATCTAAATATAAAGCAGAACATGTCAACACATACATTATAAAGAGCCTCAATAAATCCGAATCACTATAATGATATTTAAAAAAAAATGTATTATTTATTATATTATGTATTGTATATTATGTATTTATTGCACACCTCATTAACAAAGGCATTGCCTCAAGAGTAAAAGAGGTCATAACACCCCTGTACTCAACATTCATCAGGCCAATAATTGATTAAAATGCTGCCTTTGGTATGTACCTTACCAGGCACCTGCATCAACTTGAGACACCTCAGAGATTTCTAACCAAGAAAATTCAGGATTTCCAGCACATGTCATACATTAACAGACTGAAGTCACTGTCACTGTACTGAGTAGCATACAGACTACTTAGAGGAGACTTGTGCCTGGCCTACAGAGCAATCTTGGATCCAAAGCTAATAGAAATGCTCCACATCCAGAAGCCAAATAGGACAAGGGCCACCTGCTCCAGGGGCCTTAACCTGACCTGCGACATAAATTGGACCTACTGGAGAGACAGATATGTTTCTCAGAAGTTGCTACTCCTCTGGAATAGGCTACCATTTCACATCAAACAAAGCCCTTCTAAGACCCTGTTTAAGCATAGCCTGGATGACTGGATGAGAAACTGTAAATTCTTGCCGGGGATTTCAGCTATTACCCTCCTAGATATGGGCAGTCATTGCTAAGATCTCGAGTTTAGGCAAAATCCTTTATATTGGGTTTCTCTAGAATTAAATTCAGTACACAAGGTCAGGCTTATAAAGACCTTCGGGTCAATAGCCCAGTAACCACCTATGAATCTATAAGGTTAATTTCTTGGCCATTTCAGCATGTCTGTCAGTGGATCAATTTCTTTCAATGTAATCTCATATATGAAAATGATTTTGCAAGGAGTGTTACCTACCTGACTTCCTAGAAAAATGGTGGCTCCTCCTTAAGATCTTAATTTTTTTATTGGGAAGAAGTAACTCTTGCTCAATTTGAACCAGCTCAAAACAGTGTGTTGATAACCTTAGCATGGAAAACAGTGTTACTGATTGCTCTGACACCTAGAAGAAGAGCATCTTGAGTTGCAAGCTGTTATGATGAGTCATTATTTTCTTCCTTGAGAACTAATTTTTCATTTATGCTTAAAATGGCATCCAAGTTTACTTTGAGCCAAGCTATCCATCTCCCTTTCTTCTTCACAAAATCTAAAAATGAGGAAGAAAGGACGTTTCATGCCTTGGATGCCCACAAACATCTTAAGTACTATCATGACAGAATAAAACCTTTCAGAGCTTCTGATCAGTTGTTCATTTCTTCTGAAGGTAAGAAAAAAGGACAACCTGTATCATAAGAGGCTATTTCAAAATGGTTGTGTTATGCCATTTCTTTTTTTATTTTCACCACAACAAGGTCAGTACTCACTCTACCAGGGTCTTGGATTCATCGGTGGCTTTATGGAAAGAGATGGATACTATATATTCTAGAAGCAGCGACTTGGTCCTCTGTAAACACTTTTACAGAGCAACATAAATTAGACTTCTTCTCCAGGTCTAGGAGAGACTTTTCTAAGACCATTCTCCAGGGGCTCCTGGACCCACAACCTTTATCTTCCAAGTCAGTTTAAGCTATGGTGATCTACCTATAGAGTTAAGGTTACTGCAGCAGTGATAAGATGAAGAACATATTTAAGTTATGTAAGTAAACTTACCATAAGCAGTTGTTTGAAAATTGCTGCCACAGTAGACACTTCTTCTCTCCATCACCATTTTTATTGTATGTTTGTATGCTGAGGGCAGACTTTTTATTTTTATATTGCTAGCATTGTTGTTTCAGGTTTTAGCCTTCCTCACTCTGTTGACATGAAAGCTCTAAAGGACTTCGTACACAAACAAGTCTTTCAATCAGCTCAGCTTGAGCAAATAATTTGGGCATTTGATAGGTGCCCTGAAAGCTTTGGAAGCTGATTGCTGTTGAATCCTTGCCAGGATTGAACCCATATAGCTAAGGCTACTACAGCAGTGATCATTCAACCATCTTCTCTTATTGTAAGTTTATTTACACAACTGTAAATTTATGTCATAAAATGCTCAAAATTGGGTTTTGAGAAGTGCTGAGTGCCTTACATATATTAGAAATGCTGTTCTTACATTTAGTCTATTAGTGCAAGCAATGTAAAATGCATGGCTGGTTATCCAAGCTTTGTGTCCTGAAAATTTTATAAGAAAATCTGAATGCATTATAGAGATATGAACATTTGAAAGAAGAATACAATTAAGCTTAACATGACAATTAGAAGTAGACTGCAGTACTTCAAAAACACTTAGCACAGACATGTAACTATCTCTTCTGTTTAAGCTAAAAATATAAAACATATCACAATATAAAACACTATTTCACCAAGCATTACAAATATGCATTTCTGCAGAAAAATAAGATTTTCTCTTTTGTTTGTCATCATGTAATGCATATTATTTCATATGTTTGCATTGTTGTAGAATGCTAGAGTCTTTTTACTGACAGAAAGTGCCACTTTTGTGTAAAAAAACTTTATAATTTGCATTTTTATACTATGGTATCTTGTGCATATATGTTACATCTGTGCATACACAGCTAGTTTTCCATACAAGGAGCTGATAGCTCCAAAGGGGCTAATATTCACAAGCTACAATATTTCCTTTCTCTGAAATGTTCATGTAACTCTTTCTATGTTTCATTACTGTCAAAGTGTTAAAGACTAAATGGCAAGCCATTCCAATGTGGAGCAGTTCACTTATTGACTCCTTTCAGTCTTCCTCTGATTGTGCTTCATCCACTAACTAAATTCAGCTTCAAACTTCCTAAATACAATGCTGTATACGCATTAAATGTCCCAAGCAATCAGACAAGTAGAAATTTCTTAAGGTGATGAAAGTCATTTTCAGATTTCTTCTAACATTACTGAAAAACAAGTAGTGTAAGCCTAAATGAGCTAATTTAGACAAATAACTGATCCAGTGATTATTCTTCATTCAGTATTAATGATTTTCTTATGTGTTTCACTTTTTTGACATACCATAAAAGAGGATAGAGATTTGTTATATATTCAAAACTGACTCAATAAGACCATTGAAAATAGAACCTTGAATGGTATGGCCAAGGTGGCTAACTGAGAGCAGCAACTGGTGAAAACTCTGTGATTGAAACCTTTTCTCTGATAGAAAATGTAATAAAAAATTTGGAGATACTTTTTAGCTAATTTTATTCATTAATAGTTAGAAAAAAGATTTATAGCTTTAGGTTCTTCAAAAAGTGAAATTTTCCTTTCAGAATTTCAACTGCTGGGTTAAGAGAAAAGAAGCTTCAGCATGAGCCACTCAAGAAATGGTACTCAGGATTCTTGTGTTACAAAAAGACACCTAGTCAATAATATGTAATATGCAGGATGTATTAACAAATAAAAAGAAGGTGGTGTGAGTAAACGGTTCCTCCAAAAACAGAAATACAATGTAGAAAAAGTAAAGGAGGCTCCAGACCACAGCTAATAAAAACATATAAAAGTTTAACCCAGATGGTGAATGCTTTCGTAGTCCAAGGCTACTTCATCAAAGACATATTACAAACCTTCAGTTTATATACCATCAGCACAAATAATCAATTAAAACCTCATTAAACAAATTAAAACCAATTAGCACGATGCCCTTAAAGGCATATAGCTAACCACTGCACATAAACTCAATATTATCTAAAACTTTTAGAGCATAAAGTTGCGCCACACACCTCAAAATACATTTATACACATATATGGGCAAAACTGATATTGTATACCTATATAACTTATTTTCTTATGTCTCTAGTTTTGCCCATATATGTGTATAAATGTATTTTGAGGTGTGTGGCGCAACTTTATGCTCTAAATGTTTTAGATAATATTGAGTTTATGTGTAATTGCTAGCTATATGCCTTTCAGGGCATTGTGTTGATTGGTTTTAATTTGTTTAATGAGGTTTTAATTGATTGATTATTTGTGCTGATGGTATATAAACTGCAGGTTTGTAATATGTCTTTGATGAAGTAGCCTTGGGCTACAAATGCGTTCACCATCTGGATTAAACTTTTATATGTTTTTATTAGCTGTGGTCTGGAGCCTCCTTTGCTTTTTCTACATACAGGATGCATTACTTAAAATAGACAAATTGGATTCCAAAACAGAAAGTTTCAAAGAAAAGAACAGAAAGAAGAAGAAACATGTAGAAATTATTATAAAAGAACAAAGGGTACAAATCAGCAATATGGAAGAAACTTTAAATGATCATGAGGGGAGAATAACTCAAGGTGAGTCTCAGATTGAATTTCTTTTAAGACAAAATAACTGGCTCATAGATGATGATTTAGAAAATAGACTGAGACACAAAAACATTATAATTTATGGCATAGCTGAAATGTATGAGGGAGACAATATAATAAACTTAACAACTTGGTGACATAAAACAGTAAACATACCTGAAACTTCATCTTTTGGAATTGAAAGGGCACACAGATCCTTGACAGCACCTTCAAAGAAGGAAAACTCACCACTACATTCAATTGTAGTTACACATGTCTAGCTTAGAAAAATATCAAATATTAAAACAGCAGGGTCCAGCTAACCTATTAAAAATATGTGAACACATAATCAGATTTGACAATAATTATTCCAGTAAAGTAATCAGTAAAAAAAAAATCTTGTTTACCTCTGATCAAGGAACTTAAAAAGAGTAATATTAAAGCCACTTTGGTGTTTTCTGCAAAGATCAAATAATTTCTTTCTGAAGGGGCTAAAATATGTGACACACTGGAGGCGGCATCCGCTTTTGTTAACAATAAAAAAAATCTTAATAACACTGAAAAAATGGAGTGGAACAGTATATCCTTCAAGAGACAGAATGAGACGAATTCCTCAAAAACTGCTTCTAAAATTAAAATGCCTTTTATTCTCTGATTGCAGGACTTTATTTACTCCTATCTTCATAGGTTCATATGAGATTACTAGGCTATTGGCCCTGAGGCCCTTATAAGCCTAGCCAAGAATTTAGCCTATGTTTAGACAAGTCAGCACCCAAAGCCCCTTTCCAGCAGGGACACAGGTGGAATCCCAGGGGTGTATTTTCTGTTTACCATCCAGTTATCCAGGTCGCGCTTAAAAAGGGATAATGAGGTACTCTGCTTGACATGAAGAGGGAGTCTATTCCACAGATGGGGAATTCTTTAGGACACAAATCTGTCCTGCCATCAAGTCATATTGATATCACAAACAGGTTGAGGTTGCGCATATGGGTTATTCGAGTGGAGCTTGACTTGTGGATATGCAGTAGTCCCATCAAGGCAGGGTCTGAGATTCCTTTGCATGCCAGACAGAGGTCACCTCTGAGAAGTCTGTATGAAACTCAGTACAAGATTAAGATATATAGTAGATTAATTAATAAAGATCAAAGATGATTTATAGTCAATAGATTAACATATGATAATTTAAAGATGGTGGTAATGATCTTAGATTTAGCGAAATGAATGAACAAGAAATTGGACTTAATTAGTTTAGAAATCAAGAGAGCTTTTGATTCTGTAGATTGGAACTACTTGTTTAAAACTTTAGAAATATTTTCATTTCCAAAACAGTTTATTGGAATGTTAAAAATCTGTACAGAGACTCTAAAGCATATGATAAAATTGTATCTTACATTTCATAATTATTCACCTTAAACAAAGGCACAAAGCAAGGTTGTCCTTTGTCCCCTGTACTGTTTGCATTAGTAATCAGAATCTTAGATAAAGTATAAGAAGCAATGAAAAAATGATGGATTCTCAGATAAGGATTGTGAATCTGAAATACTTTTTTTGCAGATGATATTTTATTAACTATAGGAGATTTGAAATATTAAGTTGAAGAAATAGATAAGGAAATTGAAAACTTTTAAGAAGTGTCACTGCTAATATTTAATAATAATAAAACTGAAACCTTAGTGTTAAATCAATAACTAGATAGTAAGTTTAAAGATAAATATAATATAATTGGGAAGGAAAATAACTAAAATATTTAGGAATAAAAATCTATCAAGATGTAAGATTATTAATAATGATTTTGAAAAAAATAAAGAAGTGTTATTTTTTTATTAAAAATTGAATGCATTGTTTTATTTTTATTTTTGAAAATAGGTTTGTACTTATTAAAATGATTATATTACCCAAGACTATATACAAATTGATTTCAGTAGGTTTATACCTGACAAAAAAGACATATGTAACAATCCTTTCATCTGGCTGATAAAATTTACCATAGAAGGAAATTCATTCCAATGTTTCAACTTTGCACATATGAAATCAATTCTTAAACAGTTAATAAATGTTTTTAAAACTCCATTAATATCAAAATGGAATTTTTTGTGCTTTTCCATTGCACACACCTCTAGATTTAAGAAAACTCAGAATAATGTTAAAATGAATTGACTAAAAAGGAACAGATTATTATTATGGTCTGATTGCTTTGAAAAAGGAAAAGCTAACTCACCAGAATATTTAATGAAAGATTATAAGTTGGATGAATCTGCTAACAAGTTAATATTATCCATCTGTAAGAAATTGAATTAATTTTTAGATAATATGAGTGAATAGGAACAGAACAGTATTCCCCATTATATGAATATATGAATGCTATCATCAAATGCAAATTGACCTACAGGGGAAGCTTCTCCAAGTTATATAAGTTAATTATAAATAATAATTTTGGTGGGAAATTCTTAAACCTTTTAGACAGTAGTGGATTGAGTGACTCAGTAGATGGTAAGAATAAAATGTACGTAAATCAGTTAGTCAAACTCCAAGTTTTTACTAGAAAGTTTTTATGTGGAGATATATACATAGAATGTTTGTTACTCCTAATAAAATCTCTAAATTTAGTGAAATTACTTCAGTCTGTTGGAGATGCAGTAAATATGTAAAGGCTGATTGGACACACACATTTATGGATTGTGAAAAATCAAATGTATATTGGGAAGAGATAAGTATGTTTTTTTAACGGGTTATGGTCTGATAATTGTTCTTTAACTAAATCAATAATATTAATGACTGTTGCATTTCCAAATAAAAAAAATTGTACTGGATTCTCCTAATAGTTGCCAGAAAAGTTAATATGAAAAATTGGAAATCAAATTCATTTCCTACATTCAAATATTTTTTACATTTAACAGCAATATCATGTGACACTGATAACAAAGTGATCAGAACAAGATCTATAAATCATGCTAAGACTTTTAGTGGTTGGGATAGCCGTAACATGTTTCTGCTGAAATACCAAGACTCTTAATATGTTAATTGTGTAAGGTTATCTAGACGATTCAATGCATTCCTGACATTGTATAATAGTATGTGATGTTGAATTTCTTCCATTCTGTGTATATATTATAAAAATGTTAAATTAATAAAATCTTACTAAAACCAAGAAAAGAAGAGAAAAGTAGAGCCATTATCGGTAATGCGTGGGCTTTATATTGAACGTATTGTTGCTTCATCTGCGCCATTTACCTTAGAACATGTTTCCATATTTCTATCTTATCTCTCTCCTCCTTTCCTAAATCTATATGTCATCAGTAAACTGAGTTCCCATGAAGTAATATCTATCATTGCATCTTAGATTTCCAGCTGTCATTTGAGAAGGCCTCTGGGGTAAAATTAATTTGATCTAACCATTTAACCAGATTCATAAAGGATGTAGTAAGGCTCATTTTTCTCAATTTTTCTTAATTTTTGTCAGTTTTAGGTTATCTGCATATTTTATCTTCTAGAACAGTTATATTTGACATATTTAAACAACAGTGGGGCACAATTTGTTCCCTGGAGTATATCTATTTTCAATCTATACAGTTACTTGTACATAAGCTCCACTTCTTGTTATCTTATATGCACCTTACAGTAAGTCACATTCTGTGCATATCCACTTCCATAACTTTGTAAATCAACCACTTATGGCCCAACATTGGTTTTATTTGCATCACTTTCTTTACCTTCATCAAATTGCAGACATTTGCTTCCTGTGAGACATTACTTGAACATTCAAATCTGTTTTTATTTACTAGGTTACTATTTATTTATTGACATTTGTTTACCAGGAAATTCCATCTAGATAATTACATCTATTTTCAGCAGAGACATGCAGAAAAAAGCTCCACAAATAAATGAATAGAAAATACATACACAGAGGTAAAAACATTTATCATATTGCAGTATACTGTAAAAACATAGGTTACTACAAATATCGATACACATATGATGTGTAGCATAACACAAATACACTATCATTAAAACAAGATAAATATAACATCATGTAGCATTGAAAAGTGTTGACATGCTATAAGTATGAGAGTGTATTATTCATAAAACAAATTTCAGAGTGGAACATTCAAACAATGGATAAGAAGGAGTAGAGGAAGGGAGGGGAGAGTGAGGAAAAATGATTTGTTAAGGTAATAAGTGGATTAGATATGGGAGATAGAAGAAATAATGAGTAAAAGCAAGATAAAGAGTAAGGGAAATAAGAGTAAGAGAAATAAAAAAACACAGGAAAAGGAGAGATAGTGTGTACAATGGTATTAGAGGAGAAGGAGCTTAAATTTTATTCAAGAGAGCAGCAAGTGCAAAGCCATGAGTCAGAGAGGAATTCCTTTAGTTGCAGCTAGTAGAATTTTGCCAGAAGATCAAAAGTGATGATTTGGTTAGTGGTGGGGAATTGTACTTATAGATGGGCAGGAAGTGGGATTACATATAACTTTATGTGTTAAGAAAAACTATATAATTTAGTCGTTTGGATAATTCTAGACACTTTACTGTAGGGTTTTTAGTTCAGAATAGTGATGTGTTCTTCGACTTGTATGAGCTGCAAATGTGGCAACCTTGTTGTAACACTCTCCCAGTTTAGATTTGAGGGTAGCCTGGAGGTTAGTCAAGATGGGTGAACCATATAATAAAAAGGGGAGTAGATATGTGGTGTCAAGAGTGACTCTAGTGGATGCATTAAGGAATCTTTTGGCTCTGTATATAGCATTCCTACTTTATTGTGATTTTTTATATTGTTGTGTATGTGGTGGTCATGTTTGAGATTGTCTTCTATTTTAACCCTCAGCACTTTTGTATGGGACACTACTTCAATTGACATATTGGTTAGGAGCATGCCCTTCAAGTTATTTTTTCCCATGGATAAGTTATTTGGAGAAAAATAAATGGAGTTTGGTTTTCTTTGGATTAAGGAGTTGGTGATTACAAAGCCAGTTTTCAGTAGAGTTAAAGACATGTTGTGTTGTTGTTGTTGTGTCTTTCCCCAGTTAGGGGTCGCCACAGCGGAACTACGGTCTGCTAATGATTGGCAGTAGATTTTTACGTGCCAAGTTGCCGGCCCTGACGCACAGCCTTCAATGAAGGTACACCCATTCACGCATGTCTCCACACAGAAGATGCTCTAGCTGAGAATCGAACAGGACAACATCTTACTGTGAGGCGACAACGCTACCGCAGCACCACCACCGCAGTTAGTTAAAGACATGTTGTGTAATCTTTTCTAAATGTTCTAGATTGTCTGAGAGACAAAGGAGTGTGAAATTGTCTGCATGATGTACAATGGATGCTTGTAGTATAGAAGTATGAAGATTGTATATAACGGTATTAAATAGAAGAGAACCAAGGACAGAGCCTTGAGGGACACCTGTAATGATGGATAGATAAGAAAAAAGGGTAGAATTCCATTTATATTCATAGGTTTATAGGTCTGTACTTGTCTAATGACCACTGTGGCCTTTTTAAGCGTAGCAATGGATCCCAAATCTCTTACAAGTTCTGGTAACATTGGTAAGTGAAACAGGAGCTTGGGAGATAAACCAATTCCAAGCACGGGACTGGGAGATGAACCTTTTACAAGTTGCCTTTCTCTATTAAAGACATAGGTGCCAAACCAGGAATGAATTTCCTATTCCCCATCCAATTGTCCAAGTTGCACTTGAATTGGGAACTCTGCTTTACATGGACAGGGAGCCTGTTTGAGAGAAGGGGTAGTCTCTGGGATACATTCATGTCCCTCCACTAAGTCCTATTTATATCATAGGTAAGTTTTACATCTTTGGAATGGGTACTTCTGGTGCTGTTTGGCTTGCAGACTTGCAGGATGTCCATCAGAAAAAGGTCTGCTGATGCCTTGTATGCCAGGCATAGATTTTCTAACAACTTTTTGAAAACAGAATACAGGGATAGGGCTTTTAGGTAGTCTGCATGTTGGGTACTATTTTATTGAGGAACCTCTGTGGATATTCCAATTGTTGGATGTCTTAGGTATACACCAAAGGGGACATTGTACTAAATGATAGGTCTGATGAATGCTAAATACTTTGGAACAATGACCTCCTTGGACCTAGATGACAATCATAGCTCTCAACCTTCCATGTCCAAAATGAGGAACACTAGCCCTCATAATGTGGAACAAATGGGCAAAATGTGGAACACATATTAATGGCTTACTAACAACTTCAACTAGGAAGGTCATAGGATGGTTAAAATATGCTGGTTTTACTTATAAAGAAGATCTTTTAATGAATTAATATGATTCATTTCTATTTACAATGGATTTCACTTAAAAAATTCCTAACACTGAATGTGTGACAGAGTCTTTCAAAATGGAACTTTGAGGAACTTCGAGGAACATGAACTTTTTAAGACCCCAAATGAGGTACGTTCCTCGTAATGAGGTACACTTGAGAGGTATGGATGACATATCATTGTTTATCAGTTGTACAACATAGAATGATTTCCTCACTGCTGCAGACACATGATGGTCAAAGGCTAGATTACTATCTATGTGTGTCCCCAAGTCCCTGACTACTGGGTTGACTTTTATGGGTGTGTTGTCAATATGATAGTTAGGGTCTATATTCCAACGTCAAACTCACAGGAGTCTGAACGTTGTAATATCGAACCCAAAGTTCGAAATATGAAAATAGTGATCCACGGAACACCGATTTTTTCCCAGGGAAAAAAAATCGGGCCGTTTTTGCAGCTTTGCTATTTCCGTCACTGTGGTACAATCTCAGAGTTGGTATATTTAAGTAGGAGGGTATGGGGGGGCACAGTCCCCCACATTGGGGGGGTGGGGGTGAAACCCCCCCACATTCGTTTAAGTTTAAAGTGTATGTGTTTTTTTTTTGTACTGGAACAGTGATTTTTTTCCCTGGGAAAAAAAAATCGCTATTCTTTGTTTTTGTAATTCTTGGGTTTCGAACTTCATGGTTCGATATTACATCGTTTGAACTCCTGTGAGTTTGATGATGTGATATAGACCCAATAGTTAATGGTGGCTGACTTCCCAAATGATACTATTAGGCATTTCTTGGCATTTAGATTTAGACCATGGCTCTGACACAAGTTATTTGTCTGTGCCAGCCCTTCCTGGAGATCATTAATGTCAGTGGCAGATTCTATGACTGTGTTGTTTATAAACTGCACAGCATAGACTGATTTCCTCACTACTGTAGACTCATGATAGTCAAAGGCTAGATTAGTGTATGTTTGTGTGTGTGTGTGTGTGTGTGTGTGTGTGTGTGTGTGTGTGTGTGTGTGTGTGTGTGTGTGTGTGTGCGTGTGTGTATCCACAAGTCCCTGACTACTGCATTGATTCTTAGGGGTGAGTTGCCAGTATGTAGTTACCAGGGGTGGCTGACTTTCCAAAGGGTAATGTTATGCATTTCTTGGCATTTAGATTTCGTCTGCGGCTCTGACTCCAGTTATTTGTCTGTGTCAGCCATTCTGGAAGAACACTAGTGTCAGTCGGTGATTCTATGACTTTTTTAAATATACAATCATCTACAAATTTGGTCAGCTAGAGGCATTTGATATTGACCTTGACTTCAAAGAAGTAGTTGCCAAATAGAAGCGGTCCCAAGACTGATCCCTGAGGGACTGTACTAGTGACTGGCCTCTTTGTTGAGGAGGACTCTCCAATTATGACTTCATGGGTCCTGTCTGTGAACCAGCTGGCTATTCTCTGGGTAACATAAGGATTTATACTTAATTGCTGGTGTTTGTCAACAGTGCCTGAGTAGAGTATTATGTCAAATACCTTGGCCAGACCAAGATAGACAATGTGAACTGTTTTGTTCTCATCCATTTTTTTTTTGGTGATCTTCTCAAAGAATTCCACCAGGTTAAATAAGTATGACCTGCCCTTGATGAAATCTTACTAGGGTGGGTCCAGTGTCTGGAGGCTTCCTATGTTGTTATTGATCATTTACATGTTAATTATTTTCATGGCTTTGCATGTAAGACTTCTGAGACTTATGGACCTGTAGTTTCCAGGGTCTGTAGATAGCCCACCTTTGTGCAGAGGGATGTTGGTTGCTATTCTCCATTCATGGGGCATGATGCCTGTATGTAGGCTGCAGTTAAGTAGTGATTCAAGAGGGCCAGATAGGTCATGCTTCAAGCAATTCAGAAGGTAGTCTGGGATATTGTTGAGGCCCAATGATGCAGTGTTCTTAACATTAGAGACCGAATTAAAGACAAGTTCTGTAGTGATAGAAGGGTGAGTTATATTTGATGGTATTTTCCAGGGTGAAGATGGGGGTGGAGAGAGATAAATTTAGAGCTAAAATTTTCTGCCAGTTTGTTTGGTGTCTACTGGCTCAGCATAGGTGGCTCCACTAACAATGGCTACGCACACTACTGTATATTCCCTTTGAGGTTGCAGACATAGCTAAAGAATGCCTTGTGGTTGTCCTTGACCTGGGAGGGCAAAAATAATCATAAATGAGTGTAATTATTTTTCAACATTGTGTCCTAATACAGGTAAATGTTCAACAGTAAGAATCCATAACTTCACAGGGGCATTACTTTCTCTAGATTTGGACCATGTACCTATGACATTACCTTGAAACATTGATATGATTATCAGTGTTTGCCATTTGATCATTAACAGATATTATGTGGTCAGTCTAAAGACTATTAAACAGCTGGCCAATAACTAGACATTGACAAAGATAAGAGCCAAACCCCACACCTTGTGTCTGTGGTCTGTGAGGTAACCATTGTGACAACCACCAACTTGTCTGCCTGATAGCATTCTGCCAAGTAATTAATGAATCACTGAAGAGTAGGTTGTGACAGTTGTAATAGGTATTTTATTTTATGAGACAAAGTATCAAAAGCTTTTGATAAGTCTATGAGTTAGGAGAATGCAAGTTTACCTGTATCCCTGGTATTATTTATGTTGTCTGTAAAAGTAAGGAGGGCAGTTGTTGTGCTATGGGGATGTCTAAAACAATGCTGAGTATCAGTAACTGTTCCTTTACAAGATGCTGGAATAGTTGTTTATGGACACATTTTTCCAATATTTTTGAAATAGGGATAAGATAGCAGTGGGTCTGAAATTAGATATCTCAGTAGAAGTGGCACCTTTGTGGAGAGGGATGATATGACATTTGTTCCAGATGGTATGACTATAGAATTCCTGTGCTGACCTGTTTATAAGGATGAAGACTGGATATGCAATGGCTTTAGCAGCAATTTTGAGGTATTGTGCAAGAACATTATCTGCAGATGGTGAGCATAGGTTCATAGGTTCATAGGTTCATACTAGGCTATCTGCCCGAGGGCATTTATAAGCCTAGCCCATTGTTTTGTGGCTTACGCCACCCCTTTAGTATGGGGAACTATACCCATTATTTTGCTGTGCCTCTGTCGAGCAGTGACACTGAGGTAATTCCTGGGGTATATCTGCGATCTCCCATCCATTGGTCAAGATTTCTCTTGAACAAGGCCAGCGAGGTGCTCTGCCTCACATGTACCGGGATTTTGTTCCACAGCATAGGGAGTCTTTGGGTGATGAATCTATCCCTCCAGCACGTCCTATTAATAGCCGTGTCGAGGTTTAAGTCTCCGCCCTTGTGGCTCTGATGGATCTAGATTTTTGAGGTGAAGCATATTCATCAAATCTGGGTTTGACATGGCCTTGTATGTTAGGCAAAGGTCACCTCTGAGCAAGCGTGGCGACTGAATAGAGCTGGAGTTCTTTCAGTCGGGCAGCATAGGACAGATTTTTGAGACCCTTTATCCTTTTGGTGAGGAACTTTTGTGGCCTCTCCAGCTGCTGCAAGTGTCGGGTCAGATACATTCGAATGGGGCATTGTACTCAATCATTGGTCTGATGAGTGATGAGTAAAGGGAGACTATGACCTCCCTTGATCTAGATGAGAATCCCTTCATGATAAGGTGGGCAATGTAGAAGGACTTCCTAACTACTTTAGCTACATGGGTGTCGAATGACAGACTACTATCAACCTGGGTCCCCAGGTCCCTGATAACTTCTTCTGTGCTCAGTGGATTGCCACCTATTTGGTAGCTAGGGGTAACCTTGTTTTTCCCGAAGGGTATGACTATGCATTTTTTTGGCATTTAACTTTAGGCCGTGGCTCTGGCACCAGTTATCCGTTTCTGTGAGACCCTTCTGAAGGATATCTGTGTCAGATGTGTTTGCTACTATGGCGCCCAGTTTGCAGTCATCTGCAAACTTTGTCAGCCATAACCCTCCTGTGTTTGCTTGTACTTGGAAAAGTAGATGCCAAACAAGAGTGGGCCCAGGACTGAGCCCTGTGGGACACCACTTGTGACAGGCTTTGAGTCTGACATGGCGCCAGCAACTCTGACCCTGTGGGTTCTGTCACTCAGCCAGTTTGCAACCCATCTTGTGATGTATGGGTTAACATTTAAGCTGATGAGTTTTTCAATGATACCCGAGTGGGGTATTGTATCGAAGGCCTTAGCCAGATCGAGGTAGGCTGTATGGACTGCCTTTCCCTCATCAATGGCTTTGGTGACTGTTTGAAAAAGTCAACCAAGTTTAAAAGGCATGATCTGCCTTTGACAAAGCCAAACTGGGTTGGATCCAAAGTCTGCAAATTCCCTATGTCTTTATTTATGAGGTCCATTATGATCCTCTCCATGGCTTTGCAGATAAGGCTTGTCAAGCTAATGGGCGGTAATTTCCAGGGTCTGTGGAGGCACCGCCTTTGTGAAGTGGGACCACAGTTGCAGTGCGCCACTCCTGGGTGCGTATCCAGAGGTAAGACTTTGATTAAACAGCTGTCCTAGCTGTGGGTTTAATTCCTCATTGAGTTCGTGGAGCACACAGCCGGGGACACCATCGGGTCCCATGGATGCTGTGTTTTTGCTTTGGAGAGAGCAGTTCTCACTTGGGCGCTGGAGATGTTTGGGGGCTGCACTCATTTGGTATAGATATCTCTCCTTTTGGGGAGGGGGAGAAGTTTGCACTGAACCTGTCAGCCAGTATGTTGGCAATGTCTGTAGGATCAGTAATCTTCACATCATTTTGAACTAGTTCTGAGCATATCTGGGAGTTTCCTCCTAGGTTTCTAACATAGCTAAAGAAGGCCTTATGATTGTCTTTTGAGTCTTTAGCTATTTTTCTCTCGAAATTTGCTTTGGATGATTTTATGAGAGCTCTTAGTTTTTACTTATAGTGATCAAGGGTGTCTTACCTTTTAAGGATTTTGCTCTATCTTGTAGTAGCTTCCTCCTTTTGTTGTAGAGTTTGTTTATGGCTGGGGTCCACCAGACTGGACGCTTGCCTTTGGTACAAAGAGTCTTTGTTTTGCTTGGGATTGCCTTATCCATGCAGTCCTGCAGGTGCTGGTAGAAGGCGTTTGTAAGTGATTCAGCGGCTTGAGTATTGTTTTCCGCCGCTCGGGGCCTGAAAGGAGACCACACTAGTCTTTAGAAGTGTGAAGTCGGCTTTTGAGAAGTTCTTTACTGTGGTCTTTTTATTTCAGGTGGGGTGGGATGAGGACCTCCAGCGAGATTAGTTTGTGATCTGATCTCACCAGTGAGGGTATACTTCGGTGTTGAACATTGTGCTCCCATGTTCGTGATGATGAGATCAAGTATGTTATCTCCTCTTGTGGGGATGGTGACTAGTTGTTCCATGGCATTTGAGTTTATGAATTCCAGGAACTTTTGGGCTAGTGTGTTTGGGCTTGAGTAGTGTTCCCAGTCTATATTAGGGTAATTGAAGTCACCTAGTATGATGGTGTTTGGTGATACATTTATCCCTTCTAGTGTTTTCAGGAAGGCCATGTGAGTTTCCTGAGTTTGTGAGGGTGGCCTGTAACATGCTACAATTTGCAGAGCAGTCTTGCCTATGGTTAATTGCACCTGGATGGTCTCCGATGCATCGTGCGTTGCCACCAGTCTTGAGGTGTGGGTGTCCTTGATGAATATGGATACCCCCCCCTCCTTTCTTGGTATTGTCCGGATTTTGGGGCGGAACGCATGATATGAGGTAAAACCTGATAGTGCTGGGGTGCTCTCAGGAGCCTTGAACCAGGTTTCTGTCACAGCACAGACATCGATGTTCTCCATACTGAGAAGGGCCTCGAGTGCGTGCATTTTGAGATTTAGACTTCTGGCATTGAGCAGCATTACCCTTAGTTTTTTCCTTTTTGTGTTCTAGGGTGGTAGGTTTAGAATTTGAGCCTTGCCTAAAAAGGCACTATGGGGTGGCAAGAGCCTTTGCCAATATCCGGAATCCCAGGGTGACAGGTGCAAGCCGTCCCTTGAGCAGCGTGGCTTGTCCAGCATGTCATCCCAGGCAGACAGATACTGGATCCCCTTTGAATGACACCAGTGTTTAAGCCAATTGTTAAAGCTGATCATCTTATCTCTGTATTGTGGCATCATTCTTGGTGAAGGTAGGATACTGCTCAAGGTCAGGGTCATACCTGCCTGGGCTACATAATCAGAGAGCTCCTCAATATCTCTTTTCATGTAGTCCAAGGAGGTGCGCCTCAGGTCGTTTACACCAGCGTGGACAATGACTGAGTCATATTTGTACCTGCTGTTGAGAGACCTGAGTGCTTGCGTTATGTGGCGGATTCTAGCGCCCGACAGGCAGCTTACTGTGACCTTCTCCTTACTCAGTCTGGTGAGCGGGACATCAGTGTGTCTGACTATGGAGTCACCAATGACTAGTGTGTCTGGCATTGTGTTTGGCCTTAAGGGCTGTGACTGTTTGACACTCTGACTGTGAGGTCTATGTGTTGCGGGTGTTGTGTTCTGAGGTGGTGGTTGTTTGGGTGTCTGCTTTGGTGGCCTCTGCTGTTTTGGTAGATTTTTGATCAGAGCCTCCGAGTATGTCTTTGTGTGTTTATGTGTATGATTTGAGGTTGTAATGGTACTATGTGAGACTGGGTCTATAGTGTGTGTGGTAACCTTCTCCTCCTGACTGGTCTTGCCAGTCCTATGTTGAGAGAGCTCAGCCTCCAGTTTGGCCGTATAGTTGCATCTCTCGCATGTATTTGTGTTTTGTGGGAGGAGGAAAGGGTTGTCTGTGTACATGAGGCAATTGAAACATTGCCTCAATATTCCCAGGTTCACCAGCTGAGCAGGAGAGGACACTAGCAACTGATCCCTCGACATGCTAGAAGGGTAGACGAAAAACTATCTATGACAAGAGTGCCGTATCAAGGTAATAAGTACTGTCGGAGCAAGTGCTAGGTTTAATAGATAGAGAATAGTCTACTTGGAGTCAAGTAGAGTTGATCTTTTTAGTTATAGGATACGCTGATTTGATCAGTAGTATAGTTCGAGGAAGGTAGTTTTAAGGGAAAATTTGAAGAGTGGACTTTAGGTAGCCCGAATAGTTTAAACCTGCTTAACCGGCACTGCCCTAGTGTGCAACAGTGGCAGCTCTAAATCGCTCTAAATCGCGCTAACTCGCGTTTAGCGCGTTTTATACCAGGGGGCTGGAAAAAGCTAGAAACTGGCCCAAAACGACCAATAAACTACTAGTTACTGGCTGAAACCTCACAAAGCTGGACAAAAGGCAGCTCAATGCTTCCCACTCCCACTGGTAAGCAAGGTAGCTTCCCTTCCCGCAAATAAGGCAAGGAAACAGTACACAGGAACTACAACCAAAGCCCAGGAATCAGCAACTCTGAAACTGGACTAAACTAGTAAAGCAGGAAAGCAAGGTAGCTTCCCTTCCCCCAAATAAGGCAAGGAAACAGTACACAGGAACTACAACCAAAGCCCAGGAATCAGCAACTCTGAAACTGGACTAAACTAGTAAAGCAGGAAAAACAAGAGATATTTTTTCTTTTTTTCTTTTTTTTTTCACAAAACAGGCAGAAACAGGTACAGCAAACACTTATAAATGCTATGAATCAGCTACTACAGCTTACACAGAAGAATTTGCTACAAATACAGTCAAATAGTAACAAACAAGGATTCCAAGTGCAATATTAAGTTAAATGCAGTAAAAACAGCTTCAATGTAACAGAAAGGCAGGCAAAATACAGTTGCTAGGTATTCAGATGTGGAAAGCAACAAAAAATATACTTAGTATCAAGAAAAGTCGCTTATTCAGCTCTCTGCAGCCTGGATTACTCTGCTGGCCCACGTGGAGCAGTTTAAGTTTGGATAATATGTTGGCAACTAGTTTTAGTGTGAGGGTGGGGGTATCAGTGGATGGAGACAGTCATGAGTCAGACAGTCAGGAACGGATTCATTGGTAAGGGTAGCAATGCTGTCAACAACGTATGAGTTTAACTTTATGTCTGTTTCTAAGGGGGAGTTATTGGGACAAGGGCTAAGGACATTGCTAGTTCCTAGGTGTAAAATCTGATTAATAGCTGATCAGAATTTTTGGAGTTATATCTATGGTTATTTTCTAAATCAGAATAGTATTGTTTCTTATCAAGGTTGACTTGGATACAAAGTTCTTTAAAGCTGTGTAGGTTTTGTGGAGTTTTAAGTTTCTCTCACTTTTTCCATGCCTTGTTTCTATTTTGTGTAAGATTTCTACTTTGATTACTAAGCCAAAGGGCAAAGTTAGATTTTACTCTCTTCCTATGTAGTGGCACAAGACTGTTTAGAATATTTAAAAAGTTGAATTGAACCTTTATACTGCCTCATCTAGTGACAAGGCTTTTAGAATAGTCCAGTTAACTGAGTTCAGAGCAGTCTAAATGATTCAGTATTAACCTCTGAGAGATTACAAGTATTTTTATTACTTATTGTTTGACATGGTAAGTAATACATCTGATAGCATATGTAGGACAGTGATCACTATGGGATTCAGGAGGGGTTCCTGATGCAATGTAGCTGTAAGGATCAGACACCAAAATGTAGCTAAGAATGGGACTAATGTCAGACTTCCAAGATGGCTGCACACTGATCAGAATCTTAATTTCAGCTATCCCAGTGTGAAAAACGAAACTGAGAGATAATGGCCAGTAACTCTGACAGTTTTAGTAAATTCAGCTACTGGCTGGTAAGTACATTGCCTGTATGCCAGCAAAGAAGAAACGTAGAGAGCCTGAAAAACAATGAATAGTAAAGGTGAAGAGAAAATACTGACTGGGAAGAATCATGTAGCTGTTCAGCAAAAAACAGTTCAAGCTCCAGCTTTGGTGCAAGACATGGCTTCCAGTAATCTAGAGAAAAAAATAAATTAAATGTGCCCAGAGCTGATCAAAATAAATGAATGACTGAAGAAGTGTATAAAAAAAAAAAGACTGGAAGAAATTTTGAAGAAGCTTTAAACAGCCATTCAGATGAACTGATACAACTGAAAAAATCAGAGGTCAAAATGAAGAAAAGGTTGGTTGAATATGAGACTGCTGAAGAAAAGCTGTTTCAAAAGGTACAATCAGGGTACAGTGCACAAGGGAAAACCTGAGATTGTCTGATGTACTGGAGAAACTTGAAGGAACAGACTGTATTAGTTTCATGAAAACACAGATAAGCATTTGGAACTGGTATTTCACAGCAAGATTTGTTAACTGAAATGCCACATTATGCATATGCTGTAAACCTGGCCATGAGAAAGCAGCCATGACCTACATTAGTAAAGATGCAGTCTTGCTAGCAAAAAGAGTTAATGACAAAACGGTGGCAGAAGGGAAAGTATTACAAGCTAGAAAGGGTAGAGGGTTTGTGGAAAATGATTATTCACTGTACACCAGGCAGAAGAGGAATAACGTTATCCAAGCAGTCAGGGAATGTCATGAGGAAGGTGTGAGATTCAAGCTGCTGTATCCAGCTGTCTTCAGAATGTGTTTTTTTTTCTGGAGGATCAAAGTCACTTTTTGATGCACAACAGGTTGAGAAGAAAATGCAAAAGTATGTCCAGCAAAAAGCTAGCCATGAAGCAGAATGGGACTCTGCTTCTCACTGTTCTAATAATAAAGCTCATATAGAGACTTTGGCAGCAAAACCTTTTCTGATGTTCCAACAGAAAATGCTTAATAGACAGAAAAAAACACAGGAGTTGTCCAGAAGAATCACGAGTACCTGGGACTTGAACTAGAGTGTGGGGTTAGGAGATGGAGATAAACAGGAAGACCAGCAACACTGAAATTAGTGAATTAATGTGGCATTGTATAGCAAAAATCACACTGTGAAACATGGCTTTACAAGAAAAAGTGGAAAGATTAGACTTTTGTTGACTTTGTTAAACTTGTGGGAGACTGAAATGCATATACCCCATTTCACTTTATTAATGTTTGGCAGGACACTAAGGGGACAGGAAAAAAGAATGGAGTATAAGTAGAACAATTTTTGTTCTTAACAATATTTGCAAAAAATCATGATATAAATTGCATGTTATATGGTAACATATTTTCAGTTATTGTTGCAGGTGATAAAGATACTAAAGTAAACAGATACCCTTTTTTCTTTTTCTTAGTTTTAAGAAATGTAGGATATTGGCCAAGGCTCTTGCCACCCCTATAGTGCCTTTTTTTAGGCAAGGCTCAAAAAACAAACCCTCCACCATAAGAACTATAGGTGAAACACTGAAGGCAATGTTACTCAATGCTAGGAGTCTAAACCTCAAAATGCACTCACTCGAGGCACTCCTCAAAATGGAGAACATCGATATCTGTGCAGTGACTGAGACCTGGTTCAAGGCTGCAGAGAGCACCCCAGCACTACCAGGCTATAATTCATACCACACGTTTCAGCCACAAAACCCTGACTGAAACACAAAGGGTGGAGGTATGTCCATATTCATCAAGGACATCCACAACTACAGGCTAGTTGCAAAATATGATGCCTCTGAAATCATCCAAGTGCAACTAACCCAGGGCAAAAATGCATTCCAAACTGTAGCTTGTTATAGATCCCCCACCATGACCCAGGACTCTCACTCCTTATTCCTGGGACATTGGAAAAAATGAGGGTCCAACCAAATACCATAATAATGGGTGATTTCAACTACCCTAACATAAACTGGGAAAACTACTCTTGTACTAACCCCCTTGCTCAACGATTCCTGAAATTTATAAACTCTAACACCTTAGATCAACTTGTCAACACCCCCACCAGGGGCAATAATATTCTGGACCTGGTCATTACCAACATGGGTGACCGGTGTTCAACACCCGAGTTCAACTCCTTGCTTGTTAGATCATACCATAAACCAATCACCCTAGATATCCACATCCCAACTCCAACCCCACACAAGGAAACCATTGTAAAAGATTTTTCCAGAGTGAAATTCATACTACTCGAACTGAGGTGACTAACTTCACGATGCCCCTGCAGATGGATAACACAGTCAATACAGTCATGCCTGCTGAATCCTACACAAATGCACTCTACAAGCACCTGCATGAGTGCATGGATCTTGCTATCCCCAATAAAACCAAGATGCTATCCTCCAAAAATGGAAGCCGATCTGGTGGCCCCCTGCCATTAACAAACTACAACAGAAGGAAGAAACTGTTGCAAAAGAAAGTAAAAACCCAGATATGGAGGAACTCACTGATAGGCATCAGTAAGAAATTAAGATCTCTCATAAAATCCTCCAAAGCTAATTTTGAAAGAAAAATTGCCATGGATTCCAAAGACAACCACAAGGCATTCTTTAGCTATGTCAAGAATCTCCATGGCAACACCCAGATCTGCACCGAGCTACAACAGAACAGCACAAAATATACAGAGCCAACTGATATTGCCAACATATTGGCAGATAGGTTCAGTGCAAACTTTTCTCCCCCATCTCCCCCCCAAAGGGCCTATAACTATACCAGATGGTTGTAGAGCCCCATCAATCACAAACACACAGGTAAAAATGGCACTCTCTAAAGCCAAAAACACAGCATCCATGGGACCGGATAACATCCCAGGCTGCTTCTTACTCGAACTCCAAAATGAACTAGCCCCCCACCTAAAATCCATGTTCAATCACAGCCTCACCACAGGCTATGTGCCCACAGAATGGCGCACAGCAACAAGTATCCCACTCCACAAAGGAGGAATAACCACAGACCCTGGGAACTATAGACCTATTAGCCTGACAAGTCTGGTCTTTAAGGCCATGGAGCGTATCATCATGGAACTCATAAACAAAGACATTGGTAACCTCCAAACTCTGGATGCTACCCAATTTGAATTTGTAAAAGGTAGGTTGTCTCCTAAACCTGGTAGACTTCTTTAAAACAGTTACTAAGGCCATAGGCGAGGGCAAGGTGGTCCACACAGCCTACCTGGACCTCGCTAAAGCCTTTGACACTATCCCTCATTCAGGAATCATAGATAAACTCATCAACCTTAACATAAACCCTTATGTCATGAGATGGGTGGCCAACTGGCTCAAGGACAGAACCCACACGGTAAGAGTTGCAGACTCCAGATCCGACTCCAAACCAGTGACAAGTGGAGTACCCCAGGCTTAGTCTTGAGACCCCCTCCTGTTCGGTATATACTTCTCTGAAGTGCAAGTGAATACCATGGGTTTATGGCTAACCAAGTTCGCAGATGACTGCAAACTGGGTGCCATTATCGAATCCCCTGCTGACGTAGACATCCTGCAAAAGGGCCTCACTGAGACAGACAAATGGTGTCAAAATCATGGCCTCAAACTAAATGCCAAAAAGTGCATTGTTATCCCCTTTGGTAAAAACATGGTACCCATAAATTACCAAATAGGGGAAGTTCACTTAACACAGAAAGTGTGATAAGAGACCTTAGGACCCAAGTGGATAGTAACCTCTCCTTTGATAACCACATTGCCACAGTGGTCAGAAAATCTTTCTATGTGGCCCACTTAATCACAAAAGGATTTGCATCTAGAAATAAGGAAGTCATCGTTCCCCTCTATTCATCCTCAGACCCCTCATTGAATACAATGCCCCATTTGGGATGTACCTCACAAGACAACTACAACAACTTGAGAGGCTCCAAAAGTACCTCACCTAGAGGATTGCTGGCCTCAAACAGTTGCCCTATGCTGACTGGCTCAAGAATCTCAAACTCTGCTCAGTCGCATACCGCTTACTCCGAGGAGACCTCTGTCTGACATACAAAGCTATGTCAAACCCGGAATTGTTGTACATGCTCCACTTGAAGAAATCCCAATCTCCCTGAGCTACATGCTCTAGGGACCTAAACCTCACCACAACAATAAGTAGGACATGCTGGAGGGATATATTCTTGTCCCAGAGACTTGCCATGCTCTGGAACAAAATTCCCATCCACATCAAGCAGAGCTCATCATTCCCACTATTCAAGAAAAACCTTGATAAGTGGATGGGTGATAGGAAATTCACCCCTGGGATCATGTCTGGGGCACTGCTCGATAGAGGGGCAGGAATTTAACAATACATGGGTGGCAAAAGCCAATACATTGTTGGCTAGGCTTGCTCTGGCCCTCGGGCCGATAGCCTAATACCTACCTATGAACCTATAAAAGAAACAAGAGCATCTTTAAGTTAATATACTGTATTCGTGGGTTGTTGAGGTGGAGGATTATAATATATGTAGAGTGATATGTTTTCTCTTTCTTTTGCATAGGTGAATGCCTGGACGAAGGCCCTTGGCTTAATCTAATAATTTTTGTGTAAGGAAGTAAATAAAAGAACACTGAATGTAATTTTTTTAGCAAATAAATGTTCAATGTAAGTTGAAAAGTCTGTAGCTAAGGGCAGCTGTACATTTTGTTCTTCTGTAAAGCCAGAGGACTTTTTTATGGCTAAGAGTTAGTTTTCTGAACGCATACAAGTTGTTTTTCACATCTGCAAGGGGAATGAAGATAAGAGGAGAACAGACAGTAATTAGTGTAAGTTGGAGCACAGGCTGTAACATACTGTGTAGGATGGATGACCTTAATTTTAGGCTAGGTAACATGAGTGGATGCAGCTTCCAGTTTGGGACAATTGTTCCTATCAGTAGGGTTAAACTTCATTATTTGAAGATGTACATAGTTTTGTGTGTTTGTTTTAAATTAATAGGTTATTTGGTTGTTCTGGGGTGTTTTTTGAGGGTTTTCATTAAAACAAAACATCTTGCAACATATGACATTGGTTCAAATGGAGATGACAAGAAACAAATGTATAAAAGATCAACCTGCAAACACTTATAGAACTTACAATAATTGCTAGTGGAGCTCCAATAATGTTAGTGATAGAAGAGGGGGAAAGACAATAATGGTAGATTTGTGGTAGTAAGGGGCTTCTGGCAAGGGAGAAGGATTATACTGGTATGTGTTTATATTCCACGTAAAACCAGTGGTGGCTGGTGACTTCAAATCAAAGGGGGGCTGCAGGAGACAGCTGAATGGGTGGGGTCAAGGGGAAGGGGTGTGGCCAACTAGAAAGGGGAGGAGCTATGCTCAAAACCACAAACACTAACTTTAATTAAATACGCTGCCCTGGGTGCCAAACCATCATTATGAGAGTCCAGTCAAGACAAAAATAAGTGTAGAAGAATAAAAATATTTCAATGCATTGGCTGCATGACAGCTTACTTAATATCTAGATGGAAACAAAAGGTTGTGAGGCATGAACAAATAAATTACTTTTTAAATACATTACTGGAATGCCAGTCAAAATCAAGTATAAGAAAAACAAGAAGCACTCAACTCAAACCACTTCTCCTTGCACTGCAGTTCTAATTATAATTTATATTCAGCTTTATTAAAGTACCAAGTAACATGCTGAAAGTAGAAATCTCTGTGATGCCCCCACTTGTAAAAATGTTTCTTATCCAAAAAGACCTGCTGCCTGACAACTATCTACTTGTTTCATGGGGAAAACATGATCAAAGTAAAAACTGAAAAGCAAACAAGAAACAAGCTCAAGATACATTGCTTAAAGGATTACTGTACAGGTTATGGACCACACATGATTGGCATTCTGTTTAGTTTACGGGTAAAGTCTGTAGAGATGACTGGAAGTCTCCAACAAGTGTAATGAGCACTTTAAAATAATGGAATCCTGTCCTTTAATACCCAAGGCTTATACATTATCTAGTCAAATATTCTCTGCATGGCAACAACAGAAAGGCTTTCAATGTTGGCAATTCTTTAACAGTATGCTTATTAAAGCTTACTTGCATCTTACGATCTCAGACAAGCTTACCTTATGGTCATTAAAGCATTGCTACCTAAACACAGAGCAACAGGCACTTTCTGAGTAATAAGCATAAATCTGAGTAATAAGCATAAATCAACAGTACAAAAATATGACAGAAACCAGACCGTTCTGCAAAATCAAGGACAGATGAAAAGCCACTGTAGTACTTGTGTCTACCTTGGATGGGGGGACACACTGCACATTTACACTGCATAACTTCTCCTTGCCTTGCTTGGACACATCCAGAGTCACTACATGGGGGAGTGGGGTGCAACAAGCATGTCACAATTCGAAATGTCTCTGGCTGACTGTGATGGCCCTGACACATTTGTCAACCTCTCAACCTCAGAGCAAGAAATCTGGACAAAGCCATACACAGAAGTGGGACAAAGGCCCAAAAATAAGGACAGTTTTTAAATATTGCTCTAATAAACTTAGAAAGATAATAGAATAGGTCTTGCATTAGTATGAATTTTCTGAAGGGTATAAAATCTGAAACTCAAATGTCTGTCATTATTTTCTAACTTCAGTCTTTAGTGGTTTGTCACTAATTTGCCAAAAAACACAATTTTATGAAAAATGGACCAAAAATGTGATGCAAAAATATAAAATAGCCACACAATACAGCTGGGAACCTGTCAAAGAAGGGACACTTTAATATTAGTACTGCTAACTTGAGCAGCTGAGAAAATAAAAGAATCTACATGCATTTCAAGTAATCTATAACTTTGATTATTACAGTTATTTCTTAATTGTAAACCCTCCATGTTTTCTTCCAAAATTGCTATTTTGCGGAGGGATTATTCGGGGGAAGAGCAACATTTTGAGCCAAAATCGGGGACAGTTGAGAGGTTGGCTATGCCTAATTCTATAAAGCAATTTATTTGCATGTACCTCTCAACCTGTAAATGCAGTAAATCTGAACAAGGCCAAATATATTGGGGGAACATATAAACAGTACTAAAAATTGCTCTTGTATAAATTGAGACAGTTGATAGAATAACAGTTCTTACTTTAGCATGCATTTTTCTGAAGGTTATGAAGTCTGAAACTCAGTGTATCATTATTTAGTGACTTAATTCCTAAATGATTTGCCAGAGAACTACAAATTTTATGAAGAACAAACCAAAAATAAGAAGCAAAAATCTATTCATTCTTTGAAAATCTGGACAGTTGGGAGGTATAGTTCAGCTGGGCCTGTCTGAGTTTGCTGCCCTTCCCCTCTGATAAAATCATGGTTGAATGGAGCCTCTGTAGCCATTCCAATGAACCATTACTTGGCTATTTCACTCCATTTACCATAAACACTAATGTGCATACTGCTTTACTTCTATGATGAGTTGGACTTCATTTGAAAGTTTTATTTTGTATTTTGCAGCACAAACACTAAGTCATCTACTAAACAAAGCAATGCAGTCTCACATTGAAAACTTAGCATTAAAACTTCTCTGCCCTTGAAACTCACATTCGTTGAAACAGCATTGAAACCCACATTCAAAGAAAATACATTTTGCCAGTGGCAGATAAAGATTAATTTTGGGCTGTTTTCAAATCATAGGCCCCTTGCATATGAAACATACATGTGCTCTTTGATACACCTTCCTCATTGTACTAAATTATATTCTTTGTACAATACAGTACAGTTGTTAGAGGGTGTTTTAAATTTGTTTTGAACATTTTTCCAGTAAGCAATGAAACAAAACGCATGCACCCATAATGGCAAAACTGCCCAGTTCAGAACATTTATCATAAAAGTCTACTCAGACTTCCACAGTCCACCATTATTAGTAAATATGCACAATTCTACAATCCACCATTATCAGTAAATATGCACAATTCTACAGTCCACTATTATCAGTAAATATGCACAATTCTACAGTCCATTATCAGTAAATATGCACAATTCTACAGTCTATTATCAGTAAATATGCACAATCTCTGAAGAAGTAAAAGTCATCTAAATAATTCCACATTAAAGAAATCTGCAACTAATGAAGAGGTTGCTGCTAGCAAACACCTTTATATTTCATGGTTTCATCGAAAAATAAAGTGTCTGTTGCCCCTCAGGAATAAATTGTCTGTATTACATTAAAAAAATAAGCCAGTAATATTGCAAGAGGAAATGGATGGCAAACTGATAACAGACTCATAGTTAGTATCTTCACCAAGGAAAACATTCTCAGTACGGCAGCATCCACCCTTTGTGGGAATAGAACCCACAGCCTTCTGCATCAAAAGAAAGTACACAACCTGTTGCGCTATTAACAAGGCAAACCAACTTCACTTAAGCAACACTAAACTTCTGTTCCCCTGCAGCTCTCAGCTCCTTGTAAAATCTACTCAATACTGAACTGCATCTCAACTTCGCAGCACAAGTAAACTGGAAAAAGCCAAAATGTATTGGTGGGGGGGGGGTCAAAAGCCCAAAAACCAGGGACACATTAAACATTGCTTGTATAATCTTGGAAAGTTGCTAGAATAAAATGCTGTATTACCACCATACATTTTACTGCCAAGGTCCCTGTGCAAAACAGTCAGAGCAACATACCACTGCACCAAATCAGCTGCTTTGTAAAAGAGAAACTTAAATGGCTATCATTTAGTGAATTCAGTTCTCACCATAGCTGTCAACCTCTTAGTACAAAACACCTGGACAAACCCAGTAATGAGGGAATACAGCCCTCAAACATATTCAGTGAATTCAGTTCTTGCCATAGCTGTCAACCTTAGCACAAAAAACCTGGACGAAGCCAATAATGGGGGAATACAGTCCCAAAAATAGGGACAAATTTCAAATATTCATCTTATAAACTTAGAAAATTGCTAGAATAAAAGGTTGTGTTACGGTTGTGTTACTATGTATTTTCTGAAGAACATGAAGTCTGAAATTCAAATGCCTATCAATTTTACTGCTGACAGAACAAAAACAATTTTCAGCAGAGACCCAGGGAGAAATACTGCAGACACATCTTTGTAAAATGACAGGGCACCAGAGCAAATCCACACAAACACAGGGAGGAGATGCAGACTCCACACAGAAGGCACCCCAGCCCAGAATCAAACCAGAAAACCTATAGCTGTGAGGCAACAATACTACCACTGCACCATCAAATATGCAAGGAATTAAACATTCAGAAACCTGAAGTCTGAAATTCAAATGCCTGTCAATTTTATTTAACATTTGTTAATCAGGACAGTCTGACTTGGAACAAAAAAAAAATTTCAGCAGAGGCCCAGGAAGAAATAATGCAGACATGTCTTTGTAACATGGGAGGACACAAAAGCAAACCCACACAAACACAGGGAGAAGATACAGACCCCACAAAGAAGGCAACCCAGCCAGGAATCAAACCTGAGAACCTGCAGTTGTAGGGCAATAATGCTACCACTCCACCATGAAATATCAAGCACTGCCATATTTACAAACCACAAATATTATGAGGAACAGATCAGATCAAGTATGAGGCAAAAATCTGCAATTTTTTTTTTTACGAATGGTGGTGAGTAGGGAATTCAGGTCTTTAACACCTGCATACAAGGTACAGGGTTCAAGCCTGAGGTATTCCCTACCACACACACACACACACACACACACACACACACACACCTGTAGTAGCAAACCACAAAAACTAAATATACTGCCCTGGGTGCCAAACCGTCATTATGAGAGTCCAATCAAGACAAAATGAAGTGTAGAAGAATAAAAATATTTCAATGCATTGGCTGCATGACAGCTTAATATCTAGATGGAAACAAAACAGGTTGTGAGGCATGAAAAAATAAATTACTTTTTTTAAAATACATTAATGGAATGCCAGTCAAAATCAAGTATAAGAAAAATAAGCAGCACTCAACTCAAACCACTTCTTGCACTGCAGTTCTAATTATAATTTATATTCAGCTTTATTAAAGTAACAAGTAACATGCTGAAAGTAGAAATCTCTGATGCCCCCACTTGTAAAAATGTTCCTTATCCAAAAAAAGACCTGCTGCCTAACATCTACTTGTTTCATGGGGAAAACATGATTAAAGTAAAAAATGAAAAGCAAACAAGAAATAAGCTCAAGATACATTGCTTAAAAGGATTACTGTACAGGTTATGGACCACGCGATTGCCATTAGGTTTACGGGTAAAGCCTGCAGAGATGACTGGAAGTCTCCAAGTGTAATGAGACTCTTAAAATAATGTAATTCTGTCCTTTATTACAAATACTGGCATATGCATTTCAATACCCAAGGCTTATACATTATCTAGTTAAGTATTCTCTACATGGCAACAGAATGGCTTTCAATGTTGGCAATTCTTTAACAGTATGCTTATTAAAGCTTACTTGCATCTTGCAATCTCAGCCAAGCTTACCTGATGGTCATTAAAGTATTGCTACTTAAACACAGAGCAACAGGCACTTTGAGTAATAAGCATAAATCAACAGTACAAAAATATGACAGAAACCAGACCATTCTGTAAAAATCAAGGACAGATGAAAAGCCACTCTAGTACTTGTGTCTACCTTGGATGGGTGGGATTCTCTGCACATTTACACTGCATAACTACTCCTTGCCTTGCTTCGACACATCCAGAGTCACTACATGGGGGAGTGGGGTGCAACAAGTATGTCACAGTTTGAAATGTCTCTGGCTGACTTGTGATGGCCCTGACACATTTGTCATACCTCTCAACCTCAGAGCAAGAAATCTGGACAAAGCCATACAAAGAAATGGGACAAAGGCCCAAAAATAAGGACAGTTTTTAAAATATTGCTCTTATAAACTTAGAAAGCTAATAGAGATCTTGCATTAGTATGAATTTTCTGAATGGTATGAAATCTGAAACTCAAATGTCTGTCATTATTTTCTAACTTCAGTCTTTAATTATTCGTCACTAATTTGCCAAAAAAACACAATTTTATGAAAAATGGACCAAAAATGTGATGTAAAAATATAAAATAGCAACACAATACAGCTGGGAACCTGTCAAAGAAGGGACACTTTAATATTAGTACTGCTAACTTGGGCAGCTGACAAAATAAAATAATCTACATGCATTTCTGAAATAAAAGTAATCTGATTATTACAGTTATTTCTTAATTATAAACCCTCCATGTTTTCTTCCAAAATTGCTATTTTATGGAGGGATCATTAGGGGAAGAGCAACATTTTGAGCCAAAATCAGGGACAGTTGAGAGGTTTGGCTATGCCTAATTCTATAAAGCAATTTATTTGCATGTACCTCTCAACCTGTTAATGCAATAAATCTGGACAAGGCCAAATATATTGGGGGAACATATAAACAGTACTAAAAATTGCTCTTGTATAAACTGGGACCATTGATAGAACAGGTCTTACTTTAGAATGCATTTTTCTGAAGGTTATGAAGTCTGAAACTAGTGTATCATTATTTAGTGACTTAATTCCTAAATGATTTGCCAGAAAACCACAAATTTTATGAGGGACAAACCAAAAATAAGAAGCAAAAAATCTATTCATTCTTTGAAAATCTGGACAGTTGGGAGGTATAGTTCAGTTGGGGCTGCCTAAGTTTGCCGCCCTTCCCCCTCACAAAACCATGGTCAAATGGAGCCCCCCCTGCAGCCATTCCAATGATCCATTACTTTGCTATTTCACTCCATTTACCATAAACACTAATGTGCATACTGATTTACTTCTATGATGATTTGAACTTAATTTGCAATTTTTATTTTGCATTTTACAGCACAAACACTAAGACATCTGCTAAACAAGCTTGGCATTAAAACTTCTCTGCCCTTGAAACTCATTCATTGAAACAACATTAAAACCCACATTCAAAGAAAATACATTTTACCCATGACAGATAAAAATTAATTCTGGGTTGTTTTCAAATCATAGGCCCCTTGCATATGAAACATACATGTGCTCTTTGATACACCTTCCTATTGCTTTGAACATTTTTCCAGTAAACAATGAAACAAAACTGCCTCTTAGCACAAAACACCTGGACAAACCCAGTAATGGGGGAATACAGCCCTCAAACATATTCAGTGAATTCAGTTCTTGCCATAGCTGTCAACCTTAGCACAAAAAACATGGACAAAGCCAATAACAGGGTATTACAGTCCCAAAAATAAGGACAAATTTCAAATAATCATCTTATAAACTTAAAAAATTACTAAAATAAAAGGTTGTGTTACTATATATTTATTGCTAGAATAAAAAGTTATTTTACTATGCATTTTCTGAAGAATATGAAGTCTGAAATTCAAATGCCTGTCAATTTTACTTCTGATGGAACAAAAACAATTTTCAGCAGAGGCCCAGGGAGAAATACTGTAGACACATGTCTTTGTAAAATGGCAGGACACCAGAGCAAATCCGCACAAACACAGGGATAAGATGCAGACTCCACACAGAAGGCACCCCAGCCAAGATTCAAACCAGAAACCTATAGCTGTGAGACAACAATACTGCCACTGCACCATCAAATATGTAAGTAAACATTCAGAATCCTGAAGTCTGAAATTAAAATGCCTGTCAATTTAATTTAACATTTGTTAATCAGGACAGTCTGACTTGGAACAAAAAAAACAATTTTCAGCAGAGGCCCAGGAAGAAATAATGCAGACATGTCTTTGTAACATGGGAGGACACAAAAGCAAACCCACACAAACACAGGGAGAAGATACAGACCCCCCACAAAGAAGGCACCCCAGCCAAGAATCAAACCCAAGAACCTGCAGCTGTGAGGCAACAATGCTACCACTGCACCATCAAATATCAAGCATTGCAGTATTTACAAACTACAGATATTATGAGGAATAGATCAGATCAAATACGAGGCAAACATCTGCAATTTTTTTACAAATGGTGATGGGTAGGGAATTCAGGTCTTTAACACCTGCATACAGGGTACAGGGTTCAAGCCTGAGGTATTCCCTACCACACCACCATGAGTCTAACCACCAGTATATTGCACCTGGGGCATTTACACACACACACACACACACACACACACACACACACACACACACACACCTGTAGTCCATAAGTCCGACCCCAACGCGTTTCCCCAGGACAGTCTATGCAGTTTAAAACTGCATAGACTTCTGGGAGCTCTGTTCTCCATGTTTCCCAGTTGACAATCTACGCATGCTCCAGACTGTCTCAGCAGCAGTCTGGACTAGTGTGCAAAGTCTGCGATTTTTAGAATTTTTTTTTTTCTATTTATTTATTTTTATTTTTGTTATTTTAAAGTTGAGGGGGCTGCAGTCCGGTAGTCCAATAGCACGGGCCGCCCCTGCCTAAAACTACTATCATGGAGCTTAGGAAAATTTTGAGAGAAATAATCAGCTTTCAGCAGGGAATATTACTTAAAGGGTGTAGTTGTAAACTGTACACACACATTATTTTATCCAGCAATGCCCATATTTGTGGGGACACGATGAAAAGAAGTATTTAGGAGTATGGATTAAAAAGGATTCTGCCATGGCAGTTAAGGATACGTGGGAAGAGACTAAACAAATGATAATAACAAAACCTGAAAAAAATGGAATCTCTTGTTTATGGATATAAATAGCAAGATACAAGCAGTGAAAATGTTTTTAGACCTTTTAGCTTTAGATACAGGTCAGGCATATTTTTATCAACCAGAGGAGAATTTGTGGGAAACAATTAATTAAGAGTTCAATGAATTTAAAGTAGCAGAAAGTATTCTAAAAAATAAGCCAACAGAGATTGGAGAAAGGAGATTTTGTCGATAGGGATAACTGCAATTAGGGGTACAGAGAACAGGCGGAGGGCTGTAATTTATAGGAGAAAATGTCAAAAGTGCCAAGGTTTTGGAAGCAAATAACTAGAAAGGGAAAAGTAATAAAATGGGAAAAGGCCACAAAGACATTTGACTGCAGACTACAGACTGCCTTCTCTATAAGGAATTCATATCAGAGCATAGGCAAAGACAAATGAATAGGGGAATCCTAAGTGAAATACCTTCACTGGTAGAGCATTTAGTTGAATCTAGAATAGAAGCTGTTGTTAAAAATAATTATTAGTATGGCATATAAAATTTTGCACGATAAAGATAAGAATCAATCTGAAGAGGTTAAAAAAGATTGGGAAGAGAGATTGGATAAGCAATTCACAGTGAATTTCTGGGTCTTTGTCTTTTCTCAGAAGATTCAAAGCCTGCATAAATTACAAGCACTGCTGTTGATTCCCTGCTAGGAGAGGAAAGTAAACCCATATTTTTGTCTGTGAGTTGTTTAAACTGATAGAGCTGCTTTCTGGTTTACCTGCTCCATTTTGTTTTATGTATTAAAAATCTGCTTGGCCTGGTGTTTTTGTACTGTGTGAGAAATAGACACTTAAATTATATAGCCTGCACATTTCACATGCTTTTTTTACACTGGTTAAATTGTTTCTTGAGTGATACTGAAATATACAGTGAATTCCTGGGTCTTTTTCTTTTCTGAGAAGACTCCAAGCCTGAATAAGCTACAAGCACTGCTGGTAATTCCCTGCTAATTATTTTTCCCACCCACCCTTCTTTTCAGTGATCATTTTATTAAACCTGGTGATTTTAAGCTGCCCACCCTTACTGTAAATTAAGATTTATAAGCTCTTCCCTTTCTCCACTGCTGTTGATATCTTGAATTATTTATATGTCTTTCCTTGTGCTTATATTGAAAAAGTGCATTTTGCCTCTTAATGTCTGTTCGACTGATTTACATGCTCTGAATTCATTATCTGTTGGATAAAGTGGTTTATATTTGCTCTCTAGCAATCACTTTTCTGTGTTTCTACATCAAAAGATCAGTGGCTTTTCTATCTAGTGCATTGGGTGGTAGCCTGGTCTGCTCATGTTGGGGAATCACTTGAGTTTTCTGCATGTAGTTTTATTAGATTGAGGGCTTATGAGTTTTCTGCATGTAGTTTTATTAGATTGAGGGCTTATTAATCAGCTTATATTGTTTTAATAATTTTAAAATTCTGTATAACTGAGCAGCTCCTGGCTCATTATTGCAAAGTGAAGAATTTTTATTGAATAATCATACTTTTCTAACCTGTTTAAAGTACACTGCTGTATCTGTATCTTTATGTTTGTTTGTGGCAACATTTCAGATATTTAAGTTTGTTTGTGGTAGCATTTCACTTCGGATACTTGACTTTTACATTAGGAGGACTGGGATTATTCATCTAGAGGCAGTAGGTGTTTACCTGGCCTATCTGAGCTGTGAAGCACACAAAAGGACTCCAAGTGTAGTCATTGTATTAGCCAGAGGGCTCAATCAGTTTTCTGTATTTCTAGTGCTGGTATAAATTTGGCACATTTACATGGAGCTGTTCACTGTGCCAGTGCCCTGTACAGATGCAAGCATTTGTAAACATTGCTTACATATTTTCATTATACTGTGAAAGTTTACTGTGTTAGTTGCATTATTATAACACCCAAGACTATTGCTGCTCAGAGAGCATCTGATTTTGCACTGGACAGCATAGCTGGTTAGGTTCGCTGCAGATTAATTACACCATATAAGCACACTTTCCTTATCTGGTTGCAAACACCCTGTACTCCTATTCCTTCAAGTACACACTAGGACCTGCAACCATGGATGGGCACTTTCCTGTTATTTCTGCTTCTAGCTTGGTGTACATGGGTATCCTGAAGCAATGTAGCAATTGCCTTATGTACACTGACAACCACTTAATTTTCAAAGAAATGCCGTATGTGAGAGATTTAGTTACACATTGACATTGGAGGCTAGACTCTCACATACAGACACAAAAAGCAACAAGCAGGATGTCAGTGACTCAGACGCATCACCCACTGCACCAGCACAGACCACACCCATACACTCACATAAGCAGAAGTGCTGACATGTAAGTTACCCAAACATCAAAGGCCTCTCAGACACAGTCATTAAAAACTCTGCATGTACACAAACAATGCAATTCCCATCACAACACATAAAGCCATGTCTCTGAGTACCTCAACTACCAAGCCCATAAGGAAAGCTCCCACAATGCCAAATTCTGGTCATAGGAGACTCCATTGTGAGACACACTGATGTCCCTCTTACCAGGCTGGATAAGGGAAAGTAACAGTTGCCTGTCAGGGGCCAGGATTTGCCAGATCACAGAAGCACTCAGGTCACCTAACCCTGAATAGCATTATGACTGAGTCGTAGTCCGTGTGGGCGTGAATGACCTGAGATGCACCTCCTTGGACTATATGAAGAGAGACATGATTGAGCTCTCAGAATGTGTGTCACATGCAGAGCAGCATTATACCATCTCCAAGGATGATGCCACAATACCAGCAGAAAATTATCTACTTTAACAACTGGCTTAGCTACTGGTGTTATTCTAAATGGGTCCAATACTTAGCCTGGGAGGACACTGACAGACCATGCTGCTTTGCCAGGAATGGTCTTCACACGTCACCTCTAGTCTTTTGCATATTGGCCAAAACATTATGTGCCCCTATAATGCCCTTTTTAGGCATTGCCAAAGAAACAAATGTTCCAACATAACAAAAGCTAGTCAGAACAAGCTAAAGGTGTTGCTGCTCAATGCTAGGAGCCTCAACAAGAAATTGCACTCCCTGGTAATTACCCGCACCCTGGAGAATGCTGATGTCTGTACAGTTATTGAACTGTGGTTTAAAGCCATGGAAAGCACTCCAGCAGTGCATAGCTATAATGCCTTTCTTATATTCTGACCACCCGCTGAACATGAAAGAGCAAAAGGTGGAGGTGTATCTATGTACATAAAGGATAAGCACACTTCAAGCCTGGTCAAACAATATGACATGTTTGAGCTACTCCATCTCCAACTAACCATGGGAAAAATCCATTACCATATTTTTGCTAGTTACAGGTTCCCCACTATGAACCAGGTAACCCATACATCATGCCTGAAGTTATTTGAATCACTCACCATCCAGCCCAATACCATGCTCATGGGTGATTTTAACTATATTTCCATTACATGAGAGGCATACACGACCATTAGCATGCAGGCCCAAAGATTTTTTGACTTTGTAAATTCTAATGCCCTGGAGCAGCTAGTCTCCACTCCCAAAGGGGGAGCAAATATCCTGGATCTGATGCTCACAAATATGGGAGAGTGCTGCACTCCATAGTGTTATGTCCTCACTAGTAAGATCAGATCACAAAGCGATCTCGCTTGAAATAAAGGTAAAACTAGCCCCCAACCTAACTCCAAGAACTTTAACAACTTCTCTAAGGTAAATTACCCTTTATTAGGGAGTGGCATAGCTCGTTTCCAAGCTGCTGCAAATCCAGAAAACACAGAAACCTATGCAGAGGCATACACCGATACCCTGTGTGACCATATAAACAACTGCATAAAAATGTTAGCAGTAGACTGAAATAAACCCAAACAAGCCACCCTGGTGGATCCCTTGTTTTAATAGGTTGTACAACAAAAGAAATAAAATCCTGTCGAGAAGTAAGAGGGAATGTACACAACAGAGAAATAACTCCCTCATTAGTTTAAACAAGTGAAGCAGGGTACTAGTAAAGTCTTTGAAAGCAGAATTTGAGGTAGAAAATAGCCTCCAAAGCTAAGGATAACAGTAAGGCATTTTCAGTTATGTCCGCAGTCTTAAGGGCAACACCCAACACTGTGTAGAATTAGTTGTAGATGGCATCACCTATACTCATCCAGAAGACATAGCAAATCTGCTGTCCAACAAATTCATCTCAAATTTCACTTCCCAGTCACCCCCAGTTCTCTCCGAAAAATACCCTCCACCACTTCACCACAAATTATTACCAAAGAACAGGTTGCCACTGCACTCCCAATGAGGCCTGACAATATACCAGATTGCCTCTTAAACAGCTTAAATCAGGGCTTATCAGTTCCATTAGGATCTCTGTTTAACCACAGCCTCCAGACTGGCTTTGTCCCAATAGAGTAGAGGACAGTAACAGTCATCCCTCTGCATAAAGAAGGTCCATCTACTGACCTGGAAAGTTACAGACCCATAAGTATGACCAGCCTTATATGTAAGTCCATAGAAAGAATAATCATGGACTTCAAAATAATGTCATAAGAGACCTCCAGACACTGGACCCAACCCTTTTTGACTTTGTCAAGGGCAGGTCATGCCTACTGTATCTGGTGGATTTCTTTGAAAAAGTCACTAAGGCCATGGATGATGGTAAAACTGCATACCACCTACCTTGACCTGGCCAAGGCATTTGATACAATTCCTCACTCAGGTATAAAATAACTCACAAAACTGGGCAAAATCCGTATGTCACCAGATGGGTCACTAATTGGCTGATGGACAGAACATGTGGTTAAAGTGAGTGAATCCAGATTCAGCAAGTGACAAAGTTTGCCAACAACTGCAAGCTGGGAGCAATCATTGAATCGCTCAACAATGTAGATATCTTTCAGGAGGGTCTACTTCAGACAAATGATTGGTACCAGAATCATGGCCTAAAACGAAATGCAAAAAAATGCATTATTATACCCTTGGGAAGTAAAATACCCCTGCAAATTACAACATCAATAGCATGCCATTTAGAGTAGACTTAGAGGTGAGAGAGGTCTCTGTATGCAGATAGATAGCAGCCTGAACTTTAACCACCATCTGTCCACAGTGGTGAGGAAATCCTTTTATGTGGCACAACATTTAAGTAAAGCTATTCCATCTAGAGCCAAGGAAATTATAGTCCCACTGTACTCAGTCCTCATTATACCAGTGACTGAGTACAGTGTACCATTTGATATGTACGTGACTAGGCACGTACAGCAACTGGAGTGTCCTCAGAGGTTTCTCACAAAGAAAATTCAGGGTATAAACAACTTGAACTATGTGGCTAGACTAAAAAACCCTATCCCTTTACTATGTCTCCTACTGACAATTAAGGAGTGGCCTATACCTGACCTGCAAGGCACTCACAAATCCAGTCCTGGTGGTGCTGCTACACATCCACAAGTCAAGCAGCATGAGGGTCACCCAATTTGGGGATGTAGACTTAGTCAGTGACTCAAAACATGATGGAGAGACAGATATGTGCCTCAGAGATTGCCCCTTTTTTGGAACAGGCTTCCTATTCACATTAAGCAGACCCCTTCACTGGCCTTCTTCAAACACAGTTTGGCTCAATGGATAGGGAATCACAAATTCACACCTGGGGTGGTGCCTGTGTCCCTCATGGACAGGGGCAATCTGTAGGATACTCAATGTACAGGCACAAATCTGTGTCATTCTCTTGCCCCTTGGGGCCATATTGGGTAAAATCAGGTTATATTGGCTAGGCATGTAAGGGCCCTTAAGTCATTAGCTTTGTAATTTCCTATGAACCTTTAAGGAAATAATGGGGGATATATGAATTGCTCCCAAATATACAGCAAAGTCTAGACAGTTTAGGTTTTTTGCTTGGAAGTATTTGCATAGTTATTTTTATACCCCAAGCAGACTCCAAAGTCTTTTTCCTCAGGTAGATGGAAAATATTGGAGGTGTGATGGTAAAGCAAAAAATAACTGGGAACATATATTTTTGTTAGTGTAGTGAGTTGGCATGCTTTAAAATGCCCTATAAAGTACTCTTTCAGAAATATTGGGTGAGGAATTGGGTGTAACTAAAGAAATGATTTTTAGAGCTGGGATATAAGATCTGAATTGCCTATACATAGTAAAGCCTTGCTAAGTTTAATTCTAGGGCTAGGAAGACTGTTTCATTGGTAATATTGTGTGAGATCCAGTAGAGGACATCTTCAAAGTGGCCATATTGTTTCCAGCAGGGGTTTTATAGAACAGTTATACACAGGAGTTTATGCTCATTTAATTTTATGTAGGAGATAAGTAGCTCTGCATTACTGAATTTTGGGCAGAGATTTTGTAAGAGAAGAAACTTCATATGTGTTATGGTAGAGGATAGCTTTTTTCTTTAGGCTGCCAGTTCTAATGATGCAGTATCCTCAGGGAAGAATTTCTGAGCCTTTTATATGAGGTTTTACCCATGTCTCAGTAAGGGCAACAATATCTGGTGCATAATATAAGATCCAGGCATGCAGTTCAGTGATTTTATTATAAATGATATGCACAATTATTGTGGTAAAGTATGGTTGTTTGGAGTTATAAGAAGTGACCAATGGAGATGTGGGTGATAAGGAGGAAGAGATGGAAAGAGGGCCTGGGTTAGTGTGTATGTCACACATAGTTTAAATCTTGAAGAATGTTAGAGGAAATGAAGCGGTTTTATAATGATAATATGTATTTTTACTTTTTGCTTTGTTCTAGGATGGCCATGACTAGAGGCAAGCATTTTGTATTTCATGAGTAGGTGAGCTGGTAAATAGATGTGGAGCAATTTCTGGTGAAAACATTTGGAAAATGGTTTAAATTGAAGCTTATGATAGGTGAGGAAACTTTGGGTGTAAGAGCAATTTGATGGTCTGTGAGGAGAAAAAGTAGTGAAAGTAGAGTAGTTAAGCTAGTGAAGAGCATATTTACTTATGATGAGATGGTAAGGCAATGAATTATAATCAAGTCATAAGATAGAGAGGCAATGAATTATAATCAAGTCATAAGATAGAGAGGCAATGAATTATAATCAAGTCATAAGATAGAGAGGCAATGAATTATAATCAAGTCATAAGATAGAGAGGCAATGAATTATAAACAAGTCATAAGATAGAGAGGCAATGAATTATAATCAAGTCATAAGATAGAGAGGCAATGAATTATAATCAAGTCATAAGATAGAGAGGCAATGAATTATAATCAAGTCATAAGATAGAGAGGCAATGAATTATAATCAAGTCATAAGATAGAGAGGCAATGAATTATAATCAAGTCATAAGATAGAGAGGCAATGAATTATAAACAAGTCATAAGATAGAGAGGCAATGAATTATAATCAAGTCATAAGATAGAGAGGCAATGAATTATAATCAAGTCATAAGATAGAGAGGCAATGAATTATAATCAAGTCATAAGATAGAGAGGCAATGAATTATAATCAAGTCATAAGATAGAGAGGCAATGAATTATAATCAAGTCATAAGATAGAGAGGCAATGAATTATAAAGTCAGACACAAAGGTCTGTAGCATTAAAGGAAGTTACGGAAAGGTAAGAGTGACAAGAGTGGTGAGGTTGTAGGATAGGAAGTGAGACAGACAAAGCTGAGAACCCAAGAGAGTAGGGAGTGAGTGAGATGTTTAACAGTGAGATAGAGCTGAGAATCAAAGACAACAATTTGCTGTACTGAGTATGAATATAAGGTGTTAAGGTAGAAAAGCTGTGATGAATGGTGTGAAGTCATTGAGCAATCTAAGCATAACAGAACATTATTATAAACCAATAAGCATATTTGTTAAATTTCAAGACAATTTGTTTTATTTTATTTGTGTTTGTTGACTGGGTTAGGGCATTGATTTCCATGGAACTTTCTAGACTCATTCCATGAGTGCTGTCTGGTTAAGTGACTTGCTCAGAGTCACACAGTTAGACAATGAAAGAGGGGATGTATCCATATTCATCAAGCATACCCACCCCTCCAGGTTAGTGGCACAGCAAGATGCTTCAGAGATCATTCACGTGCAACTAACAATGGGCAAAACTGCAATTCAAATTGTAGCTTGCTACAGATCACCCACCATGTCCCAGGACCCCAATTCCATATTTCTGGAAACACTGGGAAATATAAAGGTCCTACCAAACAACCTAATATTGGGTGATTTCAATCACCCAAACATTAACTGGGAGAACTACTCAAGTACTAACTCCCTTGCCCAACATTTCCTAAAATTTATAAACTCAAATGTCTTGAATCAACTGGTCAACACTCCCACCAGAGGTGACAACATATTGGACCTGGTCATCACCAACATGGGCGACCGGTGTTCCACACTGGAGGTCAACCCCTCGCTGGTTAGATCTGACCATAAACAAATCACTCTGGATATCCACATTCCGCCCCCACTCCCGGACAAGGAAACCACCATGAAAAATTTTTCAAAACCAAACTTCACATTACTTAAGACCGAGGTGGAAAGTTTCAAAGCCCCCATGCTAAAGGATAATGCTGTCCAAGCTGCAAAATCCTTTACTAATGCATTCTATGAGTACCTACAAGAATGCACGGATCGTGCTATCCCAAGCAAAACCAAGACTCAGTCCTCCAAGAAAAGGAAACAAGTTTGCTGGACCCCTGCCATAAACAAGCTATACAATAGAAGGAGGACACTAGTACAGAAAAGAGTAAAATTCCAAGAAGGGAAGACATCCCTGATCATTATCAGCAAGAAATTACGATCCCTTATAAAATCATCCAAGGCGAGCTTCGAAAGAAAAATTGCCAAGGACTCCAAAGATAACCACAAGGCATTCTTTAGCTATGTCAAGAATCTAAGTGGCAATGCTCAGATCGTCTTGGAGTTAGTGCAGAATGGTGCAAAATACACTGAACTGACCAATATTGCCAACATCCTGGCAGACAGATTCAGTGCAAACTTCATCCCTCTCTCACCCCCAAAAGGGCCTATAACCATACCAAAAGAATGTAGAGCCCCAGAAATCACAGACACTCAGGTTAAAACAGCCCTCTCCAAAGTCAAAATCACAGCATCATTGGGACTGGACAGTGTCCCAGGTTGAGTTCTACATGAGCTCAAAGATGAACTAATCCCTCACCTAAGCACACTGTTCAAACTCAGCCTCTCCACAGGCTACGTACCCATAGAGTGGTGCACAGCAACGGTTATTCCGCTCCACAAAGTTGGAGCCACAACAGACCCTGGGAACTTTTGCCCTATAAGCCTGACTAGCTTGGTCTGCAAGGCTATGGAGTGCATCATCATGGAACTCATTAACAGAGACAAGGGACCCTCCAAACACTGGACCCCACCCAGTTCGGCTTTGTTAAGGGCAGATCATGCCTCCTAGACCTGGTGGACTTCTTTGAGACAGTTACTAAGGCTATAGATGAGGAAAAGGTGGTACACACAGCCTACCTACACCTCGCAAAGGCCTTTGACACCATTCCCCATTCTGGTATTACAGACAAGCTCACCAGCCTGAACATAAACCCCTACATCACAAGATGGGTTGCCAACTGGCTCACGGACAGAACACACATGGTGAGAGTTGCAGGAGCTAGGTCCGACTCTAAACCAGTTACAAGTGGCATTCCCCAGGGCTCAGTCCTAGTACCCCCTCCTGTTCGGCATATACTTCTCAGAGGTACAGGCAAACACAGGAGGACTATGGCTGACCAGGTTTGCAGACGACTGCAAACTAGGGGCTATAATTGACTCTCTGGCTGACACAGACATCCTCAAAAAAATCATAGCCTCAAGCTAAATGCCAAAAAGTGCATAGTCATCCCCTTTGGAAAACCAAAGTACCCACAAACTACCACATAGATTGTAGTCCCCTAAATACGGAAGATGTAATAAGGGATCTGGAGACCCAAGTAGATAGTAATCTCTCCTTTGATAATCACATTGCCAAAGTGGTTAGAAAAATCCTTCTATGTGGCCCACCTAATCACAAAAGGGTTTGCATCCAGATCAAAAGAGGTCATTGTGCCCCTCTACTCATCACTCATCAGACCCATCAAAGAGTACAATGCCCCATTTGTGATGTAACTTACAAGACACCTGCAACAGCTGGAAAGACCACAGAAATACCTCACCAAGAGGATCACTGACCTCAAACAGATGCCCTATGCAGCTCGACTGAAGAAACTCCAGCTGTACTCGGCTGCGTACCCCCTACTCAGAGGTGATCTTTGTCTGACATACAAGTTAATGTCCAACCCAGAATTGATGGACATGCTCCACCTAAAGAAAACTATATCCCCTCGAGCCACATGCTCTAGGAATCTAAACCTCACCACAACAATAAATAGGATGTGCTGGAGGGATAGATTCCTGTCCCAGAGACTTCCCATGCTTTGGAACAAGATTCCAATCTACATTAGGCAGAGCTCCTCGCTAACACTCTTCAAGAGAAACAGTGACAAGTGGATGGGAAACAGAAAATTTACCCCGGGGATCACTTCAGTGGCTCTTCTGGACAGAGGCACAGGGAACTAATCTAAGGGGGTGGCCTAGTACCTACCTATGAACCTATGAGAGAATCAAACCCAGCATCACCAGCCACAGGAAACATCTCATTAACAGTGCCTTAATCCTCTGGACCAACTGCTATTGCTTGTTTATTATTAATTAATAACTTTCTGCATGCACTTCTTCTAATACATCCTATGTGACACTCCCCCAGTCATTTGGATCATTTTTTTACTTCTCATTTTTTGCTTGCTATCCATTTTAGATATTGTATCCAATCTTAATAATGCAACTTGTTTTACATTAGAGCAAACTTTCTTGCCAGTGATTATTACCTTAAATTTCTTAATAGTTTTACAAATGTATACTGTATTTCTTATTTGTCATATTACATTTCCACTGTTGGTTAATATGACAACTGTGGAAAGGCATGGACATTCTTACCCTAGGTCATTCCACTAATTTCACTTCCCCTTATTTTACTAGCTTTTCAAGCTGTTACTCTTCCCAGTTTATTACTTTTGGGGCACATCTTTACTACTTATGGGTTTACAGTTAATAGACCCATTTTCCTTTGGTCATCTGAAACTTCATTTGTCAACCTTACTGTTTACGAGTTCTTCCTCCCACCTGACTTTCTGTGGTATATTTCTTTTCACCTAATCTTTACCAAGTGTTTTATTCACTATTTATCATTTATTGTTCTCACTGGAAACCGTTCCTTTTCTATTTTACCTTTTATACAGTGTTACCTCCAGTTCCTATCTTAAACATATTCCAGTTCACTCCTTTCAGAGTTACCTTGTAATGCTTTTAAGAATAATTTCACCCATCTCAAAATTGTAGTTTCTGCCTCTTCATTATTTATTTATTTATTTATTTATTGAAATTTGTTTACTGGGAAAGTCTGACTGGGTCACAGTTGCCCATTTAATGTGGATGTCCATGGAAAAGTCTCCATTTAACTGAGAAAACAGAAAAATAAATTCAAAGACATAACATAAACATTTCAAAAATAATCAACAATATTGTAAGGCACAGAGATACAACAAAAATATGTTACAAAAAGAACAGCGCAAAAAGGCATACAATATACAATATACTATATACAATTCTAGATGCATCCTTTTGTCCAGTCGCAGTATTAATAAGTAAAAATCATGTATTGAGTTTAATTATAACTATAAAAAAGGACAGAGATTAGGATAGATTAGTAAAAATGGGGAGGAGGTGATAGGAAGAGGTTATGTAAATTGGTAGAAAGGGTAGGATAGCCAGGTAAAGCTGAAGAAGTGGCGATGAGTACAAACTCTATACAGAGAGAGGTGGCAAAAACTAGAAAAGTAGACAAGATTGATGTTCAACTGAGGGTATAGTATGAGCAGAGCCATGAGTCTGATAGCTGGTCTTTAAGAAGATGCTTGAATGAAGGATGTTAAGTTATAATTCTAATAGCCTGTGGAACAGAATTCCATTTTTTGGCAACAGAGTAGCAGTAAAGGCTATTTCCAATTGCTTTTTGAGGTTTGTAGATGGTGAGAAGTTGTTTATTATTACAACAAAGGGGTCTGTTTGGGTGATAGAAGGGAAGAATAAAGCTTAGCGCAGGATAGGCATGGGGTTTATAAATTATGTTGTGGGCAGTAGCTAATTGTACAAAGTGTAGGTAGTGGGGTAGTCCAAGCCAGTTCAATCTTTTAAAGGCCTTGCAGTGATAAGTATAGTATTATATTGGCAGCAAATTTAACAACTTTGTTGTAGCATATTTCAAGTTCAGTTTTAAAAGATACCTGCAAATTGGTAAGGACAGTGGTAGCATAAGTATGAAGGAAGAAGGTAAGGGTAACTAGTGTGGTTTTAGCAGAATTAGTAAGAAAATGTTTATGTCTGTAAAGCATGCCAAGTTTTTGGTGGCTTTTTTATATTAGTTTGAATGTGTAGTTCAAACCTGAGGTTGTCAGTTGTCACACCAAACAGGTTTGTATGGGATACAGTTTCTAACTCTCTATTATTAAGTTTGAAGATTTTTAAATGGGGGACTTAATCTTCCAGATTTCAGATTGTATAGTGATATTATTAACAGCAGTAACCGTATAAATCACACTTGGACACCTATATGGGTAACACTATATTATAAATATATAAAATTACTCAATTTTAATCCTAAAGCACTTCCTTTCCTTTATAAAAATGGCTATGTTAAGAATCTAAGTGGTAAATCACAGATATGCGCCGAGCTGGTGCAAAATAGCACAAAATATACTGAACCTAGGGATATCACCAACATCCTGGCAGATAGATTCAGTGCTAACTTCACCCCCCTGTCACCCCCAAAAGGGCCCACAGAAATACATGATGAGGCCAACGTCCCTGAAATCACAGAAGCACAGGCAAAAATAGCCCTCTCAAAACCCAAAAACACAGCATCAGTGGGGCCAGATGGTGTCCCAGGCTGCATCTTGCACGAACTACAAGATGAACTAATCCCTCATCTAAAGAAACTATTAAATCTCAGCCTATCCACAGGTTATGTGCCCATGGAATGGCGCACATCAACGGTTATTCTGCTCCACAAAGGAAGAGCAACAACTGACCCCAGTAACTATCGCCCTATAAGCCCAACCAGCCTGGTCTGCAAGGCTATGGAACGCATCATCATGGAACTCATTAACAAAGACATAGGAGACCTAACACTTGACTCGACTCAGTTTGGCTTTGTTAAGGGCAGATCATGCCTACTGAACCTGGTTGACTTCTTTGAGACAGTGACCAAAGCCATTGATGAGGGAAAGGTGGTTCATACAGCCTACCTAGACCTTGCCAAGAATTTTGACACCATTCCTCACTTGGGTATCATAGACAAACTCACCAGCCTAAACATAAACCCCCATGTCACGAGATGGGTTGCTGGCTGGCTTACAGACAATACCCACACGGTAAGAATAGCAGGCTCCGTGTCTGACTCTAAACCAGTCACAAATGGTGTCCCACAGGGTTAAGTCTTGGGCCCCCTACTGTTTGGCATATATTTCTCAGAAGTGCAGGCAAACACAGGAGGTCTGTGGCTGACAAATTTGCTGATAACTGCAAACTGGGAGCCATAATTGACACTCTGGCTGACACGAACATTCTCCAAAAGGGCCTCACCAAGACTGACACATGGTGTCAAAGTCATGGACTCAAGTTAAATGCCAAAAAATGCATAGTCATTCCGTTTAGGAAAAACAAAATACCCATGAACTATCACATTGGTGGCAGCCCTCTTAAGTCAGAAGAGGTAATAAGAGACCTGGGGACTCAGGTAGATAGTAATCTTTCTTTTGACAATCACATCGCCAAAATAGTTAGGAAATCCTTCTATGTGGCTCATCTAATTACTAAAGGATTCACATCTAGAAATAAAGAGGTTATAGTGCCCCTCTGCTCGTCACTCATCAGACCCATCATAGAGTACAATGCCCCATTTGAGATGTAACTCACAAGACACTATCAGCAGCTGGAGAGACCACAAAAGTACCTCACCAAGAGGATCACAGGCCTCAATCATATGCCATATGCAGCCAGACTGAAAAAACTCTGGCTTTACTCAGTGGCATACCGCTTGCTCAGAAGTGATCTCTACCTAACCTACAAAGCCATGTTCAACTCAGAACTGATGGACACCTAAAGAAATCCAAGTCACTATGAGCCACATGCTCCAGTGAGCTAAACCTCGACACAACAATAAATAGAACATGTTGGAGGGACAGATTCCCATCACAGAGACTCCCCATGCTCTGGAACAAAATCCCAAATAACATTAGGCAGAGCCCCTCAATATCACTCTTCAAGAGGAACCTTGATGAGTGGATGGGAAATAGAAAATACACCCCGGGGATCATGCCTATGGCTCTGCTTGACAGAAGCTCAGCGAATTAATTAATGGGGCGGTAAAAGCCAACTCATTCGGGTTAGGCTTATAAATGCCCTCGGGAAGATAGCCTAGTATCTAACTATGAACCTATGAAGTGTTAAATTACAAGATCATTGACCCAGTAAAATACTTTATCACTAATTTACAAAAACTCTTTGCAGATTTAAATTTATCAGCAGGCTTGGAAACTTTACAACCCTTGCATCTTAATCCAAATCTGAGACTTAATAACTTAATGCTTAATCTAAATAATTTCCCCTTGTTAAAGAATAAATGAATTTTTGGACTTCTTTCTCTTTCGTGATTGTTCTATCACAGAAATAAGAACTCATCTTAAGCTACTTAAAACCAACACAATTATTCTAAGGCAAATCAAAGAGCTATGCTTTCGATACCTCTATAAGAGTAATATAACAAATGGGGACATAGAGAACTGTGAGTCCCTTTGGAAGCTTATGTTATCTAGAGAAAAAATTACATTGAATACATACAGGTTGATAACTGTGATTAAATATCAAAATAATACACTCTTCTCTAACTATTGGTTTAAAATGAGCCCTTCGATCTCCGAGCAACAGATAAAATAATCAATTAAAATAACTTCCAAGATACTCCCCCTGTAAAGAAATTGATGTACACTCATCTCATTATCATTAATAATGCCTATTTTACCTCCATGGTTCTACATAAAATTAGCACATCCATTTCACCAGTTTGCCCTTGTGAGTTCCAAAAAGCGGACTGTATATATATATATATATATATATATATTTATATATATATATATATATATATATATATATATATATATATATATATATGTATATAAATTATGGAATTCTCTAATGATTCAGCTTCAAAAGATGGGATATGAAAAAAAACACTGACATGGGAATTTGCATTAATTCATATCCCTTCCATGGATATATCACCATATCAAACTCGTATTCTAATTATCCTCTTACGTCTAATGAAGCTTTATATTGCATTTAAGTGGATGGATAGACTTGCAATTACATAGGAGATTATAAACAAATGGCTACCAAACACTTGCTGGCATATAAAGTGGTTATTTACAATAATAAAAAGAGATCCAGTCTACTGGAAGTTTGGGAAAACTTATTTAGCATTATATCTTCCTATTAACCATTAGTATTTTTTTCCCTTGCACAATCTGTTTTATACTGGATTTTCAATCTGCCCCCATTTTCTATTATGCCTGTTTTATTTAAGTAATAGCCCATGCCTGGGTGTGGGTAATGCTGGATTTACCCACGGTTGGTGTGATTTGGTCACGAGGGTGAAGCCCGAGTGGCCAAACAAAGACAACCGTGGGTAAATCCAGCATTATCCACACCCAGAAGTGGGTTATTGCTATTATACAATGACATTATTTAAGAAGAAAAATACTTAGTTTTCTTAAATAATGGTATTGTATAATGCCTCCTTGCTGCTCTTCCACAGCTGTCCGGTATTCTGTGGCAGTTCTGATGTACTGAGCATGCGTATGCTTATGCAGTACATCAGAGCTGTGTGTGGAAGCAACAGAGAAAGGAAGATCTCCGTTTCTTTTTAAAAGGTGTCTCACTATGTTAAAAGAGTTTAACATAGTGAGATATCTTTAAAAAAGGCAGTGGAGATCTTCCTCTCTCCATTGCTTTTTTTAAAGCTGTCTCGGTATGTTAAACGAAGAAGAAGTATAGAGGTCATTAATGAAAAGGTTAAAGAAAAGTGGACTGAGAATTGAGCCTTGAGGTACACCAGTGGTAACAGGCAGGTAAGGAGAGAAAGCATGTTACCATCTAACAGTTCACTCTGTGTCAGATTGGTAGATTTTGAACCATTGAACTGAAAGAGGGGATAGACCAAGATAGTGCAGTTGTTGAAAGAGTTTCCTATGTGAATGGTATCAAGGGCTTTGGACAGAAATATGAAAGAGATACGTTTGCCAGAGTCCCATTTCTTGCTTATATTATCTAAAAAGAAGATTAGTGCAGAAGTACTATGGCCAAGGCAGAATTCATGATGAGGACTGGTTAAGAATTCTTCTGACAGAAGATGGTGAAGAAGTTGAGCTTGGGTACATGTTTTCTGGGATTTTTGCGACATGGATGAGAACTGTAATAGGGCAAAAGTTAGAGACTTCTGTAGAGATTCCATATTTGAGCAGTGGTCATCATCATCTTCTTTTGGCTGTTCCCGTTAGGGGTTGCCACAGCGGATCATCTGTTTCCATTTCTTCCTGTCCTCTGCATCTTTCTCTGTCACACCAACCACCTGCATGTCCTCTCTCACCACATCCATAAACCTTATCTTAGGCCTTCTTCTTTTCCTGTTACCTGGTAGCTTCATCCTTAGCATCTTTTTCCCAATGTACTCAGCATCCCTTCTCAGCACATGTCCAGACCAACGTAATCTTGCCTCTCTGGCTTTGTCTCCAAACCTTCCAACCTGGGCTGACCCTCAAATATACTTACTCCTAATCCTGTTCACCCTTGTCACACCCAGTGCAAATCTTATCATCTTTAATTCTGCCACATCCAGCTCAAACGCCTGCCTTTTGATTCTAGTATGGATCTATTGATTAGGATAGCTACTGGGTAAGATGTGGCTTCTACTGCCATCTTGGGGTATTCATGTGAGAGGTTGTTGGAAGTTGTGGAGCAAGGTTTAAGTTTAAGCAGCAGTTTATTATAGTACATTTTGTTACAGGTTTTAAGGTAACGTTGTTAGCATTTGTGGTTAAGGATTGTTTGGATTCATATTTTTCAGAGGTTAATGTGGTAGTGGAAGAGGCAGTTGGTAATATGTTATGGGTTTGTGTAGGGGAGGGTGATGTGCTATTGTTGAGGGCAGCAATGCTTTCTATAAAGTACTTATTAATTGTAGTCACTATTTCAAAGTGGGATTGGGTGTGAGAGGGATAAGGATCTTTTTTAAGCCAGGGATGAGTAGTGTGTGAATAGAGAATCAGAATTTTTGTGGATCATTTTTATGATTGAGTGGTAGTTGGTCATAGTATTCTTTCTTATTTTTGTATATTTGTTTGTCAGCTTGATTACAAAGTTCCCTATATTGCTGATTTTTTTTTATTTATCCACTTCCGCCAAGCCTTGTCTCTAGTATACATAATGTTTTTGGTAAGGGTGGATAGCCAGTGGACTGTTTTAGTTTTACTCTTTTTATACTTAGAAGGGCATAGTTATTTAGGGCATTTAAACAGATATTAAAAGTTGTAACTGCATCATCTAATGGGTGAGTTGAAGAATCATAGGCTACTGTTCAATAAGTCTTTATTACATTTTGTGAAATTCCTGGTTGGTTTAGGTTGGTGGGTATTGTAGTGATGAGTGGTAAGTCTCTGTGTGTATGCAGGGAGATGGTCACTTTGGGAGTTAGGATAGGGTCCACTGCTAATATATTTGTGATGCCCCTGCACTGGCACAATAATCAAGGAGCTTCAATCCTCACCACTGGCAACAGTGAAGGATGTACATAATGGGAGGATGACAAGTGCAAACACAGTCAAGTACAATTTCCCTTAAGAGCACACAGAGACCACAGTCAGTCTGGGGCTGGTTTCTCCCTCTTTCTCCAGATCCCCAGTAAGACTCCCTATTGGCACAGCTATAGGGTTGAGATCTCAGCTGAGTAGTCAAGCCAAAATCTCCAGCTCCCTCTCTCTCCAACCAATGCTTTGCGTCCCTGTCCAAGTAGCTAACACACACACACACACACACACACACACACACACACACACACACACACACACACACACACACACACACACACACACAGACAGTTTGAGATTTGATTTATATACAAACATGCACACACTTCCGGGGAAGGCTGGCACAGGTTTACTAGCTATGCCCCCTTCTGCCAAGACTATAATGTAGTTATTACTGCCATCAACCACTCTTTATCAGCTACTATAAGGCTCTTACTAAGGGTGTCCAATCCTACTGTGTAATTATCCAAATGATAGTTTTGACTAAGACTTCCAAAGCTATTTAGGAGTGGCTTGTACAGTGTCACCAAATACATATGCAAGTACTCTGAGATCTTAAATATGTCTCACAAATACCAGCCACAAAGATAGGTTTAAATATATTTAATAATAAATAATAAAAGAACAAACCAACACAGTAACTTCAGAGTTCAGAATCATAGGAAATATTTTAAAACAACATTACAGGACAGTCTCAAATAAATACAGAAAACAGCTAAACTAATCTTTACTATATTCCTATCTATATCTAAAAGATATACTGTTCCTAAATCTTACTTACAGAGCAAGCAAATGCAAATGATGATGATGGGTGGATGTTTCCAGGTCAGAGATGAAATACAAAATGCCCAGTCTCTCTCTGAGAGAGTTCTTAAATTAACACTAAACATTACTGCTGAGTTGGCTTGGATGACATCACTCTTTGTCACCTGACTTCATTTCCCAGACCAAACAGGAACTTAACATAATTTTAACATATATGTGTGAGATATACATATCTCACAGAACTGTGCAGCTGCTAGGAAGTCATAAAGCAATAAAAAAACTTTTACATTTTAAACCTAGTAATTACTTCCCTCCAGGACAATAGAAAAAAACTTCTAGATCTAGACACCCTGTCTTCTTGCTGCATTTAAATTAGCTTTTATAGCACATCATAAAACACTTCATTTCAACTTTTGTTCTTTAAGTTTTGTAAGTTAATCTTCTATGTTCCAGCAGGGTATGTCATGGGTACACTCTTGAAGCTGAGTACATAACACATAGTTCTGTATCAATCATACTGATATTCACAAATGACATAGAATTATTTACAATAATCCAGATAGCTGGGCTGCAGTTTCACAATATTTACTAGGGTCTGAGAAAAAAAATCCAATTAAGAATTTTGTCCTTATTGCCTTTGCTGTATCTAGTAAGAGTTGTGATTAGTTGAGTCAGACCAAATAGATTTATGCAAGATGAGAGACTGTCAGCGGTTACATTTTGCCAGTCAATATTGACATCACCCGGAATGATTTTTTCATAAGTATTAGATACCCAGGAGAGAAATTCTTCAAGTATGGGTATGTTGTTTCCACGGGGATGTAAATTACAATAATACAGAGTGTTTTTTAGAGTTTAGCTTTAAAAGTGTTATTTGTATTTCAGTTGATTGAAATTTGGGGATGAAGCTGGAATAGGAGGGGCAGTTTTAGGAGTTGGGGTACAGTAGGGCAGCTTCTTCAACTTTTTTGTTGGGTTGGTTAGTCTTCATAATTTATAGCCTGGTGGTAGTATTTCTTTCATAAAGGGTTTAAGCCATGTTTCAGTGATAGCTAGGCTATCTGGGGAATAGAGTAATGTCTAGGCATATAGATATGCAATTTTATCACAAATACTATGAAGATTTATTTTTTAGTTGGACATGTGCTTGGTGGAGTGGGAGAATGGTATGCGTGTGAATGGGAATTGGATTGGTTGGAAAATGTCTTTGTAAAATAAGTAAATGCTGCATTAGAGATGGGATGGCTTGTAACTGAAGGAGGGGAGTTATCTGGGCTGTTATGGTGTTTGCAGAAACTGGTGGTATTGAGATTTGGGTGTGGATTAGTAGAGCCAGTGTTTGAGTGTATGTCATCATACAATTAAATATTTGAGTTCTGAAGCAAAAAATTGAAATACTTCTTAAGGGTGCGTATGACAGGATGTTTTCTTTTGAGGGAGGGATGTTAAGAGTAAAATATCCTATATTTAAAACAGAGAGTAGCAGAGTTATAATTGTGTAGGTTAAGTAGGAGGCTGGAGGTTGGAGTTGTGGTAGTCTAGTTTATGGGAAAGTGATAGTATGGTAAGTGGGAGGCCAGTACTAAAATATGAGAGAATAATACAAGGAGCAGCATTTTGTATATAAGAGTTACTGATTGGGGAGAGGTGGTAGAGGGCTCCATATTAGGAAAGAGTCTTTAGATGGAAAAGTAGGTGGAAATTGAAGGATTAGAGGTGGTGTAAAAGGATAGTGGTTGTCTGGGATGTACAGAAAGAGGTTGTGCTGATTAAAAGATTAGGTTATATATTGTGGGGGAGGAGTTTTTAACTGTCTTGACATTGAGTGGTCAGACCTGGTAGGGTTTGGCTGGGATATATAAGAGAGAAGCTGAGATAATTAAGGAATTAGGTGATTATATTATAGGGGAAGAGTTTTGAACTATCCTGAAGTTGAGTGGTCAGATCTGTTAGAGGTTGGAGTATGGTCAGAATAAATGGAGAGAAGGAGGAGTGGGTGGGAATTGGAGGTAGGGAGGGAAGCAGAGTGAGCCTGAGTGAAGTGAAAATAAATGGAGTGACATGCACCTGCTACGCATGTTTGGAGATCCCAAAAGCAACAATCAGTGGATTATACTCATAGCAGGTCAGAATTTCAACCTAGTTGTTGTACACAGCTGTAAGGACATAAAAAATATAAAAGTCCAAAGCAAAGCATATTTTCATGATATAGTGCTTAATAGTGTAGTATAATGCACTGTTAATTTTGTTTTAATTTGTCAACCCCCTTTTTATCTCTTTATGTATACTAGTCCTATAATGTGGCTATATTCTTTTACTTTTACTTTCCACGTAGAGGCAAGGCATTAACTCTGATTGTACTGAAATGACCCTGCAAACTTTCCAAAACTAAATAGTAAAAAGTTATTATAATTTTGGTTGTCAGCAGCAGAACTCACCAGAAACCAGGACATCCTTACAGATTCATTTCTTCACAATAACCTTACAGCCAAGTGGATCTTGCTCTGTCTGGGCTCACTCTGCTCCTGTACCCCTAATTCCCACCCACTCCCTGCTACACTACATTCACACACACAACAGACTAGTCCCCTAAAATAACAAAACTGCACGGCTGAACAATAAAACCAGCTAAGCCAAGATGAAATAAAACCAGCACTTTAGCATAAAACAGTATTTAATCTCCGCTTTCGTCAATACAGACTTCATCAAAAATATAAAACATACTAAATGACACTGCATATAAATACTCCAAAAAATTTTAATTTAATTAAAATCAATTAAACCCCAATGATTAAATACAAACACTTAAAGGGATAGCATATTAAACATGGTTTAAACTAGTTTTGTTAACAGGTGTTGTTACATAAGCCTGCTTAAAGAAGATATAAATGATACCAAAATCACTCCTCTGAGTTATAATAATATATAATCAGGCTTGACAGACAAAATAAGAGAGTAGGTGCTGTTGCTGTCTTGCAATCACTCCTCCTAGTTTTAATCAGGCTTGATAGACAAAATAAAAGGGCAGGTGCTGTTGCTGTCTTGTACAAAAACTCACTCAATATCATATACCTCCTCCAAGAAATACCTATCTTTGGCAATGCTGAACTGCTGACAACACTCCTGAAAATAAATCCCAGAAAATCATTTTGCATCTCTGCCATCTATATTCCACCGGGCTCCAACATTACAACAGCAGAAAACATCCACTATTGTTTATTCCACAACATTCATCATGATAAAGTAATACTAAGTGATCTTAACATAGATTGGCAACACATGAACATCAACTCCCCTACTGTTGCTATTAACCCATACAGCTTTACCCAACTCATTACCTGTACCAACAGAATCAACAAAACACTGACATACACTCAATCCTAGACTGGATTCAATCAAACAAACCTAATAATCTAATAGTACAGGATGTTTGCCTGGTATTTTAAGTGATCACCTTCCTGCTTATGCAGTCAGAAGTTATCAAAACCAAGGCAAGCAAATTATATATAGCCAAATATGAAACAGTACAAAATTCAATAAAGAAACCTTATGTCAACTCTTGAAAACAATACATCTAGAATATACCATAAACTGTGAAACTAAATAATACAGTGTTCCTCTTTAACAACATCTTCCTACAGCATCTATATCACATAATCAAACTTTTATAAGTTCGAACATCATATGGTTGACACCATATGATCGAACTTTTAAAAGTTCGAAAATATAATTAAAAAAATAAACCAAAGACAAACCTACCTGAATGGTTTAAGCAGGGGCAGACCTCCCAACCATCCCGAATTACTCGGCTTTTACCGAGTTTTGGGGTCCAAATGAAGGGGTGCCACGATTCCCGAGTGGCACCCCTTCATTTCTGATTTCTTTGCTGTTTGTCTTTTTATTTTTTTTAAATTTGCACTGTTGAAGCTAATGTCATCACATGCACAATGACGTCAGCTCTGTCAGCACTACCAGCCAGTTGGAATTGAGCTCAAGAAGCTCATGTCATCATTTCTGGCTGGCTGTGAGTGGGAATTGTTTTAACGGCAGCACTAACAAGCAGCAGGATGTAATGGCTGGCAGTAATGCTCGCCTTGTTTTTCAGCAGTAAATGCTCATTTATTTTTGCAGCAGGATGTAATGGCAACAGATGGCAATTTTGTCCAGGCAGTGCGTAAACAGAGAACTACAGGCACCATTGAATTACTGCAGGATTTAATGGCAGGCGAGAATGATGAAAGCACTCAGGGAACTAATGGCAGGTGAGACTGACTGTGGACTCTGGTGCCATATTTTGGTTATCTGTCCTTTAGTTTCTGTTGGTATCCCACAATTCCATTGGAGTGGGTGGGATTGCATGTTAATCAGCGTACAGATTTGTTCCTATTTTTCATGGGCCTTGTCCAGATTTTTGTTTTCAGGTTGAGAGGTATGAGCAGGGGGGCTGTACCCCCCGCTCTTTAAATATACCAACTCTGAGATCGCACTACAGTGCACAAAAGGGAAATCTTCTAATTCTGCACTGTACGGAGATCTCCGTTGAAACGTTTGAACTTTTAAAAGTTCAATCATAAGGTGTCGACCATATGATGTTCAAACTTTTAAGAGTTAGACAACGTGATATAGACCCTTCATATACACCCTCAATAATATAACTCCACTACATCATAAAAGAGTTAGATCCAAGTCAGCACCCTGGCTAACTAAAGAAACAAAAAACTTATGCCCCTAAGAGATAAAGCATGGAAAGACTAATTCAGAAATAGAACACAACCCTCGCTTCACTCACTTCAAACATTTAGGCAAGTTAGAACCTCAGAAAGTATCATACAGAACTCGACAATCCAGAACCTTTCTGGTCAAGCCTAAATAAACGCTTACAACCAGTACAATCCACTACACCCTCTTTGTCAGGTATAAATGCCAATGGTCCCATCCCTTCACAATTTAATTCCTACTTCATTCCAACAATACAGGCCTTAACCAACAAAAACTATAGTACACCCCTCACATTACTCTACACTAGTTCTAACCATCAACAGCTGTTTGACTTTAGTCCCCTGCCTAATTCCGCAATAAAAAGGCTTCTACTCAAGCTTAAAATGACCTCAGTAGCCTATGAGCAACTCCTAGCTGACTACTTATAACTTGTTACTGATGCTATAGCTCTTCCAGTTTCTACCCTAACAAATAGGTCTATATCAGAAAAATACATCTCACCTATCTGGAAAAAAATCTACATCATACCACAACACAAAGGAGGCCCATCAAGAGATCTCAACAACTACAGGACAATTAATATCCCATCACCTCTGTCAAAAATTCTAGAGAAATGTGTCAACTATCAAATGATGTCCCAGCTAATTTCTAATAAACGACTCCAACATCCAACATGGATTCAGACCTGACCAATGCACAATTGCACTTGTCCATTTCACCAATATAATAAACCAATGTAGAAATGACAACAAGCTAGTGTCTACCCATTTTGTAGACCTGTCAAAGGCATTTGATATTGTGTCACACCAAAACCTTCCCTTAGAATGTGCATCTGTTGGCCTCTGCCATCCCTTCCTGTCATGGTTCATTAGCTACCTCTCTCTCTGACATAGGAAACAAGCTGTCACATACTCATGTTTCCTACCAGTAACCATAGGAGTTCCACTGCGATACATTATGGGACCCATTCTATTCAAAATCTTAATTAATAGTCTTCATACTATCACCCACAAAGCCAATATAGTACAGTATGTCAATGACTCAGCTTTGATATATGCAGTCCCTTTTTTATCCAGACTCCAAGAAAATAACCAAATATTCTTTTCCATAATTGACGTTTGGATAAAAAAAAATCACAACTTACTACTTAATCCTAACAAGACAAATTTGTTGTTTTTTTTTTTACTCCAAAACCATACCTCAGTCAAAAGCAATTCTTTACTGTAACCTCTGCCAAAGACACCATACTTGTAATAGTAAACCAAACAAAGCTTCTACAACTCTATATCTCATCTACATATCCCTGCTCTAGTAAGCAATTTCTACTACACATAAACTGGGAACTAAACTCTTCAGGTAAATCTGTCTACTCCCACCATGTCTCAAAGCTGTGGAACACCATCCCCAGCCAAGTAAAACTAATGGATAAACTCCCAGACTTTAAAGCACTGCTCAAACACCATCCCATCCAATCCTGGTAATGCTGCTGTTTCTCACCTGAGTAACAGGTGCACCACACAGAATCCTTCTGGACCTTCTTCTCTCCTATCCCTTTCCTTAATATCCTTTCTTTCTATCAAATCTTAGCTTGTATCTATTTAAATTTTTATCTAAAATAACTTTCTCCTCTTTAATAACTTTGACTATATATATCTTCCTATTTATTATAATGCATCCTACAACACCACTCTGTATTTACGTACCCTGGAAATGTAATTCCACACTTTAATTATAGCAATACAGCCATTACGCGACATTTGTTCATGCCCAACATAAAATGTATTCTCTTACATCTAATGAGATAAAAATGTATTACTGATGTCAAATTGTAAGTTTATACAAGCAATGTTATATATCCTCTTTATGTATATCTGTACACTTGAACTTCTCTGATAAGCTACTGAAATGTGCCACTTTGTTTTCTATATTTAAAATATAATGTTACTTTTAAAATAAACTGTCTAATACAAAATGTAACATTAATATGTATCCCCAATATGTAAATATGCTGGAGGTTTTCTCCCCATGCCTCCACTGAAAAAGGGCTCTGCCTAGTTGGAATTTCCCAATCAATAAAGACAAATAAGCAACATAAATAATTCAGTAACTCATGGGTTTCCTTTAACCCATTATCCTGTATTCTGACAGAGGTGACTAGGCTATTCTTATTACCATGGAGAACACAGTGGCTTGTTTGTTTCATGCCTCCTAGTTTATTCAAAGCTGCATACAATCACAAAGTGTACTCTGCCCCTAACTCCCTCATAGTTAAATAACCACAACAAAGTTAATTATGTTTCAGACTTTTAAAGTCCATTATCGTCTGTGTTTTGCATTGTCAGTGTTCTCTTTAACAGCTGCCACTTACATGAGCTAAAGATCTGCAGAATTACTCAGTGTCTCTGTTCCCCAGCTTCATCTCATGCCTTACATCTTGAATCAGCTTGACTCTCTCTCTCTCTCTCGCTCTCTAAGACTCTGATGCCTTTTGAATGAGACATCTTTGGATACCTGTGTCCCCAATATGGGTAACTGTTGCTTATCTTTTGTGTCACCTCATGCCTGTCCTGAACTCACTGTGCCAACTGATGCACCATTTTTTCATTGATTCATTTGGGTCCACAGCAGTTGTCACTCCCCCTGGAAGCTACAGCTTTAAGTTTGGTGAGGAAAGTTATTTTCAATCTTACTCCTATGCCTCTGCATGTAATTACCACTGGGATGAATACTCCTCATCTTCTTCTGATGACTCTTTTTTTTCTCAATTTTTTTTTTTATTTTTCAAATGAATTCCATAGTATTTATACATAACATCTTAAAGAACTATGTACACTATTTACATTAGCCTGACACCATAACAGATCTTAATGTATACAGTTACTTTATAAGTATGTCCAATCCATTATCAGAGTGTCTGATTAATTATTGTATAGTGTCAATCAACGATAAGACTTTTCCCCAAGGGTTGTTGATAAATGGCTTTGGATAAATTCTTAGTTCTTTCATTTTAATTTTCAGTAATGCTGTGATCTTCAGTAGGCTGTAGAAGTCTTCCAATGTTGGTATTGTGTTTGTATTCCATCTTCTTGTTATACACTTCCTTGAAATTGCAAGTATAGTCCATACTAGATACATGTTTGACCTATTCAAATGAGGACCTTCATTCACACTTAATAATACAAGAGCTTTAGTTAAATAAAATGATTCATTAAGTAAAGCTTGTAGAAAGTTATTAATACCATTCCAAATGGCTTAATTTTAACACATTCAAAGAAAATGTGGTTTCAATCTGCATTGTGTACTTGCTCACATCTCCAACATATTCCTTTTATGGAAGAACTAATTTTACTGATTCTGTCTGGGGTTAAGAATGCTCTGTGCAAGCATTTCCAATTAAAAACTTTCCAGTATTGTGTAAAGGATGTATATTTGATCAATAATAAGATTTTGTTTTAATACATTGGAGCCAACAAACAAATCCTTTCTGTTCCCAGGAATTAATAATTTATCTATATATTTTATGTGTAAAGTTCTTTGTGACTATAAATGGTGTTAAAAGATCAAACCAGATTTTTAAATCTATATTTGCATTAATAATTTTCCTAAATGAGTTAATGTAATTAATCATACGAGTTTTAGTGTGTTTAGTTATGTTATATTGCATACTAATACATAATATGTGCCATGGCAAATTGTTTTTATCTGTTATTTGAAACTTTTTTTTTTGTAAATCAAATTAATTTATTGATATTACAGTTAGTAATTCTTTCCAATTTGCAGAGTAATTTGCACTTATCCAATCTGAGATTGTTTTAGATATTGATGCTTATATATATTTTTATATCCAGAAAGTTTAATCCTCCCTGTTTCCATGGTCTGATATGATGTATTAAAGCTATTCTGTTTGTTTTGGGAAACCATAAAAATTTTATTAGGCATGAATTTATTTCTTTAAGTATATTCATTTCTGGTAACAGTTATATTGCCAAGGCTATATATAGGATCTTGGGCAGTAAAACCATTTTTATTAACTGTAGTTTATCTTCAAATGTTAATATTATTTTGTTCTATTTTTCCACAGAGATTTTAATTGTATTGATATTATTGTAGTTGTTTGAGACTAATTCATTATTATACTTGCATAACTCAATTCCTAGATATTTTAAGGTAGATTCTTGTTTTCCTATGATGTGATCCCCCTTAGTCTGCAGTTCTTTTCTTATTTAAAATTAAATATTTTGATTTTGATTTATTGAAATGGAGTCCTGAAGTCATGAGAAATTTGTCAATTAATATATCTAATTCTTCTAATGTCTCTTTTGTATTAGATAATGTTAGTAATATGTCATCAGCAAATAGCATTACTTTAGAATTGTATTGTTCATAAACATCTCTTCCTTTGCTTTTTATATTGTTACAAATTGAATCTTCAAATATTTCAATAGCCAGAGCAAATATAATCATTGACATGGGACATCCTTGTTTAGTGCCTTCTGTTATCTGTATAGATTCAAGGTAAAAAGACCTACTTGACATACACTAAATAATATGCATATATATTCTTTAGGAGATGAACAAAGGATGCAGGAAATTCAAATAGTATTAGGATTTTGAATAAATAGCCCCAATTTAGGGAATCAAAGGCTTTCTCTATATCTAAGCCAATTATGAGTGTTTCTTTATTTTCTTTATTAACATAATCTATAAGAGAAATTATCGTTTTAATATTGTCATGTGTGTGTGTGTGTCTATGATATATAAATCTAGTTTGATCATTATTTATTGCTTTGGATAGTGGCATTTTCATTCTGTTAGTTAATATTGTCATAAAAATCTTATAGTCATTATTTAATAATGATATAGGTCTATATGAGGTACAGAGGTTTGGGGATTTGTTTTCCTTTAGGATTGGTGTGATTACGTAACATCTCCAAGAAGGTGGTATTAAAGCTTGTGACTGAATGTCTAATAGAGTTTTATGGAAGAGGGATAGTATCTTTGAAGGAAAAAGTTTATATATTTCCATAATTATGCCATCTATACCTGGAGCTTTATTATTTTCCACTCTTTTATTGTATCTGCAATTTCTTTGCAGGATATGGGTGCTTGCAGATTTAGTTTTAATTTTTCAGGTATTTTTTATATTAGGACATTTTTCATCTAGATTTAATTGATCAATACATATATTTTCTTTTTGGAAATGTTCCATATAGTGATTTCCATAGGCATCAAGAATGTCACCTATATCTGTGACATTTTTCACTTTCTTTTCATGGAAGATAGTTTTAATGTTATTAGCTTTTGATTGTATTTTGATTCTTGTGGATAAATTATGTAGATATTTGGGAGAAGTGGCCAAGGTATTAATTTTTAGTTTTTCTAAAGCTAAACTACTTTTATGTGTTACAATTTCATTGTATTTATTGTTTAATACTTCTACTTTCTTTTTCATCTCCAAATGATTTTGATTTTTTTTCAGCTTTTACTGACAAAGGTTTGGATTGTAGATCTAATAATTCAGAATCCCAATCTCTATTTTTTTTATACCAAGTTAGGGTTTTACCCTATATGTAAGGTTTTAATGAGTCCCATATGATTATTTTAATTATCTCTGTGGTGTAATTAATATCTAAGAAGAACTGTAATTCAGATAATAACCAAGGTTTGAACTCTTTAATTTTAGTTATATGTACTGGAATTCTGGAGTTAAAGATTAATGGTTTGTACCCATTTTGAAGTTTTAGTATCAATGAATTGTGGTCCGAAAAGAGGCAGGGAGTGATTGAGAAGGTTAATGATTTTAGAGTGCAAGTCATGGGCAGCACATATTTTATCTATTCTAGTTTCGGTACCAAATTTGTGATCTTGATGGGAAAACAAAGATTTATCTTCTTTAAATTTGAAAGTATTTACAAGATTAAATGATTCAGGTCTATATTATATTATTGCATGCTTATAAAAGCAAATGATAAATAATCGACCCCATGTAAGCAAGGGAAAAAAAAGCGCTGTTCCAAAATAAAAAAAAAACAAAAAGCAAAAAAAACTTTAAAACATTACATAATGTGGGGGGCCCCACCCCCACATGGGGGCTGTGCCCTCCACACCCCCCTACGTAAATATGCCAACTCTGAGATCACACTACAGTGACAAAATGAAAGTAGCAAAGTGAATTCTTTTTCAAGGAAAGAATTTGCTGAAACTCGGCTTTGCTATTCTGCCTTTTTGCTGTTTTCAGTTCGAACAAGACACATTTGACAAACTGCATGTGTGATCTGGTAATAGGAACCCAAATGACTCTACCCACTTGTTTAAAGGTTTTGATACAGCAGATGTACACAGCAGTCTTTTATTTGTAATTTCTCAAATATACAGTTAAAATCTCCTCCTAATATTAAGTTGCCTTTATAATTATTGGAAATGAAATCCAAGTGTTTTTTAACAATTCCTGTTCCAATGCCTGGGAACTAGCATAGATTGGCTAGGGTCCATATTCCATTATTATATTTAACTATTACTAATGCCATAAGGCATTCTTTATCTTCATTCTTATAGGTAGGTACTAGGCTATCGGCCCTAGGGCCCATACAAGCCTAGCCAAAAAATGTATGCTGGCTTTCGCCACCCAAGAAAATTATTTTCCTGTGCCCCTGTCGAGCAGAGCCACAGAAGTGATCCCCGGGGTGAATTTCCCATTTCCCATCCAATCATCAAGATTTTATAAATGATTTCTGGGCTAATTACATTTTTTTTCCATAAAATTGTTACCCCTTTTATCTTTGTCTTATAAGTGGATTGCGCCAATATCATATATTGCTTAGGATTCCATTTGTAATTGTCATTTGTTTTGAAATGAGTTTCTTGAAGGAAGACAATTTGTGCTTTGTTCAGTTTTAAATATTTCAGTAGATTTGATCTCTTGTTGGATTGTTTAAGCCATTGGTATTTAAAGATAATAAAGTTAAATCCATCTTAGGTTATTTAGACTATGCATTTTTTGTTTTATTTTGACTATTAAACATCTTCCTCTGATAACTATAAAGTATATGTTTGAGCCTTTAAAGGAAATTATCAGTTGTATACTTTGAGTGTTTACCAATAAAGTAATGTTTTGGTCAGCCATACTAAAAATGTTTTTGTGAAATAACAAATTTAAATTAATAAATGTTAACAAAACTAAGATCTGCACTAGCCATGGAATGAAAATCATTCCTAATCTGATGGATAAACCTAAGTCCATCAGATTATCACTCATATCTTAACAATCCAGAACATCTGAGCTCCATAAATTGAATTATCTTATGGAAAATTTTTGTGATAAGAATAAGCAATATTTATATTATTTTGAACAGATATAGTACTATTGTAGAATAGACAGAATTCTAATACAATATAAATATCTACTTATTGTATAAGGAATTCATATTTACATGAAAGATAGATGGCAAGGAATTCAGTCACAGTAAACTAGGATGTATCATATGTAAAACCTCAGTAAAAGATTATAGCACACAGATCTGAAGTAGGAGATTCATTTGTCTGCAACCTGTGGTTATGGATCCGATATCGGATCCGAACCGGCATGGTTTACCAGCTATGGATCCAAGCTCTCAGCTCCTCCCCTCACCCATAATGCCCTGCTCTACCCTCATGACCTCAGATCTCGTTTGCCGTGCATGGTGACCAGATTGTGTTTTTCCAGCTCTCCAGCTAAGAGATATTTTCTTGTAGCTAAGTGCTTAAATTTAAAAATGTTTTGTTAAATTTGTGTGAAAGTATAAGGTTCCCTATTATATTATTACTTTTTTTTAGTGTTTAAAACTTTTTTTAATATCCCTCCCCTCGCTGGTAGCGTAGTGTGTGCTTGGGCCTGTGAGTGGTTTTTGTTACTTTACTTTTTAGTTCTAGTAACATAGTTTGTTTGCTTTTGGGATGTCTGAGCAGCCCAAAGCTTTTTTTTCTAAGTGCTCCGAGTGTGGCCATAAGCTTTCCCCAGCTGATGGCCACACTCGGTGTGTTAGATGCCTGGGGTTGAACACCTCACATCTGGATGTTCCATTTGTGCAGGGTTCAACCCCAGGGCTTTGAAGGAGCGGAGGTCCAAGCTTGTTTTATCAGGTCTCTTGCCGCCGGACTCGGCTCCGGCCTCCGCTCCTTCGGGGGTAACCGTTACCACGGTTGTCCCCTCTCCGGCTCCCCCTCCTCCTCCTGGGACTCAACCTCCCTTTACTGGTTCAGAGGAGAGGGAAGCTAGGAAGAAGGACCTGAGGGAGAAGCACCATAAGCGGCGGGCCGAGACCTCTGTTTCGGCCCCGCCAGCCAAGGGCTTCTCCCCGGCTCCTTGTCTGCTGGCTCCTCCTCCTCGGCCCGGTCTCCAGCGTGTTTTCACCGGGACCTGAGGAGGAGGAGACCCGATCTCCGTCGAGCCTATCGAGGAGGCACTCAAGGCCTACCTCGGTAGCCCCGCCGAGATCAACTTACAGCCTGTCGGATGCTGATCTGGACCGGATGATGAGAAGGTTCATCCAGGCCCAGATGCAGATGGGAGTGCTCTTGCCTCTCCCCCCTCTGGGGGGGAGCTCGACCCCCTTTTTCTAGCCAATTGCTCCTTCTCCGACCCGCTACCGGGTTCGGAGCAGTTGGAGCCGAGCAGCCGAGCCGGGGTGGGTGGCGCCGATAGTACTTGGTACCGGATCCGACCCTGCCCTCGAGTGCATCGGATCCGACCTCTCGGAGCCTGGATCTGAGCTTCGGATCCGGGGAGATCAGTGCTCCTTCAGCGCCGTCTGTGTCGGAGCGCACTGTCCGCCGGATCCGATCGCCGGCGCCGCTCGATCCACTCGGATCCGAGGGAGCCGATTGTCGGATCCTTTGGTCGAGGTCGGCTCCTTCGCCTTTGATGTAGTGGAGAGGGCCCTGTTGAGGGTCTCCGGACCCCGGCACTTGTTTCGCTCTGTCCCGCTCCCTCTGCACTGGGTCAGGCTTCCACCATCCGGCCCTTGGGACAGCCGCTCCTGTGCCCCAAGCTGTTCCCCTGGAACAGGTTACTGTTCAGGAGTCCTCTGACAGCCCCCAGAGGATGTTCCTCGCAAGCATATGCAAAAGGAGGCACATTGACTCCCAGTCTCTCACGGAAGTTACGGATTTGGAGGAAGGAAGGCTCCCCACGGTCACCCCGAGGATGTCTCATTTGGAGACATCATGGAAATGCTCGCATAAGGGGGTGGTCTGCCCCAAGTCTTCCTCGGACGAGTCCATGTTCTTGGAGGCATTTGAAGCGGGCCCGTCTACCTCTTGGGTGTCCCCTCCTGCCGACCCCCTGGTGGACCTCATTACCACCAGGGCGTGGAAGGAACCGGACACCGTGGAGCCAATCCCTAAAAGGCCCGACCGGATCCTAAGTCCCCTGGCTGACCGTGCCCATTGGAGTAAGGGGCCTCCGGTAGATGCCATGTTGATGGCGGCGGCCACCAAGAGGGAACTTGCTCAGGAGAGTCCCTCAGTCCATCCCCCGAGCAAGGAGTCTCGGATGATGGACCGCTTGGGGAAGCGGGTGTTCAGTTCAGCGACCTTCTCGATAAGGGCGCTGAACTACCTGGCACATGTGATTAGGATGCAGCGCGATCTTATTAAAGAATACGCTGCATCTCCCCCAGAGTCCATGTCGGAGGAGGACAAAGTGCTGCACTCCACCCGCATGGCCACTCTCAGGTCTGTTAACAATACCTCTATGCGGCTACTCTCCCATGCTACGGAAGGCGCCGCTAGAGCCGCAGGGGCAGGTCTAGTTACTAGACATCAGGCCTGGCTCCGTCATTGCGATTTCTCAGAGCCCTTCAAAGCGTCATTTGCGAACGCCCCCTTCAATGGTTCTTCCCTCTTTGGCAAGACTGTTCGCGACACTTTGACCCAGAGCGAGAAGGATGGGAAGACGCTGTCTGCCGTCGGAATCCGCTTCTCTGCATCCCAGAGGCCCTATTCTAGGAACCAAAAGGGGCAGAAGAAGATGTGGTTCCGGAAGTCGCAGCAATCCCAGCCTGCTCCGGACAACCAGTCCTTCCGTGGCAGAGGAGGACAGGGAGGACGCCGCCCTAGAGGCAGAGGGGCTCCCAGGAACTTCGGGTCCAGAGAACCCTTCTCTGAACAGCCCACGCAGCAACCCTGAGGGGTTGCCCGGCTGCTCCACTCTGGAGGCAGTCGGGGGACGTTTTTCGGAGCACCTAGCGGCATGGGAGTCCATAACATCAGACCGCTGGGTTCTCCAGATCATATCCAGAGGATACCGTATCCCCTTTCGTCACTTGCCAAAATTGAAGTCCCTCCCCGACGTTCCACCCGGTCAACGGGAGGCCGCTTTGGCAGAAATTGGCCATCTGCTAAAGAAAAGAGCCATCCAGCCTGTCCCCCCAGACCAGATCGGATCAGGGTTCTACTCCAGGTTCTTTTTAGTGCCAAAAAAAGACGGGGGATCTAAGACCAATTTTAGACCTTTCTCTCTTGAACCTGGCAGTTCCCAAGGAGAAGTTCCAAATGTTCACTCTGCAATCTATTCTCCCCCTTCTGGGAGAAAATCATTGGATGTGCTCCATAGACCTCAAGGATGCGTACTACCATATACTAATGGACAGGCGCTCCAGGAGGTTTCTCCGCTTCCAGCTGGGAACCAGTCACTACCAGTTCCGGGTCCTTCCCTTTGGTCTCACCACAGCCCCCAGGGTGTTCACCAAAGTATTAGCAGTGGTAGCGGCCCACCTGAGGCTTCAGGGGGTGCAGGTCTTTCCCTACCTGGACGACTGGCTCCTTACCGCCCCAACAAGGCATCTACTACTATTGGTGCGAGACTCCTTCCTCCATCTTGCTCCCAGTCTGGGCATCACTATAAATACAAAAAAATCCAACCTAGCACCCACGCAGTTCATAGATTTTATAGGTGCCAGGTTAGACACAAGGAGTTTAAAAGCCTTCCTCACTGCAGACAGAGTTCAAAATTTGCAGCTCCAGGTGCGGGCCATTCTCCACTCAAGCTCAGTTCCGGCGGAGTTGGTCCTGAGGGCTCTAGGGTCCATGGCGTCTGCTATAGCACTTCTTCCTCTCGCCAGATTCAATATGCGCATCCTCCAGTGGACACTCCTAGTACAGTGGTCGTACCTTGCTCTTCCTATGCATCATCCCATTGCGATCAGCAAGGCTTGCAAGTGGTCCCTCCTGTGGTGGCTTCACTCTCCAGATCTCCACGGAGGCCGCCCATTTTGTGCCTCTCCCCCTCTCGCCACGGTGACCATGGACGCCTCTCGCCTCGGGTGGGGCATTTGCAGGCGGACCGTCAAGGCACGTGGAGCGATTCAGAGACCTTACTGCATATCAACGTTCTAGAGATGAGAGCAGTGCTCTTAGCGTTGCTAGCACTTCAGGCCTTTCTTCCATTGGGAACAATTGCGATTCAATCGGACAACATGTCGGTTGTCTGGTATATCAACAAGCAAGGAGGAACCAGGTCTTAACCTCTTTGTCGAGAAGCCATGAGAGTCTGGGAATGGGCAATCTCCACCAACCGCTTTCTCATAACGCACATTCGGTCGGTCCAACATCCTGGCGGACAAGCTCAGTCGCACCATTCTCACCCCTTACGAGTGGTCTCTCAATACTCAAGTAGCGGCGCATATTCACGGTGGGGAATTCCTTCTGCGATCTTTTGCCTCTCCCTCAAACACCAAGTGCGACAGTTTTTCGCTCTGATACCTCCTCCAGGAGGTTCCCCAAGAGACGCTCTGGTGCATGCTTGGCCACCCGGTCTTCTTTATGCTTATCCCCCCTTGCCTCTGATGCTCCAAGTTCTTCAGAAAGCCTCTCGGTTGGGGTGCAGAATGATTCTCATTGCTCCGTTTTGACCTCGACAGATCTGGTTCCCCTTCCTAAGGTCTCACTCTGTGAATCCTCCTTGGATTCTAGATCCCATTCCGGATCTGATATCCCACCCATCCCACTTATCTCCTCCGAACCTGGACAACCTGAAGCTGACCGCTTGGCTGCTCCAGTTCCACTCTTGATCAGGACTCCCAGTATTTCGTCCCCTCTTAAGGTGATCCTGGTGGCAGCTCATAAACCATCCACTAGGAAAGTCTACCATAGCAAGTGGAAACGGTTTTCTTTGTGGGCGGAGTGGCAAGGCCTAAACCCCTTCACAGTTCCTCTCCCTGTGGTGCTTGATTTCTTAACCACTCTTTTTAACGATGGTGCCAGCAGTTCCACGGTCAAAGTACAACTTGCGGCAATTTCACATTATCACATTGGTCATGACTCCAATCCTCTGATGTCGGCCAAGTTGTGTAAAATTTTCCTTAAAGGTACTTTTCTTCTCAGGCCCCCTGTAAAACAAGCGGTTCCTCCTTGCGACCTTTCCTTAGTTCTTCAGGCCTTGACCGCCCCCCCCTTCGAGCCAGCAGCTACGGTAGATCTGAAATTCTTGTCGTTCAAGACTGCCTTCTTAGTAGCCATTACTTCGGCCAAGAGAGTTTCAGAGCTTCAAGCATTATCAGCTAAACCTCCTTACTTGGTCTTTCATCCGGACCGTGTTTACCTCAGGACCAACCCGTCCTTTCTTCCTAAAGTAGCTTCTGAAGCAAACATTAATCAATCCATTAACCTCCCTGTTTTCTTTCCTAAATATGAAAACAAAGGTGAATACAAGCTTCACTCCTTAGATGTTCACAGGCAACTTAGATTTTATCTAAACAGGGCGGCTGGTCATAGGCAATCCGACCAGTTGTTCATTTCCTTTGCTAAATTTAATTTGGGCAAACCAATTTCGAAAGTCTCACTATCTCCCTGGATTTCACAGTGTATCTTATTGGCTTATCAAGCTTCAGGAAGGCCCGCACCGGAGGGTGTACATGCCCATTCAACCCGGTCAGTCTCTACCTCGGCAGCCTTTAAGGCTAGGATTCCTCTAGATGATATTTGTGCAGCAGCCACGTGGGCTTCATCTCATACCTTTATTTCCCACTACAAGTTGGATCTTGCATCTAGGGGTAGAGCATCATTTGGCTCCACGGTGCTCCGGAATATCCTTCCATGATGGCCGCCCAAGATTCAGGTAGCTGGGGACTTTGTCCCACAGGTTGCAGACAAATGAATCTCCTACTTCAGATTTAGAAGTTATGTACTCACCATAACGTTCCATCTGAGTAGGTGTATTCATTTGTCTGAAACCATCCCGCCCTCCTATCCCCCTGGCCTTTCAGTTTCCTGCATATGTTGTGTTACCCTTTTCAGGGTGTTCTTGCTTTTGGCAAACTCGATCTGAGGTCATGAGGGTAGAGCAGGGCATTATGGGTGAGGGGAGGAGCTGAGAGCTTGGATCCATAGCTGGTAAACCATGCCGGTTCGGATCCGATATCGGATCCATAACCACAGGTTGCAGACAAATGAATACACCTACTCAGATGGAACGTTATGGTGAGTACATAACTTCTAATTATTTAACATATTCACCCTTATTGATGAATTCTTTCAAAACGTATTACTTAATATAAATAGATGGTAATAATATGTATACCTAATGTTGATAATACAGTGTATTTTACTGGATATATCAGAAGTTATAGTCATTGTTTGCCAGCATTTTAGTAATCACTTTGTTGCTAACTTACTTAAAGCATCAACTTTGTTTTATGTGAACATTGATGAAGTTAATGCATTTTAATTATCAGTGCATCCTTCTTCCCCCATTTCCTGCACATAAGGATTTTCATAACTGCCATTTCTTATTATAAAATGAGTGAAATTATAGGTTAAATCAACAAATTCACTTATTGTGATTAATGATTACAAACTCCCTTTCAATATTCCTAAAGTGCCATTTTATGGCATATAGTGAAAGTTTTTAGATTGAAATGGTAACATTCTATTTTGTATAAACACCAAAGGTTAAACTGAGTGATTATTGTCAATTTAATACTATTTGTTCAGAATGTGATTGTTACATTCTGTGACATTCTTAGTTCAGGCTTCTATTGTTTTCCTTGAACAACTTTGTCAGTTTGATATCATGTGTAAAACATTAGTTACCTTGGTAACAGCTTAAGTATTATGTATGGTCAAGATGGATTACAAAACCACAATTCAAGTTAAAGCAATTATATGACTTGTTATGTACATTTACTTATATGAGAAAACATAATGCTTCCCCTTGATGTTCAATATAGTGTATGTCATTTATGACAGGTTAAAACAGTAGTGTTATTATACACAAGCCCATTTATCAAATTGAGTGTCTATTGTCAATTTAATACTATTTGTTCAGAATATGATTGTTAAATCCTGTGGCATTTCAAGTTCAGGCTTCTATTGCTTCTCTTGAACAACTTTGTCAGTTTGATGTCATGAATGAACATTAGTTACCTTGGTAACCGCGTAAGTATTGTATATGGTCAAGATGGGTTACAAAAACTATAATTCAAGTTAAAGGAATTAACATGACTTGTTATGGATATTTACTTATATAAGAAAATCATCATGCTTCCCCTTGATGTTCAATGTAGTGTATGTCATTTATGACAAGTTAAGACAGTAGTGTTATTATACACAAGCCCATGCTATTAAATCCTGTCTTTAATATCTAAATTCAGCAAACGGCTTCATCTTATATGACAATTATATATTTTATGTCTAGATTTACTAAAATCATACATTACATAACTATTGTGTGTGTGTTTTTTTTTTTTGGCTGTTGCTTACTTATTTGAGAGACCACAAGCTGTAATGATTATTCTTATTATTATCTCCTTCCAAACAAGTTTATACAGTCCATAGAATTTAAATTATGAGACCCTTCTAGTTTATTATTTGTTATAAGTATATTTCCATCCTTACATACACACATATCAGTACTTCAAGCATGGGCAACAATACCCATCCAGTTTTGCCAGAATACGATTCACTAGTTCATATGGTGTGTTTCCAGGGTGTTCTTAAAATATCCAAACCAATATTTGTCCTGTTCCATTTTACCAGCCTGTTCCATGCAGTGGCCACTCTGCCAGTGAACCACTCAACACATCTTCCATTCACACAGATATTTCCGCAGAAGAAATCTGATGACTCTCTAGCACTTCCCAGCAACCCCAAACACCCCTAGAATCAGCTATCCCCATATGCTTAACACGTCCGAGCAAGCTTACTTCCCAGACAACTGCAAAGGGTACTGCACAAGACCAAGTGTGCTTAGTCTTTCACAATAACTCAGACTTCCACTCTTATGTAAGTCCTTAATGTGTTTGCACCAAAATGCATTTTAAATATAAAATTGCACTTATTATTTTATTTTTTATTTATCAAGAATCAACTTAATGAGCTAAACGAAGTCTTGGGAGACCATCAATATGTGTCCATGTGGTTTAAAACAGCCCTTTTATTATGTGTATGTATATATATATATATATATATATATATATATATATATATATATATATATATATGGGTCTACCTGATAACACCGACATGCCAAAACATCAACAATGAAATAACCGACATGAAAAAAACGAAAAAAGTTCAAAAAGATGAAACTTCACATGCCCGACAAACCAAAATCCCGACAATCAACAAAACAAATACCTTTCCCGAAAAACACACACACAACACAAGCACACCAAAAACCTTACAAACCTACACTAAACCTTACATACACAACTATCTATGCACTAACTTTAACCCAAACCCTAACCCTAAGGTCCGTCACTATCGCACACTTACCTTACCCGCACCCTAACCCTAACTCTCTTAATCCACCCCTAACCCTCAAGTCCGTCACTATAGCACACTTACCTTACCCGCACCCTAACCCTAACTCACTTAACCAGCCCCTAAATCTAAACTCCATCACTATCGCACACTTACCTGACCTGCACCCTACCCTAACGTCCGTCACTATCACACAGTTACCTTACCCACACCCTGACCCTGACGTCCATCCCTATCGCACACTTACCTTAACATGTCGGTGTTCTCAGCGTCTGGATTCTCAACTTTCGGTCTTCTCCATTGTCGATCTTCCGGTGTTGGTGTTCTCATTGTAGGCATTCTGTGATTTTGGCGTTTTCAGGTAGACCCATATATATATATATATATATATATATATATATATATATATGTATATATATATAATTTTTTTTTTTAAACCAAAAAAATTGCCAAGAATCACCTCAGAGGCTCCTCATTAAGTATTATTGCCACTCTCTCTCCATTACCATAGCAACCTAGAAGCATCTGTTTCTGTTAATATGTCTGTGTACTGCCTCACGATGCACCTGAAGCAAAGCTTCACTTCACTGCAACTTCAAGCCTTGATAAATGATGCTTTGCAAAAGTCAACTCATTCCTTTGGAACATATCCCTGTCAACATTGTAATTTTTGTAGGTTTATCACAAAATTGCAAGATTTTACACATCCAGAGTTTAACTATGTTTTTAAACCAAGATTCAGGGCTACTTGTGATACTTCAGGCCTAATTTATCTGGCCACTTGTGAGTGCTGTTCTGCATTTTATATAGGCCTCACTAAAAGGAAATTGAGAAATAGAATATATAATCACCAGTACGATATTAAAAAGAAAAATGAATTAAATGCCCTAGCTAAACACACTATATCCAATCCATCACATACTTTTGTGTTTAGAGTACTGCAAATTGTGGAAGCTAATGCTAGAGGTGGTGACTATATAAACTTGATTGAATTAAATGAACTGAAATGGATTCTCAGACTCAGAGGCCATTGCTCTCCAGGATTAAATAATTATATCACAATAAGATCTTTTCTTAACAATCGGAGATAATTTCATTGTTTGATGTTTTATTATTTTCATATATTGGTACATCTTATCTTTTTCTCTTTTTAATGTTTTATTGAAATGTGGTTTTTAAATAAGTTTATAAATGTATTTATTTATTTATTAAATAAATATTTGATTAATTTATATAAATAATAATAATTTATTACTAATTTTATAATTGATATTTTAGATTTCTGCTGGTTATGAAATGTTTCACATTCATATTTACTTATAGCAACTTGCTATGATATGATGTACAAGATTAGTATGAATGTTTAGCTAAGAATGTTATTTCAGATTTCCTTGACACCATAAAACATACTGGTTTATTTATTACTTTATTTTAAGCATATTCACCTATGTATTTTCACTTATATATACATTAACTTATTTTTTGTATATATATTTATTGTTTAAAATGTAATTTTAAAATGTTGAAGCATTGAATATTTATATATACTACAAATTCCTCATTTTTTAACTTCTTAATACCTTAAATATTTACAATATAATTAATCACCACATGACAAATGTCGTTTCATGAAAGGGTTTGAAAAAAGAGACGATTATATATCTTATACAACGTTGTATAACGTTATACATGAAACAAGTATATATATTTAAGTGAACGTCAGATGATTTTAAATGTGTTCAAATATATGCATGACTCACTGTATTCAGTGCATTTAGTGTTTCTCTTCTGTTTGCAGCCTGCTGTGTGGCTTTAAAAACTTTTTATAGAAAACGATCAATTTTAATTGAATCATCAGCTAATTGATTAATTAAACACATGTATTAGGCTATGCCTCCCTATAAATATGCTGTTTGTTTTCAATAGTACATTGTCTGAAGAAGCGTATCATAGCATACGCGAAAGCGCTCACCGTTTGTCTTTTCTTTTCGAATAAATTATTTTATGCAACGTGGAGAGTCAGAGGTTTTTGTTCTACACATATATATATATATATATATATATATATATATATATATATTTTTTTTTTTTTTAACCAAAAAAATTGCCAAGAATCACCTCAGAGGCTCCTCATTAAGTATTATTGCCACTCTCTCTCCATTACCATAGCAACCTAGAAGCATCTGTTTCTGTTAGTATGTCTGTGTACTGCCTCACGATGCACCTGAAGCAAAGCTTCACTTCACTGCAACTTCAAGCCTAAATTCCCTCTGTTTCAGCAAGGCAGCAGCCAGGAAAAGAACGGAGAGCAAACAGATAAAAAAAAAAAAAAACTCCCAACAAGCTGCCACAACAAGAGACAACACATTCTTCAAGCCTTCTACCTCTCACTCAGCAGATGTATAAACAAACTATTCTCTGCCAAAATATCCCAAATCACAGTTTTATCCACCTCCTTCCCCTGGATCCAGGCTAAAATGCCAAATGTCCCTTCCTAATACACAAGCATCAGTAAACCTTGATCACAAGTCACAACCCAAGCTTCCCAGAGACGTAAACAGCAACATACATCTGCCAGACACAGCTGCATCCACACACACCATGTCAGGCTTAATCAAACAGCACTCAAAGCTATGATACCTGCCATAATTGATATTAACTATATTTAGACAGAATAATAATGACATTCATACTAGCTGCCAGACACGACTGCATCCATGGAGACCATATCAGGATGCATCAAGCAGCACTTGTAGCTGTGATAACTGCCATAATTGATATTAACTATATTTAGACAGAATAATGATGACATTTGTACTAAGAGCTTGCTACTATTATTCAACCAGGATATACATGACATTTCTAAATCATACTTTAACTGAAGAAAGCATTAGTCTCCATGACAGCATTTTTTTTTCAAAACACTCTACTGTTACATATATATATATATATATATATATATATATATATATATATATATGATGTTAATTTGTTACATTTGAGTCTGAACTCTGATGAATGGTACCTTGTTGAATTAGTTAATTAATTACTTAAATTATTATAAGTAAAAACAATGAAAAATGAACAAGATAAGTATTCATTGACTTCAAGTAGGGGAATAGAAACATCTATGTTTATATTATATGTTGCTTTGTTTGGCTTATACATAATGTAAATAGTAACCCATCTTGACCTACATTTGTTTGTGAAGAATTACTGGACTCTGAACATTCTAACATTACTGTTTCTCAGTTGTTTAAGAAACCCTCTTTTTTTTAAAACTAAAAACAGATGACAAGTGATGTACCATATCAGTTGATACTTTGAGAGATGTAGTTGTAAGAGTTATTTTTTGGGACAGCTATCTTGGAATTTATTTTTTGTTTCATCTTTCTAGCATCAGTCCAAGGATTTGTTTCTTTTATTCTTTCAAGAGTAAGGGCCATCCATTCCATTTCTTCTTGGATAGACGCTATGTTGTTGTTTTTGATGAATATAGTAGCTTTTTCTAAGTCATTATAGGTGCTTATCTCATTGACAAAAAGTATTTTTATCTTGGCTGGAAAGGCCAGCTGTGCTTTAAAGTTGTTTTGCTTCAACAGTTTTATTATTGGCCAGACTTTTTTTCTTTTGTTCTAGTATTCTGGAAGAATAATCATTGTCAAACCTTATCAGGCTTTGATTGTATTTCAAGGGCGATTTTCTCCAAGCAGATTTTAATATTAGTTCCTTATCCAGAAATAAAAGAAATTTTATAACCATGTATCTAGGTGGAGTATTTGTTGAGTTAGAAGCAGGTTTCCTCAGTGCTCTGTGCACCCTTTCAATTCCAACTGAAAGTCCCTCTTTCGAGTTTAAAAATTCAGGAAGCCAGATTAAGAATGAAATAATATCTTCTCCTTCTGTGTTTTCAGGCAGACCAAAGATCTTTATGTTGTTTCTCCTTTCCCTGTTTTCTAAGTCATCTATTTTGTTAAGCAGCCATGTATTCTGTTTAAGCAGAAATTCTTTTTGGAATTCTTCCTCTTTGAGTCTCCCTTCAATGTCATTTAGAGAAGTCTCTATAGTTGTTATTTTTGTATGGTGTTACTGTAATAGTTCCTTTAGAGTATCAGTCTGTTTTTGAGAATTTAATTTGAGGTTTTCTAAGTCATTTTTAAAGGCATCCAACTTCAAAGATAGTTCCTGTAAGGTAGATGTCATCAATTGCAGTTCTTTTATGAAAACAGCATCTGAATGAGAATTCCTTGAGTTGTTCATATTCAGTTACTCAATATATCTCCACGTTACTTGACAGGAACATTTTTGTATACCTCCACCAAAATTGATATTTATGTAGTTTATTAGTTTATCTATAGATTTCTGATGTTTTAAACTCAAAAATAACAACATTTTCCTATATTATTATACTAGTTTATGGAGCTGTCAAAATTCACTGCTCTCAGTTGGCCATCTAGCCTCTGCCCCCTATTCTGATGACTCTTGAGTAATCCTGGACTATAAACAACTGAGTGTCACAGTGCAGCTTTCTGGTTGCTGGTTTCCATAGCAGTTATAATGTTTATTCCTTTTGAACAATGTTTTTAATATGAATAATACATGGCTTGAATTCCTTACTCCATGGCATGGTCAGAACCCAATCTGCTCTGTTTGAGCTTTCTAATTTGAGGTCTTTGTCAATGTTGTAGACAGTTTCTTCATAAATATTGGACTTTCCCTGCCTTCCACTGCTTTTGAAGTACCAGATAAGACAAGATTTGATGCTGTCTTTTCCATTCATCTCAACTATTGTTATATCAGATCTGACTGGATTTAGTTCAGCATCTCTCAGACTTTTGGATGCAATGTTCAGGCTCCACCCCTACCCACAATTCCACTTCAACTTTAAAGTTCCTCAGATCTCATTTGCCACATGGACTAGGAAGACATGGTCTCCAGAATACGGAGAGAATCTCTCACTAGAGTGTTTTGATTGAAGGTAAGTTGTATTTTTTGTGATCTGTTGACCTAGCCACATTTATTGTAAATTTCTTATAGTCTCCTTAGCAGCAGTTTATTTTTTTTTACTGTTATTCTTGACCTGCGTGTTTTGGTGTTCCTGTATTTATTATTTCTTTTCCTTCACTTAACCTTTCAAAAAGAGATAGAGAGAGAGAGAGAGAGAGAGAGAGAGAGTTATATGTATTATCTCTGTTAATTTTTGGGGAGCATGTGGTTAGTTTTTATCCTCCTCCTTAACATTGCTGACTTATAGTGTGATTTTGCTGTACTTCAGTGCAGTGTTTCCCTTAACTATGACAGGCAAGGCAATCAATATTAAAAATGCACTTCTTGTGGCCATAGAATTCCCACCAAGATCTGTACACTATGTGTGTTTACTGCCTGGGGGTCACTCTTTAAAAGAAATGTGAGGTCTATGCATTATTTGGGCACTGGGCCCTTAAAAGCCATCAAGTTAATGTTAAATGTTTTTTCTCCTTGCCTCTGTGGGAGAGAGAGAGCGAAGGAAAAGGCAAAAGATAAACAATGATCTAGAGAGAATGAGATTGTAACACAGTCTAGGAAGAGGCCTCTGGATCCATCAGGGATGGTAGGTCTAGCTCCTAAAATGTTTAAGTTGTCTGAGCTGACACCTTCTGTTCCACTGGGGCAGGTTCCCATTCAAATCTGTTTGCTGACCCTTCAGCTGCAATCCCTTACTCTGTCATTGAAGAGATCCTAGGACCAGCAGGCTGCCCCTGATGGCCTCTTCCTTCAGACTGGTGCAGTCATTGAGAAGTTTATCCAAGGCTGACATGGACAGAATGATGCAGAAACTCCTAAGAACTCAGAATCAGTTGTGGAGCCTTCTGACTCCTCCTGGTCCCAGTATGCCAGGACCAAGCCCTTCCATCCCACACTTAATTTCTCCTTCCCTGATCTGACCTTCAGATATGGTGATATTAGATCTAAGAGCTTTGTTGAAGATGATAGACTAGACATCTTTGACTTTAATAGAATCTTCGGGACCTGCAGCTGAGAGATTAGAGTCATTGCATGGAGTCATGATTGACTCAGAGATTTTCAGATCCATCCCTTCCCCTTGGTGCCTCAGTGTTAGATAGCTTGGCTCTGGTGTCTAAGTCTAGTGATGGTCTTCTGTCCACATCTTTGGATACATGGAGAATTCCATTGGGACCAGCCTCTGTGTCAACCTTCAAGGCATTTGAGAAGGTCCTTTCCTTGTCTAGAAAAGTCCCAGTCCTCTGTGGCATCTGCTCTTCCTCCTTCACATCATTCAATCCACTCAGGACAGTCAGCTGCAATGGGCCATGTACTCAAGAAATGAGCTCCCCCTTGTCTTCTGAGTCTTCCTCACATCACTCACCCCCCCCCCCCGGTAGAGTAGTGGAAGCATTCATGCAAATTGAGGCATTTGAACTCCCCTCAGGAGTCTGTCACTGATGACACTGATTTTGATGAGGGGAAAGGGTCCCCAGGGTCCACCTTGGAAGACTTCTCCTTTACAAACATCCTAGAATTATTGCAGCAAAGGGGAGTAGTCCACTGATGTCCCTTTCCAAAAGGAATTGTTGTTCTTCAAGACTGCTGGAGTTGGCCAATCTACTTCTTGGGTAGTCTTTCAGCAGATGAACTTATTGACTTGGTGTCCCTGTGGGCATGAAAGGAGTTAGACTTGGTGGAGCCACATCCATAAGCCTGTCAACAGATATGGTTCCCCTTTCTGTGGTCTCATGATGTACCCTCCCTGGGGCCTGGACATTCTTCTGCATTTAATCTCTCACCCATCTGGCAAGCCTCACCTAGACATCAAATCCCTGAAGTTGATGGACAGAAGTTCTAGGCTTTATTCGACTGCTGTCTACATTCTGTCATCATCTCAAAAATGTCCCACCAGGAAAGTTTATAGAAGCAAGTGGAACAAGACTTCCAAGATGGCTGCACATTGAGTAACAGCTTAATTCTAGCTCTCCCAGTGTGAAAACAGAAACTCAGCAGAGAAGGCCAGTGGACATTTGTGTTTCTGGGTAAATTTCACTAACTGGCTAGGAAGTGCACTGCCTGTGTGCCAGGAAAAAAGAAATACAGAGGACCTGAAGGTGAGGAAAACACTGACTGGGAAAAGTATTGCAGCTGTTCAGCAAAAAACAATGCAAACTCTAGACATGACTTCCAGTAACCTAGAAGAAAGCATTAGACAGCTGCACAGAACTGGTTAAAATAAATGAAGCACTGATGGAGTATAACAACTCATACAATAAAAGGTTGGGAAAATGTAAGCAGCTGTAAAAAGATATTCAGATGAGGTGCTAAAACTGCAACAATCAGAGGATGAAATGAAGAAAAGGTTGCCTGAATATGAAATTGCTCAAGAAGAGATGTTTTAAAAAACAGAATTAGAAGACAGAGCATGTAGGGGAAAACCTGTGATTTTCAGCTGTACTGGAGAAGCTGGAAGGAACCGACTGTATTAATTTTATGAAAGCACAAATAAGCAACTGGACTGGTATTCCACAGCAGTAATTGTTAATTGAAAGGGTGCTCCAAACCTGGCGATGAGAAAGTAACCTAGACCTTCAATACAAAAGATGAAATCCTACCTGTAGAAAGAGTTGATTCTGACAAAACTGTGCAGAAGGACAAAGTGCTAAAAGTGGGAGACAGCAGAGTACTGGCTCATTGTACTCTAGGCAGAAGAGGAGTACATTTTTCTCACTATTCAGTGAATGTCGAGAAGCAGGCATGAGATTCAAATTGCTGTACCCAGCTTTCTTCAAAATATTCTTCCCTGGAGGGATAAAGTCATTTTTTGATGAAGTACATTTAAGGAGGAAATACAAAAGTGTATCCAATAAAAAGTAGGTTGTGAAACAGAAGGAGATTCTGCTTCTTGTTCTTCTGGTAATAAAGACCACAGAGAGACTGTGCAGTGAAACCTTTTCCAATGTTTCAATGGAAAATGCTGGGGAGAAGGAAGGCAGCAGGAGACTTGACTAGAAGAATTGAGAGTACATTGCAAATGAAGCAGAAACAGGATTTGGTAGATGGAGATGAACAGGAATAAAACCAGTAACTTGGAAGTTGACAAGTGTGGAATTACAAAGCAATAATTATGGGTCTATATCAGCATTTTGAAAATTGAATAGGTCGAATCACTAAATGCCAGATTGAAATGATTGACCTATTAAATTTTCAAATGGTGATAGAAAAAACAAACAAACAAAAAAAAACTAAAAGGTATAGGCAGGGGGGTAAGCCCACCGGCACCCCACACCCCGCTACTTAAATATACCAACTCTGAGACTGCACTACATTGAAGTAAATGGAAATCTCCCCTTACGGAGATTTCCGATTACCCGTTCGATGTTCTGTACTTTCAGCATTCTCGAAGCAACAATATCGGATTCGATATTGTCAGTGTTCAAGATGCTGATATAGACCCATAATTATATTTGTGAAATATAATAGAACAAGGAAATCTGGAAATATTGGACTTTTTTGGACTTTGTCAGACTTGTGAGGGAGTCTAAATTATATACTCAACTTCATGTCATTCATGTTTGGAAAAATACTCAGGGAAGAAGAAGAGGAGGGAGAAAGTTAACTGTAAGTAAAACAAACTTTTTTCTTAATAGTATTTTTATAGTGTATGATTTTCTTTGTCTGCAATAAAGTTAATTTTTCTCAGTTGGTTTTATGTATAATGGGGATGCTATTGTAATCTGGTGTTCATGTTTTCTTTTTCTTTCCCTTCTCTGTTTGTACTTATTCATTTTTAAGAAATGTAGGCAATGTAACATAAAACAAAGTCTGGTTAAAAGAAACATTAATGTCCTTCTTTCTCATTCTTGCATTGGGGAATGACTGGATTAAGGCCCATAGCTTGATGTAGTAGCAAGTTTTAAGAGAAAGCAAGTAAATGAAAAGAATATTGAATATTATATGTTTTTTTTTACCAGCAAACAAAAGTATGCTTAGTAGCAATTCTGTATCTGGTCCTCATTTCTTCATGGAGATGGGTAATTGAAAAGAATATTATATATTAAAAGGCTTTTTTTCTGGCAAGTAAATGTATACTTAGTAGCAATTCTGTATCTGGTCCTTATGTCTCCATGGAGACAACCTGATAGGAGAAATTGGCTACAATCTGAAAAGATAAATTGGCTGGAAACAAAAGAGAAATGTGCTAGGAAATAATGTTATCTGAAAGAATTCAGTGTTTTCCCAGCTGGAAGAGCTATAAAGATAAGACAAAACCAGACATCACCTAGTAGAAGCACAGGCTGCACCATGTATAACCTTTCTTTTAGGTTAACTCAAGTCTATGAGTGTGGCAGTCAGTTTGGGACATTTGTTATTTGATGTGCATAGTTTTGTGTGTTAGTATTAAGTTAATAGGTTTTAGTGGGGTATTGAAAGTGTGTTAGTTTTTTTGTTTGAGTGTTTTCAATAAAACAAAAACTTTTGTAAGATGTGACATAGGGTTAAATGGATGTGGCAAGAAACAACTGTATAAAACTTCAACCTGCCAAATAGTGAATACATGTAATACAAAAGCTGGAACTAGACATTTAGCAAAAAGCTATTATACGTAACGGTGGGAATAATAACTTCTTAATACAGTGATGTTTTCTATAATGTCTTTAAATGTAAAAGGTCTTTAGATAAATGCAAAAATGAAAGAGTAGTGAACTATATTTAAAAATGTAGAGTGCAAATAGTCATGTTATAGGTAACACACTTGGAAAGAACTGAACATGTGAATTTGATAAAGAAACGTTTTCAGTATGGTTATTCAGCAGAATACCTGTGACAAAGGAAAAGAGGAGTACTTATATTAATTGCAAGTGAAGCTTCAATAGTGATAGAAAAGGATGCAAAAGATAATAATGGCAGATTTGTAGTACTAAGGGGCTACTGGCAAGGGGAGGGGATTACATTGGCATGTATTTATATTCCACCTAAAACTGCTATAATGGAGCTTAAGAAAATACTGGGAGAAATGAACAGCTTTCAGCAAGGAATATTACTTATAGCTGGGGAATGGAATTTGATCTGCAGCAGTGAAGATGTGTCTGGGGGGCCCAGGAGGCAAAGTATAATAAAGGAGGGTAGACTTTTGGAGAAATGTATGACAATATTTTTCATAGAATATTTGAATACAGTGAGTCTCTATTGAATCAGCGAATACTTAAAAAAGGGAATGCTGATTCATCAACCCTATGTAAGCAAAAGTTTACAATCCCAAACACCCAGAACAGCAATTTTTTTCCCAGGGAAAAAAGTTGCTGGGTCAGTTTTGGGAGTTTGCCATTTCCTCCACTGTGGTGCGATCTTGGAGTTGGTATATTTAAATAGGGGGTATGGGGGGCACAGCCTCCCACATTATATACTGTTTTAATATTTTGTTTTGTAAAAATCACTGTTCCAAGTGTTTGGGATTGTAAGTTTTCACTTAAATAGGGTCCATGAATCAGTGTTCACTTTTTTAAGCATTTGCTGATTCAGTATTGACCCGAATACAGTACTAGGAGTTTGGAATGAATTTACATATTATTTCCCAAGATAAAAAAAACTGGGCTAGGCTAGATAGAATTTACATTTCACAGGAACTTAACTGAAGATCTTGATATGCACCCAATAACTATTTCAGATATGTGCTAACAATAACCAAATTAAAAACACAGGGTAATGAAATAACTATGAGACAATGGCACTTTCCAACCTAGGAAATCTATGGAATGGGTAGTGGAAATTATTCAGGAGCTATTAGCGAAGATAGAAACCTCTTTTGAAATATAGCTAAGAAGTGGGACAAAATTAAAGTGGACTTTAAATATAGGGTGGAAATAAAAGAAAGGGAGATATGGTTTAGAAGTAGTAAAAATTAGAGAAACTCACAAATGTTAAAGTATTGCAGAATAGGGGAATCTCACAGAACAAGAAGAGGAGTAACTGCAGAATGCTAAACAGAAAATAAGGGGTTACCTCAATAATATGCACAGGTTTAGAAACATTTCTTGATAAGCAACTGTTTTCGATAATAACTCTAGAGCACAAAAACTTTCGGCACAATGACTCAGGCAACAGAAAACAGAAAGGGCTATCACCAAGCTTAGGCAGCTATAACAAGGAAGTTAACAAGTGATCCTGTAGAAGTATTAGAAATATTTCAGAAATTCTATGAAAGTATGTATAAAGCAGAGAAATATGGAAATCAAGAAAAGGTAGAAATGGAAATGTTTATGGAAGAATTAAATATGCCAAGATTAGAGGTAGATGAGGCTCAATTGCTGTTAGAATGGAGAAAATGGGATAAAAATGGTGAGGGTGGGAGGTTGGCATAATGGTTAAGGTGTTTACCTTACAAACATAAGGTGCAGGGTTTGATTCTCACATGGGGTAATTGGCTAGGCTGAAAATGGCCCACAAGGGCAGTTAGCCTAGTACTAATCTATGAACCTATGCGTAACCATTCTAAAGGAAAGTCCCCAGGAATAGATGGTACTCCTGTGGAAGTTTGGAAGCTAGGAGGGAAAAACTGATAAAGATCTGGAAGGTTTTGTTTAACAGTATTATAAGAGGAGAAGAAGTACCAACATCCTAGAAGAAAGCAGTGGTAGCTGTAATCCTTAAGAGGGTAAAGATCCATCAGATCCAGCTTCATACAGCCCCATTTCAATACTAAACCATGATTATAAAGTATTTTTGTCTATAATGGATAAAAGAATTGCAAAAGTGATGCTAAAATTGGTAGATATGGATCAATGTGGTTTTGTGGAAGGGAGGCAAACATTTGTCAACACTAACAGATCACTGATGATCCAGAGGGAAACAAAATGTCAGAAAGTGCCACTGTTGTTGGTGGGTATTGATGCAGAGAAAGCATTTGGCAGAGTAAGCTGAGGCTTTATGTGGCAGGGCAATGGAGGCATTTGCATTCCATAATAAAATTGTGAGGTTGATTAGGAGGATATATGAGGGATTGGAGGTGAAAATTAAAGTGGGTGGTGTCTGTTCTGATGATTTCTACTTGAGCAGAAGAACCAGGCAGGGGTTTTCGCTTTCCCCTTTGTTATTTGCATTATATTTAGAACCATCGGCAAAGATAATAAGGGACTCAGAAATTCAAGGATATAATTAGAATGGTAGTCAAGAAAAGCTGGCTCTATTTGCAGATTATATTATTTTATAACTGACAAAACCAGAAAAGGGACTTTACATTGTTGTCAAACATTCTGAAACAGTTTGAAAATTTTTCAGGATGCCAAAATAATGAAGTCAGAAAAAAAGCCAATAGCAGAAAATTATGTAACTACATGCACATTGGTTCAGCAATACCCATATTTATGGGGATATGGTAAAATGAAGTATTTAGGAGTATGGATTAAAAATGATTCTGGTGTGGCAGATAAGGATATGAGGGAAGAGGCTAAACATAAGATAATACAAAAACTGAGAAATTGGAAGCTGTGTTATATGTATATGGATGGTAAGATAGTTAGTTTTTAGTCCCTTTAGTCTTATACAAAGGTCAGGCATATTTTTATCAACCAGAGGGGAAGTTGTAGATAACAATTAATAAAGAGCTGAAGGATTTTATATGGGAGGGAAAGACAGTAAGAGTCAAGTGGGATAAAATGATTCTTTTAGTAGAATAAGGTGGATTGGGATTATCTGATTTGAAGGGGTGTTTCAGAGCTACACAGTTAAGGCTCCTATACATAGCATAAGCAGAAACCTATAATTAAAAGTGGAAAGAGATGATGCTGAAACAGGGGAGAGGTTCAAAAGACAAGGAGAGACTGGAATTTTGGATGTAGATCTTTAAGGAGAATAACAATAATCATGCAGTATATTATATTTATAAAGTAGTAAAAATTATTCTAAGAAATAAACTGATATGGGAATGGAGAAAAGAGATTCTGCTGATAGGGATGACTGCCATTTGGGATACAAACAATAGGCAAGAGGGGGCTGGAATTCTTTGGAGAAAACTGACAAAGGAACCAAGTTATCTGGAGCAAATAACTAGAGAGGGAAAGGTAATAGAATGGGAAGTAGCCAAGAATTTATTTGAACTGCAGGTTAGAGTTTTCCTTCTCTATCAAGGACTGATATCAGCATATAGGCAAAGAAAATGGAATGGGGGGGCCTAAATGGAAGAGCAGCACTGGTAGAGTTTTTAGCAGAATCTAGAACAGAAGTTGCAGTTAAAAAAGAAATATAAATATTGCATGATAACTATAAGAATCAATCAGAGGAGGTTAGAAAGGATTGTGAAGAGAGACTGGATAAGCAACTCACAAAGAAACAATGGGGGGAGATATTTATGTCTCCCAAATATTCAACAAAATCTAGAAGATTTAGGATTTTTGCTTGGAAATGTTTAGAAATATATTCTTATACCCCAAGCAGACTCCAGAAAGTTTTTCTTCAGGTAGACAGCAAATGTTGGTGTGATGGGGAAGAAAGACGTAGTTGGGAACATATTTTCTGGGAGTGTAATGAATTGGCAGACTTTAAAGATTCCCTGCAGTCTACTCTGTCAGAGATACTGGGTGAGAAAATTGGTCTAATTAGGGAAATGATTTTTCTGAGTTATGATAAAGAATTGGAATTGCTTAGACATAGTTAGGCCTTCCTGAGTCTAGTTATGGTGGCTGCCAAAAAAAGCAATTACTAGAAAATGGAAATAAAAGTCTAAACCAACTGTAATACAAGTAGTGACTATAGTAACAGAGATAAAACAACTGGAATTGGGATCTTTAAAAAAGGGAAGGAGCAATTTACATAGGAAAAAGGGGAATTGCGAGAACAATACATATAGTGGAGTAATGAGGTTTAAAAGAAGGCAAGACTTGAATGAGCTGTGTAATGTTTGACTGACAGTGATTTGGCAGCTTATAAGTTATGCATAATGTTTGTAGCTCGGATTATGTCAATATGGTTTGTGATGTAAAAATACTTGTAGCTGCTATTTTGTCAATAATTTGTTTTCATTTATGTAAATATATGATTGCCTGTGACATAAGTGATAATTTAATAAAAATGATTCTTGTGCATTAAAAAAAAGAAAAAAGTGAAACAAATTTTCATCCGGGCATCTGCCAACATGTCTGGTTAATTTCTCAGCTGCTTTACCATTGCTTCTAGATTTTATAGCAGGTCATTTTTATGCAGAAGTTAGCTTCTTCATCAATAAAGATCATTTGACAACTATCTGGAATTTTCATGTTAGTGAAAGCCAAGTGGTGGGGGTTGGCATGATGGTTTCAGTATTTACCTCACAGACACAAGGTGCAGGGTTAGATTGTCACCTGTAGGGAAACCGGCTAGGCTTAAAATGGTCCACAAGGGCAGCAAGCCACGTATTAACGTATATAAATGTAAATATATAAACTCCAGTTGCTTCATTAAAACTAAGGATTTTCTGTGGACTACTTTGCTCTTGTAGTCTCCTCTAAGGATTACCTTCCACCTTGGGATATTACTATTTTATTCTAGGCCTTGACAAAAACTCTTTTTTCAAACTGCAGCTACTATGGAATTGAAATTCCTTTCTTGGAAAACTGTTTTTCTGGTAGTTGTTACCTGGACAATGGAAAATTTAGAACTCCAAGCCTTGTAATGCAAACCCCATATGTGGTCTTTCATAAAGATAGAGTTTCTCTTTGAATGAATCTTAACTTTCTTCCCAAAGTTACTTCTGACTTTGCCTTAAAGCAGGTGATTAATCTCCCAGTTTTCTTCAACAATTTCTCAAACAAAGGTGGATATCTTCCACATTTGTCAGATGTTCATTATCAGTTTTGCTTACATTCACACCATATCAAGGACTTCAGAAAATCAGTCCAACATTTTATTTCCTTTTCTAAAGCTAAATTGGGAACTAGTGTCTTCAGTCTTCAAGGTTACACTGTCCAGGTGGTTATCTGTTTGCATTATGTTTGTGTATAGAGTCAAGGGACTGACACTTCCTCACAGACCTAAAGTTCATCCATTTAGGGCTCTGGATACCCCTACAGCTTTGTTTTCTAGTGTCTTTTGATTATATCTGTGCTTTCTTCATTTGCGTGGAGCTGTTCACTGCACAGTGACAGCAGTACCCGGCACCATAACAAACACTTAGAAAGCAAATTTTCCCTTTAAAATGGTCCATAAAACTGTATCCTGTAAAGCCATAAATATGGAGCAAATACCTTGTGTGGCAACAAGCTAAGAGCAGCTAGTTGGGCATCGAGCTGCAATAAACATAGATATAGTATATTTCAGTATTGTGTAAACATTAAAGGTAGTAGAATTTAATACTGTTTAGCATGATCTGCCCCAATAAGGCATCCTTATTAATATGCATCAACAAAGTACCCTTAAGTGACTTTGAACCACAATATTCTACCTCTGTGTTGCTCACCAGTCAAAGGACTAGACTCCATGGATATGCAATTTTCTAACTTCCCTGTAGCCAACTTTGTGGGTTTGGGAATCTTGAAACAATGTATCAATTGTCTCATGTTTACTGACAACCAATTAATCCTTAAAGAAACAGACACAGTATGTGAGAGGTATACTTACACAATGACACTGGAGGCTAACATCTTGCATAAAACTGTGCATCAGGTTGTTGAAACCATGCAGACAACACCCACCTAACGTAGCACAGAGCACACACATAGAATGCATATGCTGAGGCACTTAAAAGTGAGATTCCTAAACAACAAAGCTCACCTAGACTGCCCATTGGCAAAGCTATACCTCAGCAAGCCCAAAGGCACTCAGAAAAAAACACCACCTAACATCACACATACAGTCACTCTCAATGGAGCTCCAAACACTAAGCCCCTAAAGCATGCAAACACACTTCCCAAACTCTTGTTATAGGGGCCTCCATTTTAAGACATACTGATGTCCCTCTAACCAGTCAGAACAAGCAGAAGATAGTTGCTCATCTGGAGCCAGGATCTGCCAAATCATGCAGACACTCAAGTCATTACACCACAGATACCAGTATGATGTCATCATAGCCCATGCAGGTGTAAATGACACAAGACGTACGTACCTCCCTGTATCTTAGACTGGTATGGAGCAGCATATTACCATCATCAACCTTGCCGAAGTTGATGCCACAGTATGAGTAAAAGATGATTGATTTCAACAATTATCTCTTTTTGGTGCCATTCTAAGGGGATCCAATATTTGTTAGCTTGGGATGACATGGTTAGCAGACCACATTGCTTTACCAGGGATGGCCTGCACCTATCTCCCTTAGGCTTTCAAATACTGGCTAAACCTTTATTCACCCTACAGTGCTTTTTTAGGCAATGCCAAACTGACAAACCTGCCAACATTGCAAAATCATCTAAACTGAACCTCAAGGTGTTACTGGTCAGTACCAGGAGCCTAAACAAAAACTACACTCCCTCACTGCCCTCTTCACACTCAAGAGTATAGATATCTGTGCAGTTACAGAGACATGCTTAAACCAACAGAGAGTACCCCAGCAGTGAGAAGTTTCAGTACCTTACATACTTTTAGACCAGTAGCTGCACAGACAAGGGCTAAAGGTGGAGGTGCCTGGATATACATCAGTAACAAGCATACCTTTAGGGTGGTCAAACAGGATTATATGCTGGAGTTCCTCCACATAGATATCACCATAGTCAGAACCCAGTACCATGTCCTAGCCAGCTATAATTCACCCTCCATGTCCCAAGAAGCTCACAATGCATATTTGAACCTACTGGAGACACTTTCCATCCAACCTAACACCCTGCTCATGGAAGACTTTAATTACCCTCTATAGAATGGGAATCCTACACAGCCTCAAATCTACATGCACAGAGATTCCTGGACTTTGTAAATACAAACACCCTTGAGCACAGGGTGAATATGTCCTCTAGAGGCTTCAACATACCGGAACTCATACGCACAAATATGGGAGATTGCTGTACCCTCCCTCTATGTTGCATCCTCCCTGGTAAAGTTTGACCATAAAGATGTCTCTTTCAAAATCAAAATCAACCCTGTAACCACAGTAAAACAAGTAACAAGAAGTATTCCACGGCAAACTAATTTTTATCAGGTTATGGTTTGTCAAACGTCAATGTCCCTCCAAACCCTGAGAACATAGCAGCCTTCAATGAACTGCTCTCAGAAACATTGTAAAACCATGTCAAAGGCTGCGTAGAGGCTGCTGGGCCTACCAGAAGTAAGCCCAGAACTTGCCCCAGAAAGAAACTACTCTGGTGGCATCCTAAATTAAACATGATGTACAACAAAAGGAAAAACATTATGACAAAAATTAGGAAGGGTAATTTCCATAAAGATAAAACCTCTCTCATGTAATTAAATAGGCAACTAAGGGTACTAATTATGTGAAACAATACCAGCTTTGAGGATAAGCTAGCCTCCCATGTAAAAGATAACTCTAAGAACTTCTTCAGCTATGTCAGAAACCTCAAGGGCAGCACACAGCAATGTGCCACATTGTGATTAATAGTGCCACATTCACCTAACCTGATAATATACTGAACCTTTTACGGACAAATTCAGTTATAACTTTACCCCCAACTCTCCCACAAGAAAGACCCTCAAGTATAACCTTTCCCAACTATAACTAGGAACCATGTACTGTCTGTACTTACTAGAACCAAGAACACTGCTTCTTTTGACCCTAATAACATCCTGAGATACTTCCTGAACAATCTAAAATATGACGTAACATGACCCCTGGAGTCACTATTTAACTATAGTCTTAAAACAGGCATTGTTCCATGAAAATGGGGGACTGCAGTGGTCATCCACTTTCATAAGGAAGGACCTTCAACAGATTCTGGAAACTACAAACCCATTAGTCTGACTAGTCGTATCTGCAAAACCTTGGAAAGAATAACCATGGAAATTATTAGCATTGAGACAGGGAATCCAGACACTGGATCAACCCCAGGTAGGCTTTGTCAAAGTCATGCTTACTTAACCTGGTGGACTTCTTTAAAAAGGTCAGTAAGGCAATAGATGAGGGGGAAATGGTGCATACTGTCTACCTGGATCTGGCTAAATCATGTGATACAATACCCCTTTTGAGCACTGTCAACAAACTACGGAACATAAACCCCTTTCAAACATGCTGACTGTCTCACAAATAGGACCCAAAAGGTTAGGATTGGTGAGATCACCTCTACAAAGAGTCTGATCAGTGGAGTCCTTCAGGGCTCTGTGCTGGTCCCACCCCTCTTTGGCACCTTCTTCTCAGATGTCATAATCAATGTCAAAGGCCTCTGGTTGACCAAGTTCACAGATGACTGCAAACTGGGAGCAGTCAATGAATCCTCCAATGATGATAATACTCTTCAGGAAGATCTAACACAGGCAAAATCTTGGTGCCAAAGCCATGGCTTAAAACTCAATACCAAGAAATGCATTATAGTAACTTTTGGGAACTCAGCAACCCTGGTAACTGCATCATCAGTAAAACAGCCCTAAAAGTTGATTCACTAGTCAGGGATCTGGGAACTCACATAGATAGTAACATAGCCTTTGACCATCATGTGTCCAAGGTAGTAATAAATTCCTTCTATGTCGCTCAACTTATAAGGGCAGGGCATCTAGGCATAGAGAGGTCATCATACCACTGTACTTGGCTCTCATCAGACCCATCATAGAGTATAATGTCTCCTTTGGTATGTACCTGACCAGATACATACAACAACTGGATTGTCCACAAAGGTTCCTTACAAAAAGAATACCTGGAGTAAACACAATGTCCTATGTTGATCACTCATAGCCCTGTCTCTTACACTGTGTCATACAGACTTCTGAAAGATGATCTTTGCCTGGTGTAAAAGACATCCCTGGAGTCTGTTCTGGTGAACCTTTTGTATAGCTGCAAAACAAACAGCATCATAATTACTAGATCAAAAGAGCTAAATTTTGCTTGTGATGCAAAAAGGACATGTTGGAAAGACTGATAACTTTCTCAGAGAATTCTCATTTTCTAGAACAGGCTCCCATCCATGTGAAGCAGAGTTCCTCCCTGATGCTGTTTAAGTACAACTTGAACCAATGGAGGGATTAATTGGAATTTCATCCTTGTTCTGCTGCCTGTGTCTCTGATGGACAGAGGCAGTCAGTAAATCTCCCCCCATATAAATCAAATGTGTGGGTCAGAGTTGGGTTGCACAGCTAGGCTTATAAGGACCCTAGTGCTCATTAACCTAGTATATACCTATGAAAAAAGGTCTAAGGCTTTATTTGGCTTCACCATCCTTTGAAACATCCTTCCATGAGTCCTCCAGGGTTTATGACTGGAGACTCTGTCCCAGCTGTTGAGATGGACAGAAAATACAATATTAGATATGAAACTTGTGTACTTACCATACACTAGATCTGTGTTGTCTTCTTCCAAATATCTGAACTTCCCACCCAACCAGCTTGTCACTATATAGGGCTCTTGACCGTCTGTAATGGACCTGTCTAGTGCATTGTCTTACTTAAAGTTTTGGAAGGTTTAATTGTCATTTCAGGCCCCTTTTTTGTTTGTGTAAAATAGGAGGAGCATTCCATAGAGGTATACAAACTCAGTCTGATGAACTGTAAGTGCAGAGGAAATTATTTCTATGGAGGAGAACCGTGAGTCTTGGATCCAATAGTTTGAGTTGCTGGTATTAGATCTGGTTAGATCAGAAATATCAATAGCCAAGATGGACAAAAGAAAACAAGATAGATCTCGTATTCATGTAAGTGCATCACTTTTGTTTATTTCTCCTAGCTCTAGCTTCTTGGTCAGTCAAGACTTCTTCTGGTACATCCATTCTCATTTTGTATGCCAAGACCTTTCAGCTTGATTAATGACTAGATCATATCTGAGTGTTCGCTTTGTGGGGTTCCTATTAGATCGTTGACGATGCATAATTTTGAATGCATCTTCGCCGAACTTAAAATAACGAAAACTGAAAACAGCGAAGGGGCATATGAGCGATTTCTTTCCCTGGGAAAGAAATCACTTGCCCGCTTCTGGTAGTTTAGTGTTTTGTAAATGTAGTGCGATCTTGGAGTTGGTATATTTAGTTGGGGGGGTGTGGGGGACGAAGCTCCCCACTTTGTTTTGTATGTAGTGATATATATATATATATATATATATATATATATATATATATTTTATATATATATATATATATATATATATATATATATATATATATATATATATATATATATTTTTTTTTTTGGACAAGCGATTTCTTTCCCAGGGAAAGAAATTGCTCATATGTAGTTTCGCTGTTTTCAGTTTCGTTTTTATGGGTTCGATGAAGACACATTCGAAGTAATGTGTCTTTGATGTGATATAGACCACGCTTTGTGTACTGTGCAGCTCTTGTGCTCTTCTGGAACTTTCACTCATATACTCCTCAAACTCTGAAGTGTTGATTCATTCTACTCATTTCTTTAAAAACCCCTGTCAGTGCAACCTCATTCTTCTCATATGGTCTCTGGGTATAGCATGAGTCATTCTTAGATCTTTATAAATGGACAAAGTCCTTGCTCTTATTCTTCTGCTTTTCTGCAGATTTTGACTTATGCTTTGACATGCAGTTGTTTGCCTCCGCACTTTTGCTTGGATAATGAAATTTGCCTTCTAATCAACTATACATTTTCCCTTTTTATGTCATTTGTTTGGCAGTACAGTTTATTCATATCTTTATTGGACCAATGCTGTACTAGAAGTCAGTGAGAGATCATTTTTTCATACAAAATGTATATGTAAGGGTGCACAATTCAGACAGCAATACGGGGTGCACTAGACTTTTCCAGCCTCCTGGTATTTTTTATCACTTGTGCAGTCAGCCATCTTAGTTGTTGTACTGTTGGAATCTTGAAAACAAAGCGTTTGGACTCCATTTTGCATTCAGTGAAGTACAGTTTAACTACTGCACTTTCCTAACCATTTAAATCAGCTTTGTGTGGCTCTTGTTTTGTGTTTATTTTGAATCTGAAGTCAAAGCTATTAATCAATAGCATTTTTATAGTTGCACTGCTTTATAGTCTGTGTTGTCTTCCTTTGTGGTGGAGCATTTGGTTTTTGACTCCTTGAAACTAAAGATCCCCTTTTTGGCCACAGCTCTAGAAGCTTTGGCATCAATGGTCAGGGCAGGTTTATTGATGTTAGCACAAATCTCAATTTCATTGGTACTGATGGTTCTCACCCCAGGCATCTCGGGGGCTACACCTAGCACCTTCATGCCCATACCATTAATGGTACTGATAGCACCCCCAAGACACCACAGAAGTTGGACACTTGAAATGACCATCATCCAGGCTTCCTTAGGACAAGAGGGTTGCTAAGCCTATTCTGCTGAAATCTGGAGATTACCCATCCCAAGGACGCTCAGGTGAAGATTTTCATCTCATTTCCCACAGGAAGTGAAAGTACAAGAGGAAGCATGTAGATTTACACTTAGAGTCCCCCACTCTGAATACATATCTGGATGAAGGGGAGGTTTCCCTCAAATCTCCTCCAGAGGACATATCCTTCAATTAATTATTGGAAGTTATGAGGCAGAGTAGATCATGACCATCCAATTTCATCTCCACTGAGGAACAGATCTTACAGGAGGCCAATAATTTATCTCCTGCATTAGTATGGATAGTGCATCTGACTCCACTAGACAAACTGGTAGATATTGTCTGCAGTAAGGTATGGAAGGTGCCAGATATAGTTCAGCCCATCCCATGGAAGCCAAAGAGTCCATTATAGCCCCAAAGACAAGCCTTACTGGACCAAAGGACCTTATGATGACTCCATAGTGACAGCTATGGCCACAAAAAAAGGACATTGCAAAAGATGCCCAAGCTATCTACCCCCCCCCCCCAATAGGGTTTCCAGGATGATTGATAGGTTAAGGAAATGAGTCTATGTATCCATTACTTTCTCTGTCAGAGCACTGAACATCATGGTGCACATGGTTTGGTTCAGTTTCTGAGGGAATTTGCACAGAAAACATCAAAAAATCTGAAACAATTGCCAGCCAGAGAACAAAGCTCACAACTGGAGACTAGGGTGGTTACCATGAACACTACTTCCTCTCTGAATGCATGTCTCATACATAATATGATAGATGGGGCAGCTAGGGTCACAGGTTTAGGCCTAATGATGAGAAGACAAGCCTGGATGTTCCTTACAGATTTTACAGACTATTTTAAGGTGGCTTTCACAATACCCCATCTGATGGCAACACACTGATTGGTCAACAAGTTAAGGAGAGACTGTCTACTTCTGAGGAAGAGATCAAAATGCTCATAGCTGTGGGAGTTAAATTCATTCAATAAACACTTCACACAAACCATACTATCACTAGCTAGACAACATAATCCCCTCCTCTCCACCCCACACCTTCACCTAGTAATCTCCCCACTGTCTTCTCTTTTTCTCCTATTCCTACCTCCAACATAAAAAACTCTTAACTAAACTTAAACCCACTAAACCAGCAGCCGACAACCTCCCAAGTGAATACCTACAAATTGCAGACGATGCCCTAGCCTACCCAGTCTCAATCTTGATTAACCGATCTCTGTCAGAATGCTACTTCCCTACACTATGGAAAATATCCCACATCATTCCCCTCCACAAAGGTGGCCCCTCCACAGAACTCATCAGTTACTGGCCCATACCAATTCTCTCTCCACTCTTCAAAATACTAGAGATGCATTCACTCTCAAGTCTTAGAATACCTCCTTACTAACAACCTCCTTTCTAATACCCAACATGGTTTCCGACCAAAACATAGCACTAGCACTGCCTTACTCTCTTTTACTAACACTATCCTTCAGCATACAAAATGGCTATCTCTCCTCTGCTACTTTCCTAGACCTATCTAAAGCATTTGACATGGTACCACACAAACAACTCATCTCTTTTCTCAGTAACCTATCCTTCTCTCAGTCATCCACCAACTGGTTTCAGAGCTACCTGACTGACCACCAGCAATCCATTATATGGCAGAATGACATATCTCCCCAACTACCTGTCTCTATTGGTGTTCCCCAAGGATCCATCCTTGGACCCTTACTCTTCTCCATTTTCACCAATAATCTAGTCACTGCCACCAAACATGGCTCACTCATATAATATGCAGATGACTCAGCCATCATCTGCTCAGTCCAGTCCCTACCCGAACTGCAAAAGGTCACACAGGCTGCCTTTTCCTCTATTGAAACATGGCTATCCAATGCCCAGTTAATACTCAATCCAAACAAAACTAAACTCCTCATCTTCCAACCCTCCAAACATACTCAAACTTGCTCTCACTTTAACATCACAGCAAAAGGCAGCACCACTAGCCACCCAACAGATCACATCAAATTGCTAGGAGTTGAAATAGACAATAATCTCAAATTTGACATTCCCATATCCATGACCATAAAAAAAGTCCACAAAAAACTTGGAGCATTATACAGAAATAAGCAATTCCTCACCAAAGCAGCTAGGATTTCTGTTGCAAATTTACACCTTATCTCCACCCTACTTTATGCCTCTCCAATATATACCAACCTAAGGAAAAGTGATCTAAATAAACTTGAGACCTGCTACAACAAAATCTTCAAATTTGCCACCGGGGCATCCTACTGTAGTCACCACTGTCTCTCACTTGCTGAATTGGGCTGGCTAGAACTCCCTCACCTCCTTCAATGGTATCAGCTCTCTCTCGCCCACAAACTAGTAAACCAACCTCTAAAAGTCCCATCCCTCCAAAATCTACTCCAACCCTATCTCACCACCAGACCACTATGATCCAGCAATAAAAATCAATTACAGGTAACTAGAGCCAAGAACTCTACTGGAGAAGCACTATTCTCCAGCTCAATAGCCCAATTATTGAATACCCCCACACACACACACAATAACCTCTTTACCATCATGCACCCACTTCAAAGTTTTACTTAAAGCTCACCTAAAAACATGCTGGCTATGCCCTTGTAACTCTCCTCTCAAACATCTCCCACTCCATCTACCCTCAAACTCTCTTCCACCCCACTAACTACCTTTATTACAGCAAACTCTGGTGCTTGTACACCTATCTGTTTATTATACTGCAGTAATTTCTTACTGTAACAATATTAATAACTGCTATTTACTTTGTAGAATACATGCCATCTTAGATGGCACAGATGCTAGGTGTCTGCAGTATGTACTATGTTCTTCATCTGTAACTATATTTGTAATAATTTTACTTGTGGAGCTTTTCTCACCGGGCCTCCGCTGAAAAAGGACCTGCATCCAGTCGGATTTTCCCAGTCAACAAATGTAAATAAATAAATAAATAACATTTTCCATCCCAAAAAGGGCTTTCCAGAAGAAACTTGTGGTTTTGTAAATCCTAGCAGCTCCAGCACAGACAGGAATAATGCAAAGATTCCCTGGGCAGAGGGGTATTTTAGTTTGGATGCCACCTCTGAGGAAGAGGTGATCCCAATAGCAAGGGAAGTAGGGGAAACTTTGGGAATTCCACTCTCATGATCTCTGAAGGCTTGCCTGACTGTTCCCCTCTGAAGGCAGATGGGGAGCAAGGCTTCTTTCACAACCCAGTATGGATATCCACTACAAAGGATTCATGGGTAAGAAGAAGAAGAATATCAAGAATTGCTACTTTCCAGTTTTCACAACTCCTGCACCTCAGCCTTCCTGATCTCCTCTACTGCCACCTAGGTAAAGGGAAGCAGCTTTAAATCCTCCAAAGCTAGCTACGAAAACAAAATTGCCACTAATTCCAAGGACAACCACAAAGCATTCTATAGCTATGTCAAGAATCTCGATGGCAACACTCAGATCTGCTCTGAGTTACAGCACAAAGGCAAGAAAATTACAGAACCAACTGATATTGCCAACATCCTGGCAGATAGGTTCAGTGCTAACTTTACCCCCCCAAAGGGCCCATATCTATACAGGAAGAATGCAGAGTCCCTGTAATAACAACTAAGCAGGTAAAAACTGCACTCTCTAAAACCAAAAACATAGCATCCATGGGACCGGACAACATCCCAGGCTGCGTTTTACACAAACTTCAGATGAACTAGCTCCCCACTTAAGCACCATGTTCAATAATAGCCTTGCATTAGGCTTTGTGCCCACTGAATGGCACACAGCAACAGTTATCCCACTCCACAAAGGGGGAGTCACCACTGATCCTGGGAACTATCAACCTATTAGCCTGACGAGCCTGGTCTGCAAGGCCATGAAATGTATCATCATGGAACTCATAAACAAAGACATTGATAAACTCCAAACTCTGGATCCCACCAAGTTCGGGTTTGTGAAAGGCAGATCATGCCTCCTGAACCTGATCGACTTCTTTGAGGCAGTAGTAACCGAAATCAGGTACCAGTGGTCCAAACAAAGGCAGTCACCAAAGCCGTAGATGAGGGTAAGGTGGTTCGCACAGCCTATCTTGACCTTGCAAAGGCTTTCGACACCATCCCCCATTCTGGAATTATAGCTAAACTCACTAAACTAGGTATAAATCCCTACGTCACAAGATGGGTTGCCACCTGGCTCACTGACAGAAGCCACACTGTAAAAGTTGCAGACTCCAAATCTGACCTCAAAGCAGTGACAAGTGGAGTACCACAGGGTTCTGTCCTGGGACCTCTCCTGTTTGGTAGCTACTTCTCTGAAGTACAGGCTAACACAGAAGGCCTCTGGCTAAAAAAGTTCGCAGATGACTGCAAACTAGGAGCCATAGTCAAGTCCCCAAATGCTGTGGACATCATACAGAAGGGCCTCACTGGGACAGATGCCTGGTGTCAGAGCCATGGCCTCAAGCTCAATGCCAAAAAGTGCAGTGTCATCCCCTTTGGTAAAAACTCTGTACCCATGAACTACCACATAGGCAGCAATCTGCTTAACACCGAATGTGTGATAAGAGACCTTGGGACCCAGGTGGACAGTAGTCTCTCCTTTGATAGTCACATCACCACAGTAGTCAGGAAGTCCTGCTATGTGGCACACCACATCATAAAAGAGTTCTCATCCAGGAAAAAAGAGGTCATTGTTCCCCTCTACTCGACACTCATTAGACCCATTATAGAGTACAATGTCCCTTTTGGAATGTACCTCACAAGACATCTGCAGCAGCTGGAAAGGCCACAGACGTACCTCACAAAGAGGATTACTGGTCTCAAACAAATGCCCTACACTGACCACCTCAAAAAACTCCAGCTTTACTCCATAGCATATCGCCTACTCCAAGGTGATCTCTGCCTAACATATAAAGCTATGTCAAACCCAGAGCTGTTGGACATGCTACACCTAAAGAAATCCCAATCCCTCTGAGCTACACGCTCTAGGGACCTAAACCTTGTCACCACAATAAACAGGACATGCTGGAGGGATAGATTCCTGTCCCAGAAACTTCCCATACTCTGGAACAGGCTACCCATCTATGTCAAGCAAAGTTCTTCATTAGCACTCTTCAAGAAAAATCTTGATGAGTGGATGGGAAATAGGAAATACACCCCTGAGATCACTTCTGTGTCTCTGCTCAACAGTGGCACAAGAAAATAACTTTCTTGGGTGGAATAAGCCAGGGAACCTTGTTGGCTAGGCTTATGTAGGCCCTTGGGCCAATAGCCTAGTACCTACCTATGAACCTAAAGGAGGTCTAGAACTCCCTACAAAAGAGAAATCCAAAAAATCCCACCAGGCCGGAGAGGGGACGGATTTTACTTCAGAAATGTTTTAGTGCCCAAAAAGACCAAGGGCCACATAGCAGTGCTTAACATGAGTCAGTTCAACAGTTCTTTTTAAATAACAAGTCTTTCCAGATGTTCACAATGCAGTCCATACTGCCATGCCTTCAGGAGAGGATTGGATGTAGCCTAGATCTTCAAGATACTTACCTACACATAAAAATAGATAAGGCATTGAGATTTTTTTGTCATCCAGGAGAAAATCAGTTGCTATCAATTTTGGGCCTTGCCATTTAGTCTCACCACAGCTCCCTGGGTGTTCACCAAATACATGGTTCCAGTTGCAGCTCACACATGACTCTTCGGGATCATGCTCTTCTCATACTTAGATGATGGGCTCCTGGCAGCACCATCTATGGAGCAGCTTGTTCTAGCAAGACAGTACATGCTTCTAATGTCTTTCTTTGGGGATAATGATAAAAGTAATCAGTTCTCAGCTGGAACCATCAGAAGATCTATTTCTATAGGTTGCCAGATTAATACTCAGAGACAGCTGGCTGTTCTAATATTTATTTATTTTATTTATTTAACATTTGTTAACCGTGAAGTCTGACTTGTAACGAGGCCAATTTTCAGTGGAGGCCCAGGGAGAAATGCTCCAGATACTTGTATAATACAGGACAGATTTGCTTTTATAATTTCCAAAGTTTTCCTTCCACTTCAACAAGGTATCTCACAAGACACCTACAACAACTGGAAAGGCCACAGAAATACCTCACTAAGAAGATTACCAGCCTAAAACAGATGCCATACGCAGACCGTCTCAAAAAACTCCAGCACTTCTCTGTCACATATCGCCTACCCAGAGGCGATCTCTGCCTAACATACAAAGCTATGTCAAACCCAGAGCTATTAGAAATGCTACATTTAAAGAAATCCCAATCTCTCCGAACCACATGCTCCAGGGACCTAATCCTTGTCACCACAATAAACAGAACATGCTGGAGGGATAGATTCCTGTCCCAGAGACTTCCCATACTCTGGAACAAACTACCCATTCATGTCAAGCAAAGCTCCTCATTGGCCCTCTTTAAGAAAAACCTTGATGACTGGATGGAAAATAGAAAATTCACCAAGGGGATCACTTCTGCAGCACTGCTTGACAGGGACACAGGAAAATAATTTTCTTGGGTGGCGAAAGCCAGGGAATCTTTTTGGCTAGGCTTATATAAGCCCCAAGGCCGCTAGCCTAGTACCTACCTATGAACCTATGAACAGGTTAGCCCTCAGCAGCTCAAGACCTCAAGGATCTTTGACTCATGGTCATTTTGATACAAATGGTTCCCTTCCAAACTTAACAAAAAAAGTTTACAATGAACACTTTGGTTACAATGGAACCAGGCCATTCAGTCAATGCATCATAGGATCTGGCTATTTAGGGTCATCAGACAAACCCTACATTCGTGGATGAATCCACAAACTCTATCATTATGATCACCTTTCATCAAACCAATGCTACTCACACAGTTACTTCATACCTGTCTGCCCTCCAGTGTGGGGGGGAGGGACACTTGTTAGACAGGACAGTAAAAGCCTTGTGGACTTCAGAAGTGGTCTGTCTGCAAATAAATGTATGTACTTGAGAGGAATCCTCCTGGTATTGCAGGAATTCTAGGATGTGCTCCCTTTTGGTACAATTGCCATACAGTCAGACAATATAGCAGTGGTATGGTATGTGAACAAGCAAGGGAGAAGTTGATTTTATCCACTCTGCTGAAGTATATAATAAAGGAGTGAGTTACTTCTCAATTAAAGGGCATCTATCAGCAATTCCTTTTTATCATGAAAGTTTTCCAAATCATTTCCAGCTTCCACACTAGCCATGTAAGGCCTTTATAAAAGGTATTTTTCTTCTAAACCCTTTGTAGCAAAACCATCTCTGATGTGGGACCTCAACTGGGTTTATATTAAATTGTCGAAATGGCATTACAGCGAATGCCGTTTTGCCGACACATAAAAACCAAAATGCTAAAACAGCAAAACCCCAGGTCACCAATTTTTTCCTAGGTAAAAAAAATAGGTAAACCAACAAAACAAAACACACAAGTTAAAACATTTTAAACTGGGGGAGGCTTCACCCCCCCACACACTCAAATGTGGGGGTATATGTCAAAATCCATGCCCTCCCAAAGGAACACTGATTATCCCTTGTGGTACTACTTGTAATAGTATTAATGTTTTCTGGTTTGGGTTGTGGGTCCATGCCCACACCTAAACCCAAAAGTGGAAAGAAATGTCCTTTTTCCCTTTTTTCAGTGACTTCTTGTAGGATTGGTTCTAGAAAATTGTGTGGATACCCTCTTTTAATCAGTATATTACATAATACATCTCTTTCATGATAGAACATATCAATCTCACATATCATCCTGGCTAATCAAACCCCGTTCCTTAACAAGAGACTTTTTTTGGTGTATGGGGTGACAGCTTTCAAAGTGTAATAATGTGTTCGAGTAAGTGGGTTTCCTATAAATAGTTGAAGTAAATTTCTTCATCTGCCTGTTTTTATCAATCCGAATATCCAAATAGTTAATATACTCACTATTAGTTTCCATAGTAAATTGTAAGAAACTGGTACCGATATTCAAATAGTTGAAAAATTCCTGCAACTGATCCTGGCCCCCCTCCCCACAAAATAAGGATGTCATCTAGGTATCTGCCATAAAATTGACATAACTTATATTGTTCTGTAACAAAAACCTCTGTAACCTCCCATTGTGTAAGCACTATATTAGCAAACATGGTGGCACAAACTGCCCCATGGCAACACCAGAGGTTTGTCTGAAAAGTTGACCTTCAAACAGAATGAAATTGTTTTCTAGAACCAACTCCATTAAGGTCCTAAATGTAAGTATTCAATCATGTGAGTGTTGGGTATTCTTACACAAAAAATCATAAAATAATTCCACACCCTCTGAATGTGGAATAATGTTAAACAAATCTTTCATGTCAATTGTAACCCATATACTATCTTCACTATACAAATCCTGTTAATTTTTCTAAGGCAGTCCCATGAATCAGTAATAATATGGGAGAATTTAATCAAACATTTTTTTAGATGATAATCCAAAAATTTGGCTATTGCTAAGGTCTTACATGCTTTTGCATCAACAATTGGTCTTAAGGGAGGGTTGATGGTTTCTTTGTGGATCTTTGGGCTCCCAAAAATCGTGGGGATCCTTGGATTAGTTTGAGTCATAAATTCATACTCATTTTTTTGTATCTGGTCATTCATCAATAATTCATACAAGGTGATGTCAATTTTCCTGTAAGTTATATTTAGCTCATTGATTGACACTTGTTCATAACCATCACCATATAAATGACACAACATACTATCCACATATCTTTGCTGGTTCATCACCACCAACCCTCCCCCTTTATCCAGCTTCATAACCCGAATAGACTTGTCATTGCATATACTTAATAACAAATTCCTCTCGGCTACAGTTAAATTACTAGTCTCTGCAGTATGTTTGTTCTTCTTACATATATTTCTTATGTCATTAGTACACATCATGTCAAACAGCTGTGGGGAGGGGTGTAGGGGTGGGTTGTAAACTATTTTTTTTACATTGTATATTATACTGTTCAATACAGTTGTTGTCCAAAATTACATTTAAATTAAGCTTCCTAACATAAATCATAAAATCCACTAGTGTTTTTTCTACATTGGCCTTTTTTGTTGGTACAAAATCAAGGCTTCTTTGAAATGAATTAGCCCATTCCTCGGTCACTCAAGCACTATTTAAATTAAAGATTTTAAAGTCCTTATGTTGGTTAAGGACAATCTCACAGTTACCTGTATTCATATCAGAAATAACACTGTGTTGCTCTACCAATTGCCACTGTTCCCTCCGCCCCTCCCCCCTCCTTGTCCCATATGTCCCTCTCCCCCGTTTCTGTCCATTCCAGGAATTCCTGGGGCCAGATTGATTGCTGTTGAAGTTGTTCTGTTGGTTCCTGATCCAGGTGGGCTGCTACTATACATCTTCATTACCAAGATGCCCGGAAGGACACAAATCACACCTATAGCTGCTTTGATGATTCCCCATTTAAACAACTCACTCTGTCATTGGATGCCCAGTACTAGTGGGCAAACTGGCTCAAATCTGAATGGGGAGGCATGATGTTCAATAAGCATGGAGCAAAAATCATATAGAAAAATAAATAATACATGATGTAAACAAAGCAACAACATCCTTAAAACAGTCATTCAGAGAATACAATCAGAGTTAAAGTGTAATTAAAAACTAACCTATTAGCACAGTGCAATTCTAAAAATGGTACTGACCAACTAAATAATTCACATTTGACAGTTTCTTATATTTCAGTAATTTGTAAGAACAAAAGCAAGGTTAGAAAATGGTTAATGGATATTAAGAACAATTCCACACATCAAAGGGTGCTATGAATAGCTAACCACTTTTTGAACTTCTTCACCTAAATTTAACCAGTGGTAAAGCAAACATCCATTCCAGGACCTTAAATTACACTTTCACATCAGTAACAACAAAAGGCATGATAGGCAACTAACACAACATATTCTCATTGGTGAACTAGACTGTCTATGCACATCAAGCAGAGAACTTCCCTAAAAAGCTTTAAAACTAGCTTGGATGACTGGATGGGCGATAACAAGTTTTCTCTTGAGATATATGGGGCAAATCTACTTCATGGGAGACATTGTTACTGTACTTGTGAATAAAACCAGCACAGCAGATAATAAGTTACTAGTACATGACAGGTGAAGCCAGTCATTCCGTATTTGCTGGCTCTATGAACTTGTAATGAAGCTACTAGCAATACATTATCTCCTGTGCTGGTTTTGTTTGCTGCTTGACTGGTTTCTTTATCTGAACAGCAGAAGATGTTGCTTTAGGCAACGTTATGCACCTTTTGGATTATCCTGGACATTATTAGTGTCCTGTCAGTACTGGGTGATGTGACTGAGCTTCTTGATGGTCTCCTTGGGTGTAGACTTAGTAGATTCATAGGTTCTTACTAAGCATAGAGCCAAAGGAGACCACTGGGAACCTCAGCTGCATCACCCAATACTAGTGGGAGATTAGTAATGTCCCGCATTAAGTAAACTTCTCCATATATCCTCAGTGAAAGCCATCCAGACAGATAGGTAAGGATGGTGTATCCCAGAAACAGGGGGTGCATTGGGTGGGTAAGAGTAAGAACTTATGAACCTGAAGATGAAAAATAACTGAGTATGCAGCAATGCAATATATATCAAGTTCAGTGCATGTGTTCCAAGAACAGCAAAAGAAAAGCATCACCGAGAAATGACGCATTTACTTTCTCCATCTTCTCTCTTCTTCTTCCTCTTCTTCCATATACCGCCAAACCATTTGAAGACGCTATATTTAGTCTATTTGATTTAACATACAAAGCTAAGATTTATTAAAGAAAAATGAAACAAAAAAGATGTGAACATAACCAAGACAAACTGCTGCACAGGCAATACTCTATCTAGGACTTAATAATTACCTATGAGCCTAAATACTAACAAAAGGCACTAAATGATCAAATTTATTTACAAATTGTAAAACCTTTTAGAAAATTAAAACATGAATATGGTGTAAATCTCTTTTATTTCTATTAATTTCTACACATTTTAATCAGTAATTAAAAATAGCAAACATGACTAATATGGGTTTCCTATCAGCAGACCGAAGACGCATGTTTTCGAATGCATCTTGATCGAACTGACAAAACCGACACTGCAAAATATTGAAGCAGCATGTAAACGAATTATTTCCCTGGGAAAGAATTCACTTGGCCACTTTGGTACTTTGCCATTTTTGGCACTGTAGTGCGGTCTCAGAGTTGGTATATATAAGTAGGGGGGGTGGGGTGTGTGGGGGGGAAGCCCCCCATTTATTCTCATGTTTTAATGTGCTTTTTTTTTTTGGAGCAGCGATTTTTTTTCCCTTGGAAAAAAAATCACTGTTCTATTTTGTAAGCTTTTGCTTACATGGGGTCAATTAATCACCGTTCGCTTACCTAAACGTTCGGTGATCTAATATAGACCCCTAATATGTTATCAGAAATGGTATAATACATGGTTAGTTGGGTATTGTGGTCATTGCTGGCACAATTGTGAACAGCTGGATCGACCGTGAACTTTACTCTTTAGTCCTACATGGAAAACAATTGTATAGTTAAAATAACTGAAAATTGAGAATATAAAATAATTTCAACACTCATCCTTTGGTGTCTTGCTACAACTGTTTCATGCCAACTTAGAAAATGTATCATTTTTCACGTTTCATTTTACTACATTTTTATTTTTAGCCTTTTGTATTCTAAATAATTTATATACTGTAGTATGCAGTTTTGCTGCTGCTGAGAAACATCAAGGTAGCTCTAACCTTTTGCCACCTATATAAACACAATATATTCTCAAACAGCATCTTAAAAGGGGTATCCACTGTTTAACACACAAAAAGTCAAACATATACACAGGGTGAGGTAATAGAGAATGCAAAATTACATTAAGAACAGGGCTTCATATGTTTGTGTTTAAATGGAATTAGTATTAACCAGATACTATTTAATACACCAGTGTCATAGTCAAAAGGTCATAAAAACTAACTGCATGTATAGACAGACATATAGATATTTAAGATACACATATTACTCTATTATTTACATCTGTTTAAACAAAATAATCAGATCTTTCTAATAAAAAAACAAGTTTCTTACTTAACTGGAATAACACAGCTGTACACTATATACATTTTATCAGACAAATACACAGTAGACTCATGAATATAGATGGACGTGTAATCATTCTAGTTTGCGAAGGTGGATATACATGATCCCGCTGACCATGGTAAGGGGAAATGCCACCCATGCCAGGTAGAAGCAGTGTCCAAAATGACCATTAGGATTTTTCTGGATTTCGGCAACATGAACTGTATAGATAACCACACCAGTGAGCACTGCAAGACCTGTCAGGACAAAAGAAATTGTAGACAAGTTTGTAAGTGGTAATATAAATGTAATTTCTTTTGCTGATTTATTTTGCACTGGAAAACACTCTCTTTTCAATATGTATTTTTACTATTTAAATATTCCAACAACTAGTGCAGAAGGCAGCACTGAATAAACACTAGAAGAGAAGACAGGTGTGTGTATTTGAACTCACTGTTGACATGTACCGACAGGTGATTTTATTTACTTGCATTTTAATAACTTGATGTTCCTACTTTTCAGTGTTTTTTCCTTTTCTCCAATGAGATCTATAGAGGTGAAGATGAACTTTGAAATAAAACTACTTCCAACAGTTCTTTGAATGAAAATCTACTACCTAGCAGGCTAAAATTAAATCAGGAAATGTACTTCAGAAGTATTACTTACATTACAAAGAATGTAACACAAATTAAACATCAAACAGACATAGGAGTTAAGCAACATTTCAGTTTGGAGCAGTATTTCACAAGTCCCGTCTTATGTCCATTGATAGCAATGGCAGGTGTGTATTATACATCCCCACAGGCATGATTTGCATAAAGCAATAATTAAAACGTTAAGTGTAATAATATGCCAGAAAACAGATCAGATTGTGAGGTTGATCAAGAAGTGTTTGGTGTATCTGGTTAATTTGTCACCCACCATCTGTTAACAATATTACAGGACATGCTCTGTGTACAATATGTTTTGTCACACTCCTTTCATTTCTCTTATGATTCATTTGTACTTACTGTGAATTCCTAAATGCTGCTTATTGAGATTTCAATGTATTCCTTTTCAGAAGAGATGAGATATATGCAAATGACCCTTTAAGGACATCAGTTATTTCAGCTAAATGGCAATTCTGAATGTCCATGACTTTTATTCTTTTAAGTCTATTTATGGACAGTTTCAGGCCACTACAGCCTAACCCCACTAGCTGTGGGCATGCATATTTCTGCCTTCTTACAGCATCATCAGCACAGCAGAAGGGGAAAGTTTAACTAACATTTGGAAACACAGGGTTGTCATACCCAGCTGATATCCCTAACCATTAGGATGTCTGCAAAATATCCCAACTGGCAAACTAAAACAATGAGTACAAATGTCACACAGAAAAAACGATGAAAAACAAGCTTAGCATGAGCCATAGTAAACTCCTCTGCCCTTGAAACTTACATTCATGGAAACTGCATTGAAACCCGCATTCACTGAAAATGCATCTAGCCAATGGTGGATTAAATGTACCTTTGGGCTGTTTCAAACCTTGGACCCCTTGCACACATTTTTAGGACCATACATAAATGCATGGGTTTTTGATTCACCTTCTTGATTGTAATAAATTATATTCTTTGTTTAATACATCTGAACTTGTTAGAGTGCATTCTAAATTTGAAATTTTTAACATTTTTCCAGTAAGCAATGAAACAAAACATAGGGACAAATAATGTCATGGCTACACATTCCACAACATTTCAACCATAAAAGACCTGTCAAACTGCTGTCATTATAACTCACCAACAACAGTCAATATGCACAATCTCTGCTGGAGTAAAAGTCATCTGAATAATTCCACAATTCCACATTAAAGAGAACTGTGACTTTACATTTCAGTGTTTCATCTGCAAATTCAGTGCCTGCTGCCCTTGAAGAATATAATTGCCTATGTCATTTAAAAAAAGAGTGCTGGTGATATGCAATAGAGAATGGCTAGCAAACAGACAACAGGTTCATAGTTAGTAGGCATCTCATCTAAAGGAGGACACTCAGGATAGTAACACCCTCCCCCATACTGCACAGAAGTGTCACTAACTGATCTACCGGATGTGGGAAGAAAACCACAATCTTCCACTCCAAAGGCAAGTAGGCTACCTGTTGCGCCACTGAGACTGAAATTCATAACTATGAAATTCTGATCGACATTGATAGACTGTAATCCTCAGGTATTTATAGAAACAAACAAAAAGTGGAATAAAGGAGACCTGATGGCTGGTGTGGTGGTTTAAGGCACTGACTTGCCAATTATCAGATCTCAGGAGGATTTGCCTCTGAGCAAAGTCACTTAACTACACACACACACACAGACACACACACACACACACACACACACACACACACACACACACACACGCTGTACTCATTGTTTCACTGGGCTTGTTTTGGCTTCAGTTCATGCCAGTTGGCTATCAAATCCCCTAGTCTGTTGTTATTTCTCACCTCTGTTGCTTAGCTTTGAAATCTCCCTCAGTGCTGACTTTGGCTATTAAATCATGTTTAAGTGAAGGCATGACATTATCCTAGTACTAAGGTTTCTGGGGATTGCTTTCAGAAAGATTCCTGCAAGGTCCTAAGACCCTTCCAATTTTATAGATGTCTTCAGACCTTACAGACAATTTAATTATCAGCCCCCCCCGAAGCCAACATGAGCCCCCTTGACAACATGGGCCCTAGGCAACTGCCAAAGTTATCTAGTGCTGGCTCCGGCTCTGATGCTGATGCTTTATCTTGGGTGACTCATGGTCAGTTATTAGAAGGTATCACTGACTTAGGCTTCAATCCCTTCCAGAAGATGTCACAAAAAATTATTACATTCTAATGTTGCAAGTACCAAAGGAACTATCCCTTTAAAATGTGTACCTTTGTGTGCAAACATGCAAAACAGCCCTTGAAGGTTAAAGGATCATCTAATTTTTTTTTTTGTGATTCTGATTTAATCCAAGGCATCCAAGACAAAAATCAAGAAAATAAGTATACTTTGTGTTTCCATTGAACTTTTTAAACTGCATTGTGTCTGATTACGGCATTATTTCTGCATTTTTACTGTTGTGACTGAATTATTTTCTGCACTTTGTTTTCAACACTATTATTAGCCTAGATAACATAGTTAGCTGGATGTAACCTGTTTTTTGTTATACTTGTGCACTAAACCAGCCATCTTACATTAAGAGGAGGCTCCCCTGCATCCTTCTGGAAGAAGACTGTAGATCCAGCCTTGTCTGAGCTAGGGATTGCTGGAGGAAGATTCACTATGTGGTTTCCTTTTAGTAGTTTAGCTAAAAAGTTTTTAAGCCTTGCATTTGCTTGTTGCTGTGCACCACTCAACAGGGGTTGGCGGTGCCCAGTATGGATGTAAACACCTTGAAACACAATTTTTCCCTAGACATCTGTCAGTGGAACCCCCAAGCTTCCCTGCTGCACTACAGGCAACTCAGTTGTGCACTGAGCAGAGCTGCCACACCTATTATCCATAGCCTTCAATTAAGCAGCCCTTGTTAGTTCTAGCACAAACACTGGTCAAACTAGCCCACTCCATTCCTTATTAGCTCATATGGTAAAAACCTTCTGTAATAGATAGGCAGTTCTCCGTCATTTCTCCACCCAGTCTGATTGACATGGGAATACTGAAGCAATGTAGTAATTGTCTCATGTATACTGACAACCATTTACCCCTACAACAAACAAATACCCTATGTGAGAGATATGAGTACACTATGAAATTGGAATCACTTCTCTCATGTAACAACAAATTAGATACCAAACAGGTTGTCAGTACACACTCTTCACCTTTCACACAAAACAAAGACATGACATATAGACCCACATAAGTGGAGGCACTCACTAGAAGCCTAACAAAATATCAGAGACCTCCCAAAAGTAAACAGCATGCACACACTGCTATGCAAATAGAAACCACTACACATAATAAAACATATACCTGTGTTTCAGCAAATAAGCCCCTAAGGCAAAACACCTCTAAACTTTATGTCCTAGTTAGAGGCAATTCCATAGTGAGACACACAGATGTTCCCCTAACCAGGCTGAACAAGGAGAAGGTCATGGTCAGCTGCCTATAAGGTGCCAGGATCCATCAAATCACACATGCATTCAGGCCACTCAACTACAAGTACTCTTATGACTCTGTCATTGTTCATGTTGTGGTGAATGACTTGAGACATACCTCTCTGGACTATATGAATAGAGACTTGACTGAACTCTCAGATTATGTGTCCCAGGCAGGTATGACCCTAGCCCTAAGCAGTATTCTATCTTCACCAAGGATGTTGCCACAATATAAACAAAAAATGATTGACTTCAACAATTGGCTCAGCTTCTGGTGTCATTGCAGGGGGACTCAGTATCTATCAGCCTGGGACGACAAGGTTGACAGGCCGCATTACTTTTGGAAAGTGACAAAGGCACTTGCCTTCCCCATACTGGCTTTTTAGGCAATGTTAAAACAACAAAATTTGTGACATAACAAAATCCACTCGAGGCAAACTCAGGGTTCTGCTGCCTAATGCTAGTAGTGTAAACTTGAAACTGCACTCCCTGGAAGCACTCCTCACCTTGGAAGATGCTAACGTTTGTGCAGTCACTAAGACATACTTCAAGGCCACAGAGAGCACCTCGGCCGTGCAAAGCAACAATGCCTTCCACATGTTCAGACCTCAAAATGAGCGTGAAAGAACCAAAGGTGGAGGTGTATCCATCTTCATTAAAGCCAAGTACACCTTGAGAATGGTCAAACAGTATGACTCTCACAAACTACTCCATATCTAATTAACTATAGAAATAATACCCTACCACATCATTGCCAACTATAGATCCCCCCCAAGAACCAGTAAAAGTGCACCACCTACCTAGACTTACTGGAATCACTCACCATACAGTCCAATACCTTAGTCATGGGTGATTTCAACCATCCTTCCATCAACTAGGTGACATACACAAACACAAACATGCTTGCCCAGAGGTTCCCGGATATGTCAATGCAAATGCTCTGAACAGATAGTCCACACCCCCACAAGGGGCTCAAATGTTCTAGACACAAAACTCAGCAACATGGGGAGTCAGTGCACTCCCCCCATGTGATGCCTTCCCTGGTAAGGTCAGACAATAAAACTGTCTCATTCAAAGTAACTATTGGACCTGACACCCCCCCACAGAAACTAAAAACAAAAAAAAAACTTTTCCAAAGCATACTCTACAGACTACTAAGCGGTGGTATAAAATGATTTATCCCCCCCCCATTCACAGACAACAATGACTCCTATGCAGGAGTGTACCCAGATGGCCTGTATGTCTCATTCAAAGTAACTATTGGACCTGACACCCCCTACAGAAACTAAAAACACTTTTCCAAAGCAAACTCTACAGACTACTAAGCAGTGGTATAAAATGTTTTATCCCCCCCCCCTGCATTCACAGACAACAATGACTCCTATGCAGGGGTGTACTCAGATGGCTTGTATAAACATGTATGCAACTTCATAGACTTGGCTGTACCTGACCAGATCAAAACCAGGTCCTCCCAAAAAAACAAGCCACCCTGGTGGACCTCAAGTATAAACAGATTATACTGGTGCAAAATGGAAAATAAAAACAAATACAATACAAATCCAAAGCAACTGGAGCACTCAAGGACCAGGAGAGTAAAAAATAAAGAATGAAGTTTAATGAAGCGCTTTTCGTCGAGTACACTGACTCGACTTCTTCAGATAAACAATTAGTCTTAAACCCTATGCTTAAGAACTCTAATGAACAGTCATGTGACAAAAACATTAACATATTAAATACAATAATTAACAAGTCAATAACTATTTATAATTAACATTTTAACTATTTAACTTTATAACTTTTTTTTAAAAACTTTTTGAGAAACATTTTAAAAACCATGATCCTGCAGTTACTTAATGCAAAATCTAGTACATTCTAACACATATGATTGTAGCCTGTGGTAATCAAAAACATATGTTTTAAAACATTTGATTAAACTACTTCGAATGAGTACTAAATACTTTTAAAAGGGACAAAAACGCACTTAAAGTGACCTAGTGCAAAATCAAATATAATCTAAGACATTTGGTTATAGATCATGAAAAACTAAACTATGATGTATATAAACACCTTCAACCATTAAATTACATTACTGCAAGTATATTATCAAAACTAATGCCATCATAATTTTGTTTGCCTGGACTAATTTAAGTAATAATAAAGAGATAATAAAATACTGTTAGTTATAATAAAACACTGAGACAATAAAACCCATTAAAAATTATGTTTTCCTAACCAATTCTCTTTGGGACTTAAAATTATCTAATCAAACTTTTTAATTTTAAGGAAGATAAAATAGAACAAGTCTCATTTAACCCTGGGGGGTGGTGGGCGTCAACTCGGAGTTGCCAAAGTAGTTCTATCTGTTCCAATAATAATGAAGTAGGTCCACCTCTTATGTCTTGGGTGATTTGGTCAATTATTCTAAATTTGAATCTATGTGCTGGAAAGTTATTGATGTGTCTAGCCAATGCATTTTCTGTTTTATTTTTCCTTATATTATAAATATGTTCATATATTCTTTCTTTAAACTTTCTGTCCGTTTTTCCAATGTAAAAAACTGGACAGAAGTCACAATAGGCTAAGTACACCACCATTTTTGTATTACAATTGAACCTCTTCTTAGTATAATATGTTGTATTTCTAATGGTAAATTTCTGCCCTGTAGCTGTATGTCCACAGTAATTACAAGATTCACACTTGAACATCCCTGAGGTTCTAGTAAAACTTAGTTTAGATGTCTCCATTAAGTTTTTTAAATTGCTACCTCTTCTGAATACAAAGGTCATTTTTTCACCTATTTTATTAGCAATGTGATTGTCGTTTAATAATAAATTCCAATTTTTGAGAATAATTTTTTTGACATCGAAGGCCTCAAAACTATATGCAAATATGAAACTTATTCTACAGTTATTACTGAATTCATTACATGAAGTTCTTACGTCACCATTATTCATTGGTATAGCATCACTTGGAGTTTCTTCCATCAATATCATAGAGTGTATATCTCTATAGCTCAAAATAGGTTTATATACACCTACTGCCCTTTTATTATTAACTTCTGTAATCAATTCACAAATTATATTTCTATATATAAATGATATTTTTATCATCCTGAAGGGCGATGAAGATATAGCTAGGATGTCATTGGAAGAATTTAATAAAAGCTGTGAATATTTGAAATTCACATTCAACTTTGGTCAAGACACTATAACTTACTTGGATGTACTGTTAAGGAAAGACATTATTTCTGATTGTTACATGGCAACTGTTTATCGTAAAGAAACTTCTTCCAATTCATTTTTACATTTCACCAGCTCTCACCCATTCAGTCAAAAAAGGTCAGCCATTAAAGGTCAATTAGTCCGGGCGGCTAGGATGGTCACTACAGATAATGACTTTCTAAAAGAATGTGATCGCCTCATGCAGATGTTTTTAGGGAGAGGGTATCCTGAGCCACTAATTTGTGAATTGATTACAGAAGTTAGTAATAAAAGGGCAGTAGGTGTATACAAACCTATTTTGAGCTACAGAGATATACACTCTATGATATTGATGGAAGAAACTCCCACAAGGGATACTATACCAATGAATAATGGTGATGTAAGAACATGTAACGAATTAGGTAATAACTGTAGAATAAGTTTCATATTTACATAGAGTTTTGAGGTCTTCGATGTCAAAAAAAATTAATCTGATATTGTTAATCCTCTTTCATTCCTTACGTATGGGCAGAACCGAGCTGGCCATCTTCCAAGCTCGTGTCAGCTACAAACTCTCGAGCTAAAACTCTTACCCAGAATTCCCCTCTCCCTGTTACCCCAGATTTTGTTTGTCGTGTAGCCATTCGGTCGTGTCAAGCTACTTCTCTTGAGCTAAGTATAATATTTTGTTGTCATACTAGTCTAAAACAACTTTTTCTTTCTGAAAAGTTTCTAAATTGTTTTCTCTTACCTTATCACATTTAGTGACTATCCCTTTTTTACCTCGAGGTATCTTCTTCTATACCATCGTTGGTAAACCACTTTACTTCATTACCTTCGGGTATTTCTTGTACCATTGCTGGTATTCTTTCTGATTTCCTTCTTTCCTATCATGGCAGATAAAAAAGGTAGCCTAGGATTTAAGAGATGTTCAGATTGTGGCCATAAATTACCTACTTCAGATGCACATTCTCTGTGTGTCTATTGCTTGGGTGTGCCTCATTTATCAGTTGATCCGCCCTGTGGAATTTGTAAGAACTTCTCTAACAAGACATTGATTGAGAGGAAAAATAAATTGTTACTGAAGGAGCTACTCAAATCTCCTTTTTCAGAGGCTATTTCTGGGTTAGAGGCTTCAACCCCTCCAAGATCCCATAAGAAAAAGACTGATGATCATTCAAAGGCCAAATCTCTTCCTTCGTCCCCGGCTGGGGACTCCCACCAACCGAGACCCAAGAAGGCTAAGCTTTCTACTTTGGATCTGACTCTTTCGGCTCCAGTGCTTTTGGTGCCTAGACCTTTGGCACCGAGGCCATCAGCACTATCTGTGATTTTGGCACCAACCAGCATGCCCTTTACTGTATCGGTACCGAGGGGCTCCTCGGTTCAGGCCTCCCTACCAGCACCAACTACCCAGTCGGTACAGACTGTAACCACATCAGCTCTGACACCTTGCCCGGAACCGACACTCAGTTATTGACACCGATTTTTTCAGTCCCAGCCTTGGCAGCGACAACCACTTCGGCACCCACCTTATTGATGGTGCAGACCATGACTTCGGCACCGATGATTTCCTCGGTGCAGACACCTGTAGTTCAGTCTCTTATGGCCCCGTTGTTTTCAGTGCAGACTGGTGAGGTGGGCACTGAGCTTGTTCCATCTGTGGATAGACCTGACTCTCCCTCAGCTGTGTCCGTGAAATCCACTAGAAGCCTCTCTGAACATGACGTGTTGCGTCTTGTGGATCAAGTGCTTTTGGCCAGAGGTATCCCACCCCCCAGGACCTATCCTTCCTTGAGAGGTGATCACCCTTTAGCAAAGACCCCTACTTATTCTCCTCCTTCATTGCCTTTGAAGCCCCTTGATATAGCACAGTCTTCCCCCTCTATGGTTCCCTTTATGGACCTCATTAAGGAACCGCAGTTGCCTTCGTGGCAGGAGAGTTTTGCTACAACCCAGGATGTCAGCTGTGGCTTATGTAATTTGGTGTTTCACAGCCATCCAGGGACTCCGATTCGGCAGGCTGAGCCACTTAGGGGAGGGGTGACCCTTGTCCTGGACACTCACCCCTCTTCAGGTGGACTGGCCTTCCAACTAATGGAGAAGGCTTTGGCGTCTGCTGGCGATACTGTGCTGTCAATCTCCCCACCCTCCTCTGGACCGCAATGTACACAAGTCGCTCCTAGCGGACACTGGGTGCAAGGGCCTTAGGATGTACTCCCACAGGAAACCCCTTTTGCATTGTCTTCCCCAGCTTCTCCCTCTGAGGCAGTTCATCAAAAAAGTTCATGCAAGAGGAAGCACATGGACTCCACAGAGTCCCTTACTGAAGACACAGACTTTGATGATGGGGAAGGGTCCCCTCGCTCACCCTTTGAGGTATCCTTTGGTGATATCCTCAAAATCCTTTTACAGAGAGGTGACTGGCAGCCCTCTAACCCGACCTCTGAACAGTCTGTGTTCCTGCAGGCCTTTCACGCCCGGCCCCCTACCTCCTGGGTTAATTCACCTGCCGATGAACTGGTCCGGCTCATTGTGCAGCATGCATGGAAGGCTCCTGACATCATTGAGGCCATTCCCCAGAGGCCAGATAAAATTTTGTCCTCTCCTGCTACTGACCCCCATTGGTCCAAAGGTCTTCCTGTAGATGCTCTGGTGGTGGCGGCCGCAACCAAGAAAGACCTGGTGGAAGAAGAAAGCCAGACTGTCGATCTGCCCAAAAAAGAGTCACGGGCTCTGGACAGAATAGGGAAGTGTACTTTTGCATCAGTGACCTTTGCAATCAGATCCCTGAATTATATGGCACACTTTACCAGGGTTCATAGGGATTTAGTATCTGAGCTCTCTGAAACTTTGGCTGATGCCGTGTCTGATGAGGTCCATGACAAAGGGGCCTCTCAGCTGGCTACCATTGAATCGATATCAAACTCCTCCATGCACCTGATATCTCACGCATCAGAAGGAGCAGCTAGAGCGGCGAGTTCAGGCGTTGTTTTGAGAAGACACGCCTGGATGTGCTTATCTAATTTCACGGAACCCTTCAAGGCTTCCTTTCTCAATGCTCCCATCAAAGCCTCTTCATTGTTTGGACCCAAAGTTAAAAGCACACTGGCCAGATGTGAACAGGACAGTAAGACCCTTTCTGCCATGGGTGTCCATTATTCTTCCCCTCAACGTGCTTTCTCCAGAAACCAGAAGAGTGGAAAGATATGATGCAAAAAGTCTCAGGGTCCTTTCCGTGACACACAGGTCGAGTTTTCCCCTAGAGGCAGGGGGGGGAACTCACAGCAAAGATGCCTTTTTTGGGGCAGAGGGGGTCGATGTAACCAGGGTTCAAGGGACTTTTTTCCTGGTCAATCCTACTAGCAATCCTGAAGAGTGGCTCAACTCCTTTCCTCTGGAGGTGGTTGGGGGTCGTTTCTCCTTGTACCCTTCTGCCTGGCTAACCATCACCACTGACTCTTGGGTACAAAAGATAATAACCAGAGGTTACCATATTCCCTTCGATCTTTGTCCTGCCCCCACCAACAAACTTACTGGACGTTCCACCCAGTCAAAGGGAAGAAGGAGCTCTAGAGATAGCAAAGCTGCTAAGAAAAAGACTCATCCAAATAGTCCCTCCAGACCAGATAGGATCTGGATTCTACTCATGACTATTTCTGGTGCCAAAGGAAACCAGGGACTGGAGACCAATTTTGGATCTCAGTGTACTGAACAAGTTTGCAAGAGTACAAAATTTCAGGATGGTCACAATACAGTCTATCCTCCCGCTTTTGGAAAAAGACGATTGGATGTGCTCGATAGATCTTCAAGATGCGTACTACCACATAAAGGTGGACAGGCCATCAAGAAGATTTCTGCAATTCCGTGCAGGAGCCACTCACTACCAGTTCAGAGTACTGCCCTTCAGACTCTCTACAGCCCCCATAGTGTTCACAAAGTGCATGGCAGTCATCACAGCTCACTTGCGACTACAAGGATTCCAGGTGTTTCCATACTTAGACGACTGGCTCATCTCTGCTCCCACCAGACATCTATTGGAAAAAGCCCTGGCATACTCTCTCCTTGCTGCAGAAAGGCTAGGTATAACCATAAACTGGCAAAAATCCAGTCTCACCCCATCTCAGTCCACAGAATTCATAGCAGTCATATTGGATACAAAGAATTGCAGAGCATCTATTCCAGAGCACAGAATTCTAAGGATAAAGCAACAACTGATACCAATCCTTTCAAGGGAGAAATCCACAGCTCACTCTGTCCTACAGCTGTTGGGTTCCATGGCAGCCTCCATCACCATTGTCCCCCTGGCCAGGTTTCACATGAGGCTTCTACAATGGCTACTGCTCACCCAATGGTATCCTTTTCAGCATCCTCTTTCAGCCAAGATTCGAGTAACTCACAGGTGCAAACAGGATTTAAATTGGTGGATGACCCACAACCCATCACAATGGTCTTGCACCTTCTCCCCTCAGCAGCCCAAGGCTACAGTGACCATGGATGCCTCCCTGATGGGGTGGGGGGGCTATATCAGGGTCAGACAGCCCAAGGCACTTGGTCTGAATTGCAGGCCCAACTGCATATAAATGTTCTAGAGCTCAGGGTGGTGCTTCTGGTGTTGCAAGCATTCCATCCTCTGCTGCCATCTGGGACTATTGCGATACAATCAGACAACATGGTGGTGGTCTGGTACATCAACAAACAGGGCGGAACCAAAACTTCCCCCCTTTGTCGAGAGGCCATGAGGATATGGCAATGGGCGATGGCTACCAAACGTTTTCTTCTAGCAACGCACATTACCTGGAGTTCCAATGTGATAGCAGACAGACTCAGCAGGTGCATTCTACAACCTCACAAGTGGGCCCTGAATCCCTTGATAGCGGTGGAGATCTTCCACTGCTGGTGCCGTCCTTGCTGCATCCTCTTTGCATCCCCGACCAACTACAAATGCAGCAACTACTTTGCCATGATTTCCCCTCTGGGACAGTCACTCAGGGATGCTCTAGTCCACGACTGGTCCTTGGGTCTTTTTTATGCATTTCCACCTCTGCCCCTCATTCCCCAGTTTCTGAAGAAAGCCCGTCGGTTGAAGAGCAAGGTGATCCTCGTTGCACCATATTGGCCTTGTCAGATTTGGTTCCCCTTCCTTTGGCCTCACCTGGTAGATCAACCATGGATTCTCCATCCAACCCCGGGGTTGATCTCCCATCTGCAGAATCTGATTCATCCCAACTTGGACAGCCTGAAGCTCACAGCTTGGCTCCTCCAGTTCCCTTGACTGCCAGGCAGAATGATCTTTCTTTACCAGTATGGGACATTCTTATTGCATCTCATAAGTCTTCCACTAGAATTACTTATCTAAGCAAGTGGAAAAGATTTACCTACTGGCTGAAAGAAAAGCAAGTAGATCCTTTTTCAGCACCAGTGTCAATAGTACTAGAGTATCTAGCTGATCTATTTCAATCGGGTATATCGGCCTCTACCATTAGAGTTCATTTGGCTGCAATATCTAATTTCCATAAGGGTGTCCAAGACTCCTTTCTTATATGTCACAAATTATGCAAGACCTTCATAAAAGGTGTGAATCATCTGAAGCCCCCTTTTAGAGAACCTATTCAACCATGGGACCTGTCATTAGTCCTACAAGCTCTGACAATGCCACCTTTCGAACCAGCTTCTTCATGCGACCTCAAATATTTGTCATGGAAAACCTTGTTTTGGTCGCCATTACTTTTGCCAGATGTATCTCTGAGCTTCAAGCCTTATGCATCAAGAGTCCATACTTGATTTTTCATAGAGATAGAGTGTCTTTGAGAACTAATCCTTTCTTTCTGCCAAAAGTGATCTCTGAAATGTCCATTAATCAAACCATTGAATTACCAGTTTTCTTCCCCAGTCATTCAAACAAAGGAGAGTATTGCCTACATACCCTAGATATTCACAGGCAAATTTGCTTCTACTTGAATAGGACTAAGGCCTCTTGTAAATCAGACCAGTTATTTTTGGCCTATTCTGGACCTAGATTAGGATGTGCTGTTGCTAAGGTCACATTGGCTAGATGGTTAAAAGACCTTGTGACATTCATTTATACACAACGTAATATTCCACTGCCGACTACCATCAAGGCTCATTTGACAAGGTAGGTGGCAACTTCTGCTGCTTTCCATGCCAGAGTTTCTTTACATGACATCTGTGCAGCTGCAACATGGGCTACGCCTCATACCTTCATCAATCATTACACATTGGATTTGGCCTCCAGGGAAAGAGCATCTTTTGGTTCTATGGTGCTCAGGAATGTCCTTCCATGAGATCCTCCTAGGAATAGAGGTAGCTGGAGACTCTGTCCCATATGTAAGGAATGAACAAGGATTAACAATATCAGATAAAGAAGTTCTGTCTTACCATAATGTTCCATCTGTATTGTTGATCCTCGTTCAGTCATTACAACCCTCCCTCCTTCCCCCTCCTGTGGCATCTAGTGGATCTCACCATCTGGTTCTTTTAGGTAATTTGACCAGAGGTAGCCTCTACCTTCTTTTGACTTGCAAACTCAATCTGAGGTAACAGGGAGAGGGGGATTCTGGGTAAGAGTTTTAGCTCGAGAGTTTGTAGCTGACGCGAGCTTGGAAGATGGCTGGCTCGGTTCTGAGGTCGGAACCGATACCCATACGTAATGACTGAACGAGGATCAACAATACAGATGGAAGGTTATGGTAAGACATAACTTCTTTTTCTCAAAAATTGGAATTTATTATTAAACGACAATAACATTGCTAATAAAATAGGTGAAAAACCGACCTTTGTATTCAGAAGAGGTAGCAATTTAAAAAACTTAATGAAGACATCTAATCTAAGATTTACTAGAACCTCATGGATGTTCAAGTGTGAATCTTGTAATTACTGTGGACATTTAGCAACAGGGCAGAAATTTACCATTAGAAATACAACATATTATACTAAGAAGAGGTTCAATTGTAATACAAAAATGGTGGTGTACTTAGCTTATTGTGACTTCTGTCTATTTTTTTTTACATTGGAAAAACGGACAGAAAGTTTAAAGAAAGAATATACGAACATCTTTACAGTATAAGGAAAAATAAAACAGAAAACGCATTGGCTAGGCACATCAATAACTTTCCAGCACATGGATTCAGTTTTAGAATAATTGACCAAATCACCCAAGACATAAGAGGTGGACCTACTTCATTATTATTGGAACAGTTAGAACTACTTTGGCAACTTCGAGTTGACACCCACCATCCTCCAGGGTTAAATGAGACTTGTTCTATTTTACCTTCCTTAAAATTAAAAAGTTTGATTAGATAATTTTAAGTCCCAAAGAGAATTGGGTAATAAAAAATAATTTTAATGGGTTTTATTGTCTCAGTGTTTTATTATAACTAACAGCATTTTACTATGATGATATTAGTTTTGATAATATACTTGCAATAATGTAATTTAATGGTCGAAGGTTTTTATATACATCATAGTTTAGTTTTCATGATCTATAACCAAATGTCTTAGAGTATATTTGATTTTGCACTAGGTCACTTTAAGTGCATTTTTTGTCCCTTTTAAAAGAATTTAGTACTCATTCGAAGTAGTTTAAACAAATGTTTTAAAACATATGTTTTTGGTTGCCACAGGCTACAATCAGGGTCTATATTATAACATTGAAGCTTTAAAACTTTGAATGTTATAATATTGAACCCGTTAGAGAAAGTTGACAATAGCGAAGCCTCGGCACATCGAAATTTTACCTAGGGTAAGATTTCGTTGGTCCGTTCTGTGGCTTCGCTATTTACAGCAATGTGGTGTGATGGTTATGGACTGGGTTTAGGGAAGTGAGTGAACGGAGGTTACAGATTGGGTTCAGGTAAGTGTGGTGCGACGGTTACGGACCAGGTTAAGTTAAGTGAGCGAATGGACTGGGGTAAGGTGAGTGTGCCGTAGTTATGGACTTTAGGGTTAGGGCACGGGTGAGGTGAATGTGCGGCAGTGACAGACTTTAGGGTTAGGGGTGGGTTAAGTGAGTTAGGGTTAGGGCGTGGATGAGGTGAGTGTGCGATAGTGACAGACTGTAGGGTTAGGGACGGGTTAAGTGAGTTAGGGTTAGAGCGCGGGTGAGGTGAGTGTGTAAGAGTTACGGACCGTAGGGTTAGGGTTTGGGTTAAGGTAAGTGGATAGATAGTAGTGTATGTACAGTTTAGTGTAGGGTTAGATGTAGGATTTTAAGTGTATGTTTGTGGATTGCAGTTGTTTTGGTGTGCTTGTGTTGTGTGTGTGTATGTTTCTCGGAACAGCAATTTTTTTCCCTGAGTGTTCAGTGTTATGATTGTTCTACTGAAATGGGTCGATATTATAACATTTGAAATTTTGAGCGTTCGATGTTATAATATAGACCCTACAATCATATGTGTTAGAGTGTACTTGATTTTGCATTAAGTAACTGCAGGATCATTGTTTTTAAAAAGTTTCTCAAAAAGTTTTTTTAAAAAAGATATAAAGTTAAATAGTTAAAATGTTAGTTATATATGGTTATAAATGGTTATTGACTTGTTAATTATTTTATTTAATATGTTAATTTTTTGTCACATGACTGTTCATTAGAGTTCTTAAGCATAGGCTTTAAGAAAGTTTATCTGAAGAAGTTGAGTCAGTGTACTCGACGAAAAGCGCTTCATTAAACTTCATTCTTTATTTTTTACTCTCCTGGTCCTTCAGTGCTCCATTTGCTTTGGATTTGTAATAAGCAGGTTATACAACAAGAGAAAGAAGCTAATGTCTAACAATAAGAGGGAACTGACTCAGCAGAGGAAAAATTCCCTTCGCAGCTTGAACAAGAAAATCTTGTAAAATCCTGTAAAGCTAATTATGAAGCTAAAATAGCATCCCTAGCTTAAGATAGCCATAAGGCATTTTTTTAACTATGTCTGAAATCTAAAAGGGAATGCCCAGCTGTGTGTCATACTGGCAGTAGATGGTACCACTCATACTGCACCAGAGGAAATTGCCAGTCTGCTAGCTGACAGATTTGGTACAAACTTTACCCCCCCTCCCCATCTCCACCAGCCATACCCCAAAGCAAACCTGACACCAGTCCTCTGCCTAGTATCTCTAGACATCAGGTCATATCTGCGATCTCCAAGGCCAGTCAAAAACATGGCCTCATTGGGACCAGACAACATGCCAGGCTGCTTACTAAGCAATCTAAAACAGGAGCTAGTGGACCCACTTAATGTTCTCTTTAACCACAGCCTTCAAAGTTGCTTTGTTCCAGCTGAGTGGAGAACAGCAACAGTAATCCCCTTGCACAAAGGAGAGCCACCAACTGACCCTGGGAGCTATAGACTCATAAGTCTAACCAGTCTCATCTGCAAGGTCATGGAAAGAGTCATCATGGACCTTATCAACCAGCATTGGAAACTATAGACTCATAAGTCTAACCAGTCTCATCTGCAAGGTCATGGAAAGAGTCATCATGGACCTTATCAACCAGCATTGGAAACTATAGACTCATAAGTCTAACAAGTCTCATCTGCAAGGTCATGGAAAGAGTCATCATGGACCTTATCAACAAATACACAGGCAACCTTTAAACTCTAGACACAACCAAATTTGGCTTTGTTAAGGGTACATCATGGTTATTAAACCTAGTAGAGTGCTTCGAGAAAGTCATCAAAGCCCTGGATGAAGGTAAGACAGTGCATACTGCCTATCTTCACCTGGCCAGGGCTTTTGACACAATGCCCCATGCAAGTATCATTGAGAAACTCTCCCATCTGGAGATTAACCCTTACATTACTAGATGGATAGCCAACTGGCTCACTAACAGAACACATACTGTCAAAGTTGGAGAATCAACCTCTACCAGTAGATCCATCACCAGTGGCATATCACAAGGATCTGTGATGGGCCTTTTACTGCTCAGAATCTGTTTCTTTGAAGTCCAGGTAAAAGTAGATGGCCTTTGTCCCACCAAGTTCACTGATGATTGCAAATTGAGTGCAATCACTGAGTCCCCCAATGATGTTAACATATTACAGGAAGGGCTAACACAAACAAATGATTGGTGCCAAAGCCATGGTCTAAAACTAAATGCAAAACAGTGCATTATTATGATCTTTGGCAAAGTGGAATTCCCCACTAATTACAGTATTGACAACACTCACCTAAGACCAAACCCAGTGGTGTGAGACCTGGGAAAACAGGTAGACAGCAATCTGAAATTCAACCATCAAGTTTCCACTGTAGAAAGGAAAGCCTTCTACGTTGTACACTTCATAAGAAAGGGCATCACTTCTAGGTCTAAGGATGTTATAACCCACTGTACTCAATCCTCATCAAATCAGTAATAGAGTACAGTGCTCCCTTCTCTATGTACCTCATTAGACACCTGCAGCAGCTGGAGAGACCACAGAGGTTTCTCACCAAGATAATATAGGTCCTCCAAACCATGAAGTGCATGGATAGACCAAAAGCCCTGTCATTGCTCTCTGTATCATATAGGCTGCTGAGAGGTGACTTGTGCATGGCCTACAGGGCAGTCGCCAACCCTGCCTGATGGAAATGTTGCACATCTACAAATCTAATGGTACAAGAGTCACTCACTCTAGGGATCTTAACCTAGCTATGGCATTTAGAGAACATGCTGGAGAGACAGCTACATCTCTGAGAAATTGCTGCTCCTCTGGAATAAACGTCCAATTCATGTGAAGCAGAGCTCCTCATTGGCCCTATTCAACTGCAACCTAGAAAAATGGATTGGAGACTGTAACTTCACCCCAGGGGTGGCACCCATGTCCCTCATGGAGAAGGGTCATCGGTGTTGATCATAGACCCACTCTGTAAATTACATCTACCAAATAAGGACAATTGGGGCAACTTGGGATTAACTTGGCTAGGCTTTGTAAGGGCTCTGAGGCCACTAGCCTAGTAACCACTTCTGAACCTATGCACCTATCTTCTTCCAGAAGATTGTCTCTGTCCTTTTCTAGTTTGCAGAAGATCACAAAAGACAACTGGGTTTTATCTATAATTCCCAACAGCTACTACATGGTGTGGAAGTCCCTTCTTCCCTTTTCAGGTATTCCTCAACTACCTTTTTGCTAGCCAACTTATATTCTACCACTAATACAAGATTGATTGACTCAAGGTACAATCCAGCTAGTGCCTCTTTCCCAGAAGGGCAAAGGTTTCTATTCCAGGGCATTTTTAGTTCCCAGAAAGGAAAGTTCTTAGAGACCCATTCTAGACCTCTCCTTTCACAACACTTTTCTAAAAGTCCCTCTTTCCAAATGTTCACTCTTCAGTCTCCATTTCCATACTTCTACTTTAGGCTTTTCTCATTTCTCTGGACTAGAAGGATGCCTATCTCCATATTCCTATTCATTCTCTTTTCAGCAAGTTTATTACAATTCTCTGTATCTTCCTTACATTTTCAGTGTAGTTCTTGTTATTTTTTTCTGACTCCATGGCATTCAGATATTTCCTTATCTAGATGACCTCATTCAAGATCCTTCACAGCAGGTTTTTCTGCAGGACTCAGAATTCACAATGCTTCTTCTTTGCAGTGTAAGCCTTCTCTAAAGGATGGTGCGTAGTCAAAATCTTACCATTTTTGCAGACTAGTCCTCATGGCATTGGACATTGCTAAACACCATCAGTTGATTCTTCAAGCAGTCTATATTCCCTAAGAAAACAATGTAGTGGCAAACAATTTGAGCAGATCCTGGGTAGATTCTCATGAATGGATGCTATACAGAGAGGTTTTAATTTTATTTATTTAAAATTTGTTTATCGGGAAAGTCTGACTTGAAATGGGCCAGTTTTCAGCAGAGGCCCACGAAGAAACACTCCAGATGCATGTCTTTTATAACATGGGAGGAAACCCACATGAATGCAGGGAGGACATGCAGATTCTGCACAGAAGGTACCCCAGCTGCGAATCGAACCAGAGAACCTCTTGCTCTGAGGCAACAATGCAAATCGCTGCACCACTGTGTCACCATTTTCCTGAACATTGTTCATTGGTGGGTAGTCCTCAGGTGAGTTTATATACCTCCTGTCAGAACAGACAACTCTGTTCCAGAGTACCAAATCCTCTGGCTTGGAAACTTGATAGCAAGTCTTTCTCTTGGAGAGGGATATTTCTGTATACATTTCCCTCTCTTCCTCTGTTGCCAAAGGTCCTACACAAGACCATGTTGGAGAGACCCAAAATTTTGTTTGAACTCCCTTTTGGCCCAGACAGCATTTACTTCCCCTTCTTTTTCACCTGGGCAGGGGCAGTCATCACAAGTTATCCACTGGATGGATCTACTCACACAAGACAAGGGCTCTCTCATTCACCCATATTTCTTTACTCTACAATTGACTCTCTGGGTGATAGGATTTTGATTCCTTTTAGGGGCCATTTTTCTGAGGATGTTATAGGTTTTATAGGAGGCAAGAAAGTCCACTATTAAAAATTTCTTATGCAGATAAGGGGAAAAGATTTTATTCTTGGTGTCAGGACAACAAACAGGATCCTCTTCTGTCAGCATTCTTAATGTTCCTTCCTATTTGTGAGAGTTGCTCAGTTCTAGTGTGGAATACTGTTTTGTTAAAGCTAATTTTCAGCCATTTTTGCCAGTCTGCCTCTGGATCCAGTGCTTTCTTCTAGATTTGAGGTCATACACTTTCTAAAATGTGTCTTTCATATTAGGCCTCCAAGAAAACCCATTCCTTCTTCTTGGGACCTGAACTATGTTCTTGAAAAGTTAACTGAGCCACCTTTTGAACCCGCAGCTAATTACACTTTGAAATTGTGTATCTAGAAAGCTGTCTTTTAGGTGGCCTTAATTTCTACCAAAAAAATCTCTTACCCATGATCCTATGAACCTATAACTTCAGGCTCTTATGACAATTCTTCCTTTTCTAGTTTTCCACTGGAATAGTGTCTCTTAGAACCTACATTTATGTCTGGGGTTGTCAATGATGGATCTTTGAGTCAGATTATCCATCTTACCTCCTTCTTTCCTTCCCCACAAAATACAAGGCAGAGGATTCTCCAATCTTTGGATTTGCTTAGACAGCTCAGATTCTACCTAGATAACACTAAAGATACTAAAACATATGAGCAACGTTTTGTTTCTTTTCAGGACAAAAAAAATTAGGTTTGGCAGTCCAAGCTAACCATTTTTTTCTTGAATTCTTAAAGCCATTTCATTTTTTACTCTTTTCATGGGGAACAGTTTCCTACTTCAGTTCAAGCTCATTCTACTAGGACAGTTGCGTCTTCTAGATCTTTGTTTTAAGAGGTTTGATACTAGATCCATTCTGGAATCTGTTGCTTCTGTGCATACTTTTATTAAACTCTGTAATTTTAATTTGTTTTCAAGGGTTGGAGCAGGTTCTGCTAGGTCCCCCCATGTTTTTTGGAGGGTTCCTCATTTCCTACTTCCTTTTCTGATTCTTTACAGTAGCTTTAGTAATCTCCCTATAGTAAGAAACAATGCAACAGTGATTAAGGAAGGACATAGTGCAGTTTTGTAAGAACTTGCCAGAACAGTTGATATCCTGCATATCACTCTCCCCCTGGTGTTGTTTTTTTTCTCTTTTTCCTCTGGCCAAGGGGTCTATTTTCCTTTTTTTCTAGATGTACATGTGTAACCTGTGTCCTTTTATCCATCATCTGGTGATGCTTTTCTTCTGAGGCTATTCAGCTCTGTGGGTTTTGCTGTCATATGTCACTTATGTACCTTATACTTTGGACGAAGGACATGCTTCTGACATACAGTACGTGGAAAGTCCCAGGCCTTGGTATGCTGGCCAGACATATAGCAACCTTTGGTAGGATATCCCTATAGTAAGGAATACCACAACAGTGATAAATAGGACATATATTGTTATGGTAAGTTGTTACACAACTATACTTTCTTCCAACAAGCAAGCTTCTGTTATACACTGCACTAACTTATACTTCTATTCACCTACTAGTACAGGTAATGCTGTACTGTTACCTGTTCATGGTTTTTCCTTTCTACTCTTACGGTGGAACAAAGTTGATAGTGAATCCAGGGTACTAATTTTCAAATAGTGAGCTTGGTTTCTGTGGGGAGACAGATACCTATTTCAGGGAAGGCTGAAACAAGTCGGAAAAGGTTGTGTACTTTAAAAAGCAATTATTCAAAACTAAGTGTGTTTGATTTAAGATACTGTCAGATACCACAAAAGGTGCAAGCCTGAATGATGTATACTCTATTAAGCCATTTCTTAGGAACTGGATAATTCTAAATTGAAGTGGAAAAATTATTAGATGTTATTATTTTAAAAGTATACACAAATGTGAATACTCTGTTCTGTTTTTCCACATGAAAAAGGGCATAATTTAGTCAACTAGCATGTTTATGTTTACTGGTTATTTTTTACCTACAAATAATTAATGACTTTATTTATTTAATCCTATTAACAGTTTATTAGATTTTGTTCATGCATGCCATGTTATCTGATTAGTATATTTCTAAATGTATGATGTGATGTTGTTGTATCTCGGCTTCATTCTTAACTGGTTGGGTTCGGAACCAATTCTCGATTCCGACTCGGCCTGATACAAAAGCTTGAGGTCTTCCACTAGCTCGTGGCTAAGTCCTATTCCATCATGCACCTTGAAAGTTCCCCAGATCATGTTTGCCACTAAACAAGACCGGGTGCTGTCTACAGGCTCTGGCTATGTGAAATAATTTTTTTTATTCCTTTTTTTAAGATATTTAGTCTACATTTAATCTTTTGTGTTTAACTTCTATCGGTTAGCTATTAGACTGTAACATCTCCTGCTTTTGGTGCTGTTGGCCATCGTTTTTTCATTCAAGCCCTTTGCTCTCACCCTATCCTGGTTAATTGTACCCTAAGCCCATTTTATTTAGAAGGCCTCCCCTTTTTTCTTCAACTTCCAGGCTCATTTAATTTAGAGAGCCAGTTAAAGTTTGTTGTTGTTAAAAAAAATAAAAATTATATATATATATATATATATATATATATATATATATATGGTTTACTATCATAAATTTGAAAGTAAAATAAATAATGTCTTTATTTTTTGCGACATTTTACGGCGATACACATGCCCCACCCTCCATAATCACTACCTACTAACCCGAACAAAGTTATTATGGGGGCCCCTGCCCTGCACCTGGGGGGGGCCCCCCACCCACACCCCCTCCAAATTATATATATATATATATATATATATATATATATATATATATATATATATATATATATATAAATCTGGGTCTACTTCATAGCACTGAAATTTCATAACATTGAATTTCATAACACTGAGACCAAAACATCTAAATCCCAAAACACTGAAAACCCAAAACATTGAAAACCCAGAACATTGAAAGTGTGCTTCATAACATTGAAAACTACAGTGCATATGTAAATAACATCCTCTCCACCTATAACAACACCTAACTAACAAACACACTTCCTACTATGTTTCTGTAGGGGGCACCCCCCTGCACCCCCATGTGGTGGGCTCTAACCCCCCATAAATTGAATATACCAACTCCAAGATCTCACTACAGTGGAAAAAAGTTAATTTCCTAACCTCATACAGTCAGATTAGGAAATTAACTTTTTTCCACTGTAGTGCAATCTTGGAGTTGGTATATTTAATTTATGGGGGGTTGTGGGGGTGCATGGGGGCTTGCCCCCTTGCAGAAATGTAGTAGAAAGTGTGTTTGTTAGTTAGGTGTTGTAGTAGGTGGAGGGGATCTTATTTACTTGTGCAATGAAGTTTTCAATGTTATAAAGCACACTTTCAGTGTTCTGAATTTTCAATGTTTTGGGTTTTCAGTGTTTTGAATTTTTGATGTTATGGTCTCAATGTTATGAAATTCAACATTATGAAATTTCAGTGTTATGAAGTAGACCCATATATATATATATATATATATATATATATATATATATATATATATATATATATATATATATATATATATATGGGTCTTCTTCAGATTGCTGACGTTTCAAAATGCCGACAACCATATGGCCGACAGTTTGAAACGCCAACAACCTGAAATAGTAGTGCAAACTACTAAAAACAGTGTTGGGCAGGGAGCAACCCCCCCTGCACCCCCCACATGGTGGCTACACCCCCCACACCCCCCACTACTTAAATATTCTCACTCTGAGATTGCACTACAGTGCAGGAAAGGGGATTCTCCCAGTTCCACACCGTAGCAGGATCTCCGCTATCATTTGTCAGCCTTTCAAATGTTCGGTCATATGGTGTCAGCCATATGGGTGTCGAACATTTGAAATTTCAATCAAATGAAGGGCTCCCATATATATATATATATATATATATATATATATATATATATATATATATATATGAGAGAGTTGTACTAGTTTGTGGTAGTTGTGAGCTGTTTGTAGTTGAGCCGTTCTGGTTAAACGGCATCCTTTTCCTTAGTTTAGGCTCGTTTACTTAGAGTGCTTAACTTTGTTTTTTTCACTCTCTGTATATTAACAAGCAAGCTCATTTTAGTTAGAGAGCTGTCTTTCCCATTTAAGTTAGAGGGCTTTTTCTCTAGTTTTTTTTTAAAAAAAGTTCCTGATATATTGTTTGTTTTTGTTGTGGTTGCCTTTTTCTTGTTATGTCTACTAAACCCTCAAAAGATAGCAAATCTTCTGGGTTTAAAAAATGTGAAAAATGCAGCCAAAAATGCCTGTCACTGATGGGCATATAGTTTGTGTGTACTGCTTGGAGTGGTGCACCTCCAGGAGTCAATTGCTATATGCCACTCCTTTAGCCACAGGGTGCTTTTGGAGAGAAAAAATAAATTAATACTTAGAGGATTGTGGAAGACCCCTGTTTCAGAGGCTATTGAAGAACGCCAAGGTCCTTCAAACTCAGGCAAGTCCCCCTCCTCTAAATCGGACAAAGATGAAAAGAGATCATCTTCTTCTTGGGACTCTCAGTCGAAGCCAAAGAAAAAAGTCCAAAAGATGTCTTCTTCTGACCCGAAGTCTATCGGGCCCGAGAAACCTTCCACCCTGGCTCCTTTAATTTTGGAGCCATTTGTTTTCCAGATATGGAGCCGGTACCTGCAACTAGAGCCAGTATCTCCAACATTGAGATCTCCATTATTACAGGCATCAAGATCCCCTGCTTCCTCCTCTCGATCTTCCAGGATCTTCTCGGATGACGATGTGGATTGTATGGTTTGGAGACTTTTGATGACACCAGCGCTGTCCAAAGTGTTGTAGGAACTGACCTAGACGGCTTTGGAACCAACTCACTCTACCCTTTCACCATCAATTCCTCCTCTGAGCTGATGCCGGACCTCAGAGCCGGAGGTCTAGAACTGATTGTAGTGGAACCGTCAGAGCTGAGACCTATCCCAGGATCTTCAGGCTCGACTGCTGCTCTGACATCCTCGTTTCTGTCTGAAATCAAGGAGTCTAGGCATCGATGCTCTCCAGTCGGTCTGGGGAGGGGAGTCAGATCGGGCAGTTGTTGGATTTGAACTTGCCTCTTGGAGCCTCGGTGCAGGTGAGCTCAGCTCCTACCTCAGCCTTGGAGCTGACCCCCTTGGTTCTGGGGATCCCCTCTCGTTCTTTGGAACCGGAGGTCTCCTCAGACCGGGGCGGGGGGCTTTTGAGGTGATGAAGGGAGTGCTGTCTCCACAGACAGGTCCACTCTCAGGTTCAGAAATTCCCCCCCAAAGGCACTGGTGTCTGTCTCGGCCCCACTGCATCCACAGAAACTTGGAGACCCTAGACCTCAGGATGCCGCATTGGGTGAACCCCTATCTTCTGAAACTTCTCCAGAATACCCTTCTGAAGAGGTCCCTCAGAAGAGACTATGCAAGCGGAGGCATCTAGACTTCTCAGAAGAGCTTGTTACTTCTGATACAGACCTCGATGAGTCAGAAGGGTCCCCACGGTCATCATCTGAGGCTGTCTCCTTTGCTGACATCCTAGAAATACTTAAGCAGAGAAGTGTCTGAAAGCAGAGAGATGGCTTCCAGCCACTACTCTGCTTAAGTAGAGAGGTGGCTGGAAGCCCATCAACCCTTCCGATGAGGAGGAGTCTGTATACCTGAAGGCCTTTGGGTCTCACCCTTCCACCACTTGGGTGTCTATGCTTTTCATTGAGCTTTTGCAGCTAGTTAGTCAAAAAATGTGGGAGTCTCCAGACTCAGTGGAACCTGCTCCTCGGTGGCTGAACAAATTTATTACTGCACCTGCAGACAGAGAGTTTCTTACTAAAGGTGTCCCAGTATATGCTATGGTGGTGGTGGCAGCCACCAAAAATGAACTTTCAGAGACATCCTCATCTGTCCATCTGCCGAACAAAGAGTCTCGTATGATAAACAGATATGGAAAGTGCACATTCTGTTCAGTGACCTTTGCACTCAGATTGCTGAATTATCTGACTCACTTTACTAGGCTTCAGAGAAATCTCCTCAAAGAGCTAGGAGATACCCTCCAAGGTTCAGTAGCTGCAGGGGTGTCAGACAAAATTGCCTCTCAGCTCTCAACCTTAACCTCAGTGGTCAACTCCTTCATGAGGCTTATTTCTTATACAGCAGATGGAGCAAGCAGAGCAGCGGGTTCAGGAATTTCATTTTTCCCTAAGGAGACATTCCTGGATGCACTTGTATGACTTTGTGGAACCTTTTAAATCTTCTTTTATTAATGCCCCTTATGATGGCTCATCCTTGTTCGGGCCCAAAGTCAAAGACACACTAACCAGGTGTGAAAAGGAAGGAAAGACTCTCTCTGCCATTGGAGTCCATTTCTCCCTACCTACCAGACCTTATCCAGAAGGCCAGAAGGGGGAGAAATGTGGTTTTGAAAGTCCCAGAGAGTTTTCCAGGACACATATGGTGATTCTTCACCCAGGGGCAGAGGGGGAAGTGCCAATGGAAGACATCGAGCATGCGGCAGATGGGGTCTGCAAAATCAGAGTGACAGGGAATCTTTCCATGGTAATCCCTTTCAGCACTCCTGAAAGGAGGCCCATCTGTCCACCGCTGGAGACAGTCAGGGGTTGCTTATTTTTGTACACAGAAGCCTGGCTAAAAATAACAAAAGACAAGTGTGGTACAAAGTATTGTATTCAGAGGTTACACCATACCCTTTTCTTTCCCCGTCCCAAACAGAGAAATCATCCCAGATGTTCCACCCAATCAAAGGGAACAGGCAACTCTAGAAATACAAAAGTTGCTAGACAAAAGAGTCATCCAAACACTCCCCACAAACAAATGGGATCCGGAACTTACTCAAGGTTCTTTTTACTTCCAAAATAACAGGGACTGGAGACCCATCCTGGATCTCAGTAGATTAAACAAATCACTAAAAAAGTCAAAGTTCCGGATTGCAACACTGCAGTCAGTACTCCCTTTTCTGGGACAACATAAAGATGGACAGGTGATCAAGAAGTCATTTGCACTTTTGGGCTGGGAGACAGACACTACCAGTTTTGAACTCTGCCCTTTGGTCTCACTACAGCCCCCAGAGTGTTCACCAAATGTATGGCAGCAGTCACGGCTGACTTGAGATGCCTAGGATTCCGAGTGTTTTTGTACCTAGACGACTGGCTTTTAACCACCACCACCGAGCATCTATTAATAAAGCGAGAGACACCACCTTACAGCTCTGCTCTTACTTAGGAATCACTATAAATTATGAAAAATCTGCCTTGTTGCCATGTCAGCATATCATTTTGATAGGAGTAGATCTAGATACAACAGAAATTATGGCAAAGCTTCCCTCCAAGAGTTTAAGTCCTACGACATCAAGTCAAAACTCTACTTTCCAGGAAAAAAGTACAAGCAAGAACAGTCCTGAAAGTCCTGGGGACCATGGCAGCAGCAATAAAATTGATTCCATTAGCTCACCTGCACATGAGAATTCTACAGTGGCTACTGTTCACTCAGTGGTCCATGCAGGAACTATCCATGTCCCACCCAATTATGATAATGGAATCCTACAAGAAAGACCTCCGTTGGTGGGTCTACTCCACTCCACTCCACTCATGTGACATTGGGTCAATCCTTTGTTCTTCCACAGCCATTAGCCACAATGACCATGGATGCTTCCCAGATAGGGTGGGGGTGGGGCATTATCTGGGAAGGATAGTTCAAGGCACTTGGCAGGATCATGAGGCCCATTTGCACATCAGTGTTCTAGAGATGAGAGCAGTGCTTTTAGCGTTGCAAGGATTCCAGGACTCTCTTCTGCTGGGAACTATTGCAATACAGACAGACAACATGTCAGTTGTATGGCACATAAACAAACAAGGAGGAACCAGATCTTACCCCCTTTGTCGAGAGGCCCTGAGAGTATGGCAATGGGCAACTTCCTTTCAATGCTTTCTGACAGCAATGCACATCCTGGGGAAGTCCAACATGATAGCAGACAAGCTCAGCAGAGCAATTCTGATGCCTCACAAGTGGTCCCTGAAACAGGAAGTAGGGGAGATATCTTCCGCAAATGGGGCCAGCCTTGCTGTGACCTTTTTGCCACATCCATGAATGCCAAGTGCAGCAGCTACCTTGCCCTAATCCCCTCCTCTGGGTGAGTCACCAAGGGATGCACTTATACATGATTTGCCCTCGGGTCTTCTCTACCCCTTTCCTCCTTTTCCACTGATACTCAAACTTCTTCAGAAAGCCAGTTCTTTGGGAAGGAATTTGATACTTGTCACCCCATATTGGCCTAGTCAGATCTGTTTCCCCTTCCTTTGGCCTCATCTCCAGGAGGAGCCATGGATTCTGAACCCAGTTCCGGACCTCCTGACTTATGCATCAGGAATGCTCCACCCCTCCCTTCAAACCCTCAAGTTGACAGCTTGGCTGCTCCAATTCCAACCATTCCCAGGCTCCCTAATCTTTCTACATCAGTGAGGCATATTTTGATCTCGTCTCATAAAACTTCAACAAGAAAGCTATATAAAAGCAAATGGAAAAAAATTCTCCATATGGGGTTGAATAATCACATCGACCCCTTCTCTGCTCCAATAGCTTTTATTCTTGAATTTCTGGCAAAATTATTTAATGAAGGAACAGCTGCAGCCACTACTCGAGTCCAGCTGGCTGCCATATCTAATTTTCATTTGGGAGAATCAGGCCCATACATCATGTCCCATAGACTTTGCTTCCTTTGCCAAGACCACCAATTAAGGTCCCTCCACTGCTATGGGACTTGAGTTTTATTTTATCATGTTAGATCCTTCCCCCTTTCGAGCCAGCCTTTACCTACAATCTCAAGTATCTTTCCTGGAAAATGATTCTTTTGATAGCTGTCACCTCTGCAAGAAGAGTTTCAGAGCTTCAAACACTGTCTATAACCCCCACATGCTTTTCCACAAAGATAGAGTGTCTCTACAAATGAACCCATTCTTTTTACCCAAAATATGCTCAGAATTTAACCTGAATCAGTTCATAGAACTACCTGTGTTCTTCCCAAATTATAGCAGCAAGGCAGAATATATGCTGCTCCAACTGGATCTACATAGGCAATTACATTTTCACTTACATAGAACAAGGGACTTCAGAAAATCCGATTAATTATTTGTATCCTTTTCAGACTCAAAAAAAGGTATTCATGTGTCAAAAGTTACACTTTCAAAATGGTTATCAGATTGTATTGTCTTTGTTTACCAATCAAAAAACAAAGAACTTCCTCTAAAGTGAAAATCCATTCTACAAGAGCCATTGCAACCTCTTCTGCCTTTGGGGCGAGACTTCCTATTGACACCATTTCTGCTGCAGTGGCATGGGCTAGGCCTCATACCTTTATCACTCATTACAAAGTAGATTTGGCCTCCAGGAACAGGGCCTCTTTTGGGCCCACTGTTCTGAAGAATGTACTCCTTTGAGCCACCCAAGAAAGATGGTGCTAGGGATGCTGTCTCACCCAGTTAAGAATGAAGGCGAGATAGGAGAAGGTATGTATTAGCCATAATGTTCCATGCGTGTTGTCCATCTCACCTTCATTCTTACATCCCAACCTCTACTGCTCCCATGTCTTTTGCTCCTGGAAGACCGAGCTGGTGTAATTTGGCTATTACTATCCTTGACCTTCATTGCTCTGTCACTTATTCAGAGACCTTTATTTAGCTTTATCTGCAAACAAGATCTGGGGAACTATCAAGGTGCATGATGGGATAGGGCTTAGCCACGAGCTAGTGGAAAACCTCAAGCTTTTGTATTAGGCCGAGTCAGAACCAAGGATCGGTTGAGAACCCAACCAGTTAAGAATGAAGGCGAGATGGACAACACACATGGAACATTACGGTGAGTACATAACTTCTTTTTTTGTGTTTTTAACTATGATAAAATGATGACTAGTATATTATAGAAATTTATGATTTAAGCAATACTTACTGGCTTAGGTGTAGAGAGTCACTGACTAGAAATGTTCACAACAATAATGCATTTATTCTCACTTTAGTGCAGCAAACATCTTTACTACACCACAATATAATGTTAGAGATTTCATACAAGCTGTATCATTTTCCTGGGAAAAATGTTTTGGCAATACATTTTAAATTTGGTAAGGAGTTATATTAAATTTGGTAAGGAGTGGATAATACACATTTTATCCATGGTGAGGTGGGGGTGGGGGGTTGTAGGTTATAAATTTGCAGCCTGGAGACCAAAACAGAGATCTCTACCATGGGTAAAATATGGAATACATATGTCCCTGTCATGGTGGATTGCTGTTATACAGTGACATTATTTTAAAGAGAAAGTACTTTACATTTTTAATAATGCCACTGTATTACTGCCACTGTATTATGGTTTCTTCACTGCAGCACAGCTTGTGTAGCAAAGTGCATTATGTGAGCATGCCTTTGAAAAATGGGTTGCATTAACAGTATGTTAGTGGACTACACTTGTTCCACTTTTATCATTCACAGTACAACAGTGGACTACAGTTTCTTTCACAGTTAACATTCACAAAACATCAGTGAAATGTAATTTGTTCCACTATTAGCATTCACAATACCTCAGTGAAGTAACGTATGCTGTGTTATTAGCATTCACTGTACATCAGTAAAATATAGTTTTTTTCCACTAAAGCATGCTCCACTGTTAGCATTCACTGTATATCAGTAAAATATAATTGATTCCACTAAGGCATGTTGTTTATTCCACTACTAGCACTAGTACTACACTGGTGGACTGTAATTTATTCCACTGTTAGCATTTACAATATCGCAAGGGACTAAAGTTTGTTTTACTATCAGTATGTCAGTAGAATATTGTTTGTTCCACTGTTAACATTTACAGCACAAATGTGTGATAGTATTTGTTAGCATTTACAGTATATCAGTAGACTGCAATTTGTACCAGTGTTCCCGTTCACAGTACATCAGTGGACTATAATTAGTCCACTATTGCATTTACAATACCTCAGAGGACTAAAGTTTGTTTTACTGTTAGCATTCACAGTATGTCAGTAGAATATTGTTTGTCCTACATTTACAGCACAAAAGTGAAATATTGTTTGTTAGCATTTACAGTAGATCAGTGGACTATAATTTAATCCACTTTTAGCATTCATAGTACATCAGGGAAATATAATGTATTCTATTGGTAGCATTCACTTTACATCAATGGATTACAGTTTGTTCTGCTCTACGTATGGAAAGAGTATATAAACAAGTTACCAATCTTTTCATTATGATATATGGTTGTGTTTCCAGATTGTGATTTGCAAATAAAACAGAAATACTTGATTTAGTTCCAATTTTTTTTATTTGTAATAGGCAAAGCTTATCAGTAGACTGTGGTGGTGGTGCTGCGGTAGCATTGTCACCTCATAGCAAGACGTCCCATTCGATTCTCAGCTAGAGCGTCTTCTGTGTGGAGGCATACGTGAATGGGGCGTGCCTTTGTTGAAGGTTGTACGTCAGGGCTGGTAACCTGCTACGTAAAAATCCACTACCAATCATTAGCGGACCAGAGTTCCTCTGTGGCGACACCTAACCGGGAAAAGCCGAAAGACACAAACAAGTAGGCAAAGCTTATCAGTAACATTTTCATTGTATTTGTCCATTAGGAATCTGTGACAATGAAAATGGTTGACTTTCTTCTGAACTGATTTCTTTTCAGCTGTGGCTACCAAACTCACAGTAGTGGGCATAACTCTCAGCTGTACCTGATTTTATTGAATATCCCTGATTTGCCTCATATTTTTACCCTGTCCTACATACAAAATTTTGATTTTTCTTGCAAATCACTGAGGATTAATGTCAGTCAGTAAAGATAGACATACTTATTGCACTGAAAACATATGTTGATTCAAAATCTGTCGCTTTGTTAACTTTTCATGTTAATTATAGTAATATTTAAAATTGCCCCGGTTTTGAGCCTTTGTCCCCCAATTATTTTTGATTTTATCCAGAATTCTTATGCATAAGTTGGTGGTAAAAGCATTCCAGTTTATCACTCTGTTATGTAAACAGCTATAATATTTTTCGTAATATTAAATTAACTCTGTCAGCTCAGAATACTCTAACATATAAACACCACATATAAACACACATGCGTCCGAGCATGCGCACATACACACAGGAGCACCTATACAGTCTCAAGCATGACCCTACACACACACACACACACACACACACACACACACACACACACACACACACACACACACACACACACACACACACACACACACACACAAACAGGCACACCTGTCCAGTCTCAATCATAACCATAGACAAACACACACACACACACACACACACACACACACACACACACACACACACACACACACACACACCTATCCAGTCCCAATCACAATCCTAGACACGCATGCGCATACGCACACAGACACACAGACACACACACACACACACACACACACACACACACACACACACACACACACACACACACACACACACACACACAGGTGCACCTATACAGTCCCAAGCATGACAGTAGACACATCAATACACACACATACACACACATGCACGGAAACCCACATATGCCTCAATGACTAGTGCAAAATAATGTCAAAATTCTTCCACTTCTGACATAACAAAGAAATGGAAGGTCCACACCAAATGAATATACTACAGCCACATGACCTTTGACACCCACTTATTTTTCTTCTTTGTGGTACAGCCACAATAATATTTAGGATTTCACTGGAGGTATTGTGCATTATTCCTTAATTATGCTTCTAGCACAAATGCCACTTGTCTTGTGGTAAAAATATTCCACTATTGCTGTCATCAGTAGTCTATATTTGCAGCACAAAGAATACTACTTAATACATATTTGTAAAACCAATTGACATTAATATCTTTTCTTGCTAACAATTTAACAAGGAGATTGCCCTTTTCTAGTTGAAAAAATCTCTGCCTGATCCTGGTAATTCCCCTCTCTCTCTCTACTTATAGATATATATATATATATATATATATATATATATATATATATATATATATATGCATGTATATAAAGATATTCTCTGTCTTATTTTATATAATAATGTTTGAATGTATTCTTTACACTATATCAGCATGTAATAATAATGCACTTTATTTAGATCATCGTTGCATGTTCTCTCTGTATATATATTTATTGTGGTGTTTTTATTTGAACTCAGTGCATTATGACGTTACTGTATGTATTTTTACTCTCATTGTTTAGATACTACCCAGGCCTCAGCTGGAAAGGGCTTTTCTTGCCCAGTCGGACTACCCAAGTCAACCAAAATAAGTAAATAAATAAATAATGAAAACAATGCTTATTCATACGTAAATGTTTCTTTTTCCAATTGCAACCATCCAGGCTCAGTTTTCCTGTGATAAACCAGACTACTCTGTTGTGTGACTATGTTCAGCAACAAGACAGTAAACTGTTATCCCTACAATTACCACAGCTAAAAACATCAAGGGAACACAAGGCTAGGCTTCTATAGATACTCACAGATCAATAGCTTAGTATGTACCTTTGAACCTAAAATAATGATTTATAAATGTATATAGTTGCACTGTATCATATTATGTTTGATTTGAAGCTCTGATGTAGTTATATTTTCTGTAGAATTGTGCCTCTCATTTCCTACCTTAAGCTGTGTCAGAAAAAAAAAACTTTTAATAAAGGTCTATTAAAAAAATTAAGAAATAAACACAGATAATTACTTGCAAATATTTGGAAGATTCCTGTTGCATAGAAGAGACCACCTTGCTTCAAGGCGTACAGCTGACACAGAAACAGCACAAGGGAGACTGTGCAGAAAAGAACTGCGAGAATCATGAGTGCCTGGATAGCGTGAAGCCATTCTGAAAGAAAAAATAAATACAAATGCCAGTTACTTTTGTGTTGTAAGCATTAACAGCCTGTGTAATAATAACATTTGATCTGAAATGCAGTCAACACATTCTAGTGAATTATTCCTTTGAAAATAGTGTATTTTAGTTTTTATTTTCAGTGGGTGTCACAGGCAACTGTCAAGGAGTTTAGAGGGCAGGTAGTTGTGACGTGTGTGACTATGTGTCACTGCATGGGTGAGTGTATGCAGTGGGATGAGTGGTTTCAGGTGAGCATGTGTGTGTGTGTGTGTGTGTGTGTGTGTGTGTGTGTGTGTGTGTGTGTGTGTGTGTGTGTGTGTGTGCATGGATCAATGGCTAAGTGTATCCATAAGTGTGATTGCATGGGGGGGCTGAGTGTATGCATGAATGAGTGAATGAGTGCATGAGTGGGGTGCGTGGTGTCATACTTCTAAAATCCCCTAGACTAATAAGCAAAATCTGCAATATTGGGGGAGGGGATATGTAAAAGTTAATGGAACAACACTTTTGCAGCATGAAAGTCCAATGGGCAGGTGAGGAACACTAGACACTAAAGGTGCAAAACTCAGTCGCAACATGCTTAAACGCTGTACCCTTGGCATGCAAAAAAGTTTTTTAGCAGAGTGGTAGTCCTCTATGCCACCACTAAACACCAGGTACACTCTTAACATATTACCATAAGTCACTTGAAAAAAGGTAAGAAAAAAGTTTTGAACCCTGCACCCTTGGGTCAGGAAATATTCTGTCAAGCCAGAGCCTTACCTGTATATGCTAAGTGAATAGGATTTATGTTGCAGTCTCTTTTTTACCAGATAAACAGTATGAAACTCTACTATCCTCCACTGTTGACTGACCGAATGATCTGAGAGTTCTAGGAAATGGGGAATGTATAAGAGGCATCACCAGGACTGTTGTGTATAATAATGGACAGTGCAGAGGTTATAGGTGTGCCATAGCACATACCTGTATATGGTCATGCTTAGGCTTTGGGAAGAAGCCCGGAAGAACACTAGATGACACCAGGGAGAAGTTTTATAATATCACTTGGAATCAATGAAAAGTTAATAGAGCAACAGTTTTAGCATCACAATACACTCTGCAAACAATATGAAAAACGAAACTCTAATGCCTGCCATTATTGTCTGACTGTAAGGATGCTTGATTTACTAGGTCAGGGACAGAAATAAGAAGATACATCAGGGACACTCTTTCAACTCAGGAACAGATAAGAGGTGTGTGTGTGTGTGTGTGTGTGTGTGTGTGTGTGTGTGTGTGTGTGTGTGTGTGTGTGTGTGTGTGTGTGTGTGTGTGTGTGTGTGTGTGTGTGTGTGTGTGTGTGTGTGTGTGTGTGTGTGTGTGTGTGTGTGTGTGTGTGTGTGTGTGTGTGTGTGTGTGTGTGTGTGTGTGTGTGTGTGTGTGTGTGTGTGTGTGTGTGTGTACATGTGGAATAGTAAAAAAGGGGGTGCCTGTGCCAACTCGATGTATGGACTGCCTAAAGTGCTTGCTAGGGGGAAGTGCTGATTTGCATTCATGATAGTTACAGATGATTATGCCAATAATGAGGTATTTCCTCATTGTGACACCTCTGAATTGCGTTTTCCACAATTGTGAAAATAGTCGCTATTGGCTTCTGCTCTTACTGCCCACAGTGGGGCTCTTTCAGAATCCCAGAGTACTGATTTAACACCACATATCAAATCCAGATAGAAAATGTTTAATGAAGATATAAGGTAAAAACGTCCGAAAATCTGATCATTAGATGAAGCAATTATTTTTAATACTTCAGTTTAAGACAGGGTACTAGGGTGAATCTATTATTCAAACCTAGTCTTTGATACAGCTGTAAACTGACTTGTCAGGGTGATGCATGTTTTGTTAGTAGTGTACCTAAATCCTCATCCCATATGATTAATAATAACCTGCAATGCTTCAAACTTAATACCCAAGAACATGCACTGCAGGTGGACTTTATTTTATTTTTACTGCTAATAACTGTTATGTATTCAGTAACTTTTTAAAAAGTCCAAGGAATTTTTCCTGCTTAAAAAACTACACACATAAAAACTGCAATGTTTTTCACGTTGGATACTACAACTAAGAACATAGAAGAAAAAACAGTTTACATATACTTTAGTCATAGACTGATGAATAGAACTATTAGTGTGGTTAATGTATTTACTTTTTTCTGCTCCCCCAAGCTAAGGCATCAGGCTGCACATTGCTGCTCCAATTGCTGGAAAGTTTTAGCATTCCCCTTACTACCCCCTGGGGCTGGGACTGCACATACGGATTGGGAAGAGGAAGTGAGAACATTAAGTTGACTATCCAGTAGCCTCATATAGGCTCTTGTTTATACCAGTGGATTTTTTGTACCATAACTGGTTAGAACTACAGTTCTCACACTCATCAGTACATGTAGCATCACTTAGCACCTGCCACCCTGTGCCAAATTCAACAATACTTCTGTCTAATGATTATGGCACTGCCCCTATTAATGGGTGAATGAGAAAGTGCAACCAGAATCCCCACCTTTCCCTTTTCCAAAGGGCATGACAAAAAAGGTTTCCTTCCTATCCCTCCAGCCCAGCTTCTCTAGTACCTGAGCTGCTAATTAAACTTGGCCCTTCTACAGCACAGCCTGAATTTCATCTCTCTATACCACACAGATGGATTTGGTTGATCTATTTGTGCTGGTTGCAGTGACCATAAATGTATGTCCCTGTTGCTAGTTTGGGTTTAACCTTTCCTTTCAGTGTAGTTTTGGAATGTACAAATCCATGCCATATACTGTTTGGTCTAGTATATATGAAGTCCATGCTATCTTATACTAGCTTAGACATCATTAAATAATTTTACAAGATATTCCAATAATAAACAACAGTATTTCTAGCTAAATACATGTGGTCTGCATACTTAGAAAACATGGTTTTTGAGAGTAGAATTTTGAAATACAAATTATGTGTTATTTCAGCAATATTTGCTAATTGCAGATATAGAAGTACGTCCAGGTCATTCTTCAAGGTAATATTAGTATATGGTGAACCATGATTTTCAGCAGGTGAATTCATTAAGTAACCTTAAGCAGTAGCTAAGCAATGGGAAAGGGTGCATTGACAGCAGTTATCAATTAAGCAGCTCTAATCCTCAATGTGACACCTTCCCCATTTTACGTATCAGAGTGTAATGCCACCAGTGGTCAGACTAGCAAACATTTTATTTTTTTGCATATTTGCTGCATACAGTCATTAAGTGCATTCCATGAAGCTCTTTGTTTGTGTGTCATAGCCAATAATCAATTAAACTCAGTTCAGCAATGTGACCAACTTACCATTGTCTGTCGCAGACTCACAAGTCCACGCATCTGTGTGATTTTCATAAAAACATTTGTACCACAGATCTCCTTTCTGATCGTTATTAACCCACCATGTCTGAAACAGAAACAAGAATCATCTACAACAGGGTAAAAATATCCTTGGATTATTCCTTCTCTCCTGAATAATATTAGTTCTGGATAGAGACATATATAAATTCTAAAGCTGCAGTACAATCTTCATCAGTATTATATTGGTCACTGTGGTACCTTCTTATTCACAGGATTAAACCTTATTACTGGCTACAGGAATAAACATCAAAATCAGGCATCTGAACCACTTCTGTTTTTTCACAAATTTCTATATAAGTTAGTAAAATTTCTGCAAATAATTTTATTTTACAATTAAAAGTAATATATCTGAATCTGTCTTCAACCTATTGCAATAAACTATTTAAAATGCAGTTTGCCTACTTCCAAATTGTTTTTATTAGTATTTCAGTTCATTTATTCATCCTCCAGTTACCCACTTAATCCAGTTCAAAGCAGTGGGGGAGCTGTAGACAGAGAACTCCGCACAGAATAAGTACACAAACATGCACACACAAACTCATGCACACAGACACGCACGGGCACACACACACACACGCATGCACGCACCCACACACTCACATTACTAGCAAATTGCAGGAGTGCCAGTTCACCTCTGGCATGCCTTTGTGATGTAGGAAGAGACCAGAACAACTACTGAAAACCTATATAGACAAAGGGGGAACATGCAGACTGTGTATAGAAGACATCACGGCCAAGAACTGAACTGGGAACCAAGTACCGTGAGGCATTTGCAGTAACTTCTGTGCCACCCTATTGTCAATATATAAAATGTATTCCTTTTTGCTCTGCCTTCAGTACTATGGTAATGACTGCATATATGTTTTCCTTTAAACATGTTATCTGGTGTGTGGATGTTGCTTTTTTTAAAGCTGTCTCGCTATGTTAAACCCATTTAACATAGCAAAACAGTTTGTAAAAAGCAATGGAGATCTTGCTTTCTCCATTGCTTTTGCCCACAGCTCTGATGTACTGCGTGGGGGCATGCGTCGCAGTACATTAGAACTGCCGCAGAATACCAGACAGCGGAAGGGCATCAAGGAGGCATTATACAATGCCATTATTTAAGAAAAGTAATTATTTTTTCTTAAATAATGTCATTATATTAATAATAACCACACTTGGGTGTGTGTAATGCATGCTGGATTTACGCTTTGTTTGGCCACCGGCTTTGCCCTTGTGACCAAACCACACCAACCGTGGGTAAATCTAGCATTACCCATACCCAGGCGTGGGTTATTGCTATATTAGAGCATGAATAATTGAATGTACCATAAACACATTCGATTCTTTTCATTTATCATCTGACACAAACTCCCCAAACATGAAAAAATTGAAACATTTAAATTGAGATACATCACAACACAAATAAAAGAACGATAAATAAATTACTTTTTTGCACATCATTTCACTTTATGTGAGTCTCCTCTTGAAGTGTTCATTTTTTTTTTGTTTATTCACTTAATATATATATAGAATGGATTTTTTTTTTTCAAAACAGGTTTATTGTTTTAACATATAAGAGAAATATCATAACAATTTTATACAAGTAATTAAAAGTAGGTATTATTATAATATTCAACAAAACAACTAAAGTATTTACAAAGACATCCACTACAATCAGATCAATTAATTAAACTAAAATACCATGCTATTGAAATTAAAATTTTTTTAACAAATTTTGTAAATTATCCCATACAATAAAATAAGATGTTTTTCTGTTTGTTCTAGTCCTAATTGTGTTTATTTCTATATGGCACACTATATTCATAACATTTTTAAATTCATTGAACGAAGGAGGTGTATCTGAAATCCAATTTCTAGTTATTATTTTCCTAGCCACTGCTAGAATAGACCATAACAAGGGAAGCTTAACCTTTAACACTTTGAGGTACAGGTGTGTTGAATAATATAAGAGATTTAGAAATAATGAAATTATCTGTAAAAGAGCCTGCAAAAATTCATTAATTGACTTCCAGTATTCTTTCAATTTTATACAGTCATAAAACATATGAGCCCAGTCAGCATTAATTTCTACATTACATCTCTTACATAGATTATCTTTATTATTTATTTTATTCATCATCAAAGGTGTATAAAAGATCTATGTAAAAATTTCCATGTATAAAGTCTCCAGACAATGGAAGACGTAGTTCTATAAGCAGATTCCAATATATATTGTTTATCTTGTTGATTTGGTGGGTCCCCATTAATAGAAGTGAAATAATTCCAGTATGAATCTACACTGTAAAAAGTTTCTTGTCTGATAACTTTATGTATGTATGAAAGTTTACCTTTATCAGAAACTTTATGTTGTAAATTTAATATCAAGTAATCAATCAGTGTTGGAATAGATTCTTAACAGTTATAGACATTAAATCTATTTTATTAATGAGATGTTGTCTAAAGGTCTGAACCTCTAACCAGCAAGTTTCTCTTAGATCAAATTCTTGTTTTAAGAAATCTAGATTTTTAACTTTATTATCAGATATCAACTGATACCAGTACTTTAGATCATTATCTATAGCTAAATGAGTTCCTTCAGAAGTAGATGACAAAAGCATACCCTGAGTATACATTATAGGAAATACAATAAAATTCCATTCCCTATACTTAGGGTGCATGAATATAAAGTTACGATAACTAATAATAATATTTAATGGGTAACAAACCATATGTTTAGGTGTAATAGGTGAAGTACAAAATTCCTTTAGTAACCATAACATGGAGTTATTTACAATCATATTTTTATGTGTTAAGGAGATTTTCATGAAGTGTATACTAATTAGCTCCCAATAATCTTTCCATTTTGTGACATATGACTGATCTATTAATAAAGTAATAACTTTTACAATAGAAGAGATAGTATATAAATTAAAGTCTGGAAAAGAAATACCCCTTGAGACCAGCTATTAGTATGTTTCTTTAATGCAATCCTAGGTCTATTAGGTGCCCATAAGAAATTTAACATTAGTGTGTTCAGTTTCTTGATAATTATTTTTGTAGGTGGAAGTATTATTGATTGTATTAAGTATAAAATCTTGGGGAATATTATCATTTTAATAATTGCAAGTCTCTCCTCCATAGTAAAAAACATATTATTCCAGGTATTAAAAGATTTTGTATATTAAGAAAACAGGTATTATAATTATTATATATAATAGATTTAATATCTTTAGATAGTATTATACCTAAATAAGTTATCTGACCTGAATTGGGTACATATTTAGTAAAATCACTAATGAGAATATTTTTTCGTATATATAGGTAGTATTTTAGTTTTTCTTCATTGAATATTAAACCAGAAATACTTTTAAAATTCATCATGTTATCAAATAGAGACTGTATAGAAGAATTAGATCCTGCTGATGTAATTAGAACATCATCTGCAAAAGTTGAATTTTGGATGTTGTATTTTCATCTATTTCAAAACCCTCTATGTCAGTACTGTTTCTGATCAAATTAGCCCAAGGCTCCATTACTAAAGTGAATAATAGTGGAGAAAGTGGACATTCTTGTTTTGTACCTTTAAGAATGGGTATTTTTGTGAAACATATGTTCCTACCTTAATATAAGCCAACGCTCCTTTGTATAAATGTTCAATTAGATTTACAAATGCATCCGAGAAGTTTGTGCACTTCATTAAGGTAAACAGATAGTCCCAACTTACTGAATCAAATGCTGAACTTATATCAAGACTAATAAGTGTTAAATCTTTCTTTTTCCTATTTGCAAAATCTATTAATGTTAAAGTTCTTCTTATATTATCAAAAGTATTTCTATTTACAATGAAGCCTGTCTGATCTATATCTATAATGCCGAATGATTGTCTTCAATCTATCAGCAAAGATATTCATAAACATTTTATAATCAACATTAAGTAATGAGATGGGCCGATATG